>NC_057736.1:2828358-2893824 GCF_004010195.1 Chiloscyllium plagiosum | reverse complement strand
CGCACAGAATGTCAGCACCACCAGAAGAAGAGACAGAGCGCTGTAGATAAAGAGGAGGGCATTTCCTCCCAAGCAGGAAACAACAGACCCCCTGAAGTCCACCCTCCACCCAGTGAGAACCAGGGGGTACCCACTGTCCCACAACTACAGGTAACTGAGAGCTGCGATACTCTGACAGTCCCATTGTCAGACACAGAACTGGACGGTGCGGACCCTTGCCTTGGTCTAATGACTCCAGAGCAGGTAAATGACCCCAGTGAGGGCCTGGATAGCTACCTCAGCCCAGCGAAGGTCCAGCAGTTCGTGAGTACCAAAGATTTATTTCTATGAATAAAGTATATTTTGAAATTTAAAAAAAATCAAGGACTTGACAGCATCCCCTTAAGGCTAGAGGGAAAAAAAATGAAAGGGAACCTGAAGGGCAACCTTTTTACACAGAGGGTGGTACGCATATGGAATGAGCTGCCAGCAGAAGTGGTTGAGGCAGGTACATTAACAACATTTAAAAGGTTTTTGGACAAATACATGGATAGGAAAAGATTAGAAGGATATGGACCAAGTGCAGGGAACTGGGGTTAGAGTGGATCGACATTAAGGTCAGCATGGACCAGTTTGGGCTAAAGGGCCTGTTTCTGTGCTGTAGCACTCCTTGATTCCATGGGGAAATACATTATTCCTCAATAATTATTTTTTGAAATGGATATTTTAGTTTTCTAAGCTACCTCATTCACAAACTCTCACTTACGAATACAGTTTGAAGAAATAAGCCCAGTGTGGAAACCAAATGTAACTTCCTTGGAACATATTTACCCTTTATTTATGTGTACTGGTCAGTTTTTAGACAAATTATGAATCTTCTTACTTTTCCCCTTTTGAAGCTTCTGCTGCCTACCCCTACATTTTGGAGACAATTTGGTCAGTTTTCAGCCGAGTTATGCTGGTTCTGGTGGCAAATAATTGACAATGCTTTCTATAGATTCACTATGTGTGATCACAGAACAATTCCCTGCTGCTGAAATACAGGGCATTTAGATTTCTGTCTCAGAGAATGTGAAAATGAGATATGAAGGTATTCAATATCTAGCTTTCTGTAACCTCTAAGTACGAAACTGGTTCTTCCAAAAATGCATCAAAGCGATCATATATTTAGTTAGAAGTGGAAGAATAATTCCTAAGCAAAGTATCAAAAATGCACCAGCACTGAGCGTATTCTAAATGAAACTCTTATCGTGTTTTGCAAGTTAACGACACTGTAATTTGTGATCCAATCTCCTGTCCAACCGAAAAGAATACACTTCATATTGAGTGAAGTTAGTGTGAAGATTTGCAGCTCAGGTTGGTGGCAATTATGTAAGTTAGCTCGCTGAGCTGGAAGGTTTGTTTACAGATCCTTTTGTCACCATGACTAGGTCTTGGCTTCTTAAGGTGGGTGATGTCATTTCTGTTTTTTTCCAAGAGAAGGTAGATGGGATCTAAATCACTGTGTTTATTGGTAGAGTTCTGGTTAAAATGCCATGCCTCTAAGAACTCTCATGTGTGTCTTTGTTTCACCTGTTCTAGGATGTGTGTGTTGTCCCAGTCAAACTGGTGTCCTTCTTTGTCTGTATGTATGGAAACTAGTGACACAGAATTCTTAACTCTGTTAATAACATTAACTCTGCTTTCTCTCCACAGATGCTGCCAATCCTGCCGAGGTTCCCTGCAATTTCTGATTTTGTTTCTGATTTCCAGCATCTGCAGTTGTTTGGTTTTGGCTTTTCAGCCCTTCTGCCAGTCAATTCCATCAGGACTGATCTGCTTGTGGTCTCAACTTCAGATCCACCTGTCCCCAGTGACCATTGATTCTGCAGTTAATCAAAGACAAGGTGAAGAGAAGACAAGGTCCTACTGTGGAAAGTACAAAGAAGAGATATTTGGAGAAGAGGATGCAGTGAAAAGTTTGATTTATAGTTACTGTACATTGGGTTATTTACATTGTATCAACTGTGGGCTTGCTCAGGGCCAGCAGATAATGGTACAGGACATAGCCAGCAATAATGAGGCGTCAAGTCCCAAGCAAGTGCAAAAATCAAGGTGAATGCTCCAGTGCAGTGTGGAAGGGGTACCATCCTGTCAGAGTTGTCGTGCTTTGGTTGAGATAGGCCTGGCTGTTCTCTCAGGTGGATGCAGTGGATCCCACAGCCAACATTTTGAAAGGGTATTGGAGAGTTTGATTAGATTACATTCCCTACAGTGTGGAAACAGGCCCTTCGGCCCAACAAGTCCACACTGACCCTCCAAAGAGTAAACCCCCCCAGACCCATTCCCCTTTGACTAATGCACCTAGCACTACGGGCAATTTAGCCAGGCCAGTTCACCTAACCTGCAGATCTTTGGACTGTGGGAGGAAACCCACACAGACACAGGGAGAATGGGCAAACTCCACACAGACAGTCGCCCGAGGCTGGAATTGAACCTGGGACCCTGGCGCTGTGAGGCAGCGTTGCTAACCACTGAGCCACCGTGACAGATCCAATCAATTGTTCAACTTTCTTGTCCAATCAATTCCACAGAATCCACTCTCTGGTCATTATCACCTTGCTGCTTGTGGGAGAGCTTTTTTTTAAGATTAGATTAGATTAGATTACATTACAGTATGGAAACAGGCCCTTCGGCCCAACAAGTCCACACCGACCCGCCGAAGCGCAACCCACCCAGACCCTTACATTTACCCCTTACCGAACACTACGGGCAATTTAGCATGGCCAATTCACCTGACCTGCACATCTTTGTGACTGTGGGAGGAAACCGGAGCACCCAGAGGAAACCCACGCCGACACGGGGAGAATGTGCAAACTCCATGCAGTCAGTCACCTGAGGCAGGAATTGAACCCGGGTCTCTGGCTCTGTGAGGCAACAGTGCTAACCACTGTGCCACCGTGCCGCCCACAATGGGTGAATTGGCTGTTCGGATATTACAACACTGATGACACCTCACTTGGACTTCATTGGCTGTAAAAACCTTTGAGGGAGCTGTTGGCTGTGGAAGACTCAATATAGATACAAGGTTTTCTTTAAAATATCCAGGGGTTTCATAACATGAGGAAGATTTACAGCATCTGAAGCCCTGATTCTGATAATGAAGCAGTTACTACTGGTTCCTATCATTGTTTCACAAAGGCTAGACACAGTGTCCTGGCCACTTAGTCATCATTTCTGTCCATTAGCACAACTTCAGCGCTATTAGATAAAAAATTGAAAGAACCCAGTTCTGAGGAAGGGCCATTGGACCTGTAGGAGAAAGTGAGGACTGCAGATACTGGAGAGTCAGAGTCGACAGTGTGGTGCTGGAAAAGCACAGCAGGTCAGGCAGCATCCAAGTAGCAAGAGAATCGCTGTTTCAGGTATAAGCCCTTCATCAGGAATGCCTGAAATATGAGGAGAAAGTGAGGTCTGCAGATGCTGGAGATCAGAGCTGAAAATGTGTTGCTGGAAAAGCGCAGCAGGTCAGGCAGCATCCAGGGAACAGAAAAATCGACGTTTCGGGCATAAGCCCTTCTTCAGGAAAACTGAAGAAGGGCTTATGCCCGAAACGTCGATTCTCCTGTTCCCTGGATGCTGCCTGACCTGCTGCGCTTTTCCAGCAACACATTTTCATGCCTGAAATATGGACTCTCCTGCTCCTTGGATGCTGCCTGACCTGCTGTGCTTTCCCAGCACCACACTCTGGACTCACTGGACCTGCAGCGTGAATTCTAATTTCTCTGCACAGATGCTGCCTGACCTGCTGAGCTTTTTCGAGTAATTTCTGTTTTTGTTTCAGCTCTGACAACACTATCACCCAAAGTACTGTCGGCAAGAAGGCCGCTCACCATCACCTTCTCAAGGGCAACTGGGAATGGCCAGTGTGCCAGCCAACGACACCCACTGCCCACCAATTAATGATTTAAAAAGAAAAACAATTTCAAGGCCATGATAAATCAGTCACAAAAATACAATGATATCAATTCCTGAATACCTGACCCACAGCACTGATGTAAATTGTTTTAGCTTTTTTTAAAATCCTGCAGTCTTGTGCAGTTTTCAAATAGAGGACATGTCCTTGTTGTCCTCTGTTAATGAGAACGTCGTCTCTGGACAAGATTTTGAGCTAGCTCCGCGTTTTTAGACGGAATAACATGCACCATGTGTTTTCTGGGTTTGACATAGCAGCCAGGATTATCTCTACTCCCTTAAAACCCTGTGAATCCTGATAAAGGTGAGTGCATCTTGTGTTGTTTAGATCAGAGCAGGTAATTACTGCAGTACAGCAATTGTAAAGGCTTTGTTTTGTATGTGTGTGAGAGAGAGAGAGTGAGGCGGGAGCTGGCTGCACAAGTTTTATGAATGAAGCTGATTTACATTCAGCGCGCGTCCCCGGGCCCGGCTCATGACTGCGCTCGGCCTGACGTCAGTGAGGTGTCTGTGCATCAATCAGCTCAGGAGAGTGACTCAGTCCCTGTTTCACTTTAAAAAAACACTTCAACTCCAGCAGCCCAGCACTCTGCAATCTCACAGATGCAACAGAACAGTTAGAGCTCCACTCCACAGCGTCAGGCTCTGTCTCTGTGCAAAAACCCTGGACAGGAATTTGAATGTACAACATCTAAACAAACAGGTAACACCCGGCTCAGTTTGCAATAGAGACACTCAGCAGCAGCGGGCGGGTGGGTGCATTGATTGGTTTTTAAGGGTAGAGCGAGTGTCAGTGTTTGTTTCGGGGGATGGGGGTGGGGGTGGGGGGTTACATGCCAGTTGAATGTGAACATTTTGCTTGCTCTAGTTAACTATTTCCTAACGCGGTGGGGGAAAGTAAATGCGATGTAATCGTTTCGATTCAGTGATGTACAGTAAATGATGTTGAGATGTGCAACGTTTACATGGAGTGCGCGCTAAAGGACGGCGGAGAAACAAAATAAAACATAACCAGACATCTGAAATACACACACACACACACACACGGAAACTGGCAGAGAGACGCTGCGGGATTTCTCTGGCAATGTGTGTTTCTGTTTGTTATAGAGAAACGTGTGTTTACAGGGTATCACAATTAATTGGGGCAAAAAAAAACAGATATTGCTAGAGAATCTCAGCAGGTCTGACAGTGGAGAGAGAAAACACTTTCACTGTGTTAGATTGAATATATGTGACAATAAATGATTCCAATTCAAAACAGCGTTAACATTTCCAGTGACTTCAGAACTAGACTGGAAACGTTGTTTCTCTGTGTGTGTGTGTCCAGAAGCTGGGTTCCTCCAGGACTTGGGAGGGTTTTTGTGTTTTTAGATTTGCGGCAGTCGGCTCTCTCTGGTTAGAGTGCATTGTTTTAACTCTACCCCCCAACCCACTCTCCCCTGTTGCAGGGAACGGCTGGCAAGATGAACATTTCGAAGAATTCCAGCGAGGAGCAGGAATTCTGGCTGGAGACCAGCTTAGATTTAGCCCTGACGCTGCAGCAAGTTTCACTCAATCCCTGGGATATCGTGCTGTGTGTTTCTGGGACAGTGATCGCCTGTGAGAATGCAATTGTGGTTGCTATCATCTTCTACACGCCGGCTCTGAGGACCCCGATGTTCCTGTTGGTGGGCAGTCTCGCTGCTGCCGACCTGCTAACCGGCCTCGGGCTGATCATCCACTTTGTGTTCCTTTACTGCCTGCGGTCTGAGCTGGTCAGTCTGGTCACGGTCGGGATCCTGGTCGGCTCGTTC
The DNA here is from genome assembly GCF_004010195.1 of Chiloscyllium plagiosum. Taxonomy (NCBI): domain Eukaryota; kingdom Metazoa; phylum Chordata; class Chondrichthyes; order Orectolobiformes; family Hemiscylliidae; genus Chiloscyllium; species Chiloscyllium plagiosum. The sequence goes on along the minus strand of NC_057736.1, from coordinate 2,888,098 downwards.
ACCGCTTCAGTCAGCAGCTTGCTGGCCATCACTATAGACCGCTACCTGTCTCTGTACAACGCGCTGACCTATTACTCAGAGCGGACAGTCACTCGCACCTACATCATGTTGCTGCTGACCTGGAGCCTGTCTCTGAGCCTGGCCCTTCTGCCCATCCTGGGCTGGAACTGTCTCCTGGAGCCTTCCTCCTGCAGCATCGTCCGGCCCCTCACCAAGAACAACCTGATCATCCTCTCGGTCTCTTTCTTCATGGTGTTCGGAATGATGTTGCAGCTCTACATGCAGGTCTGCAAGATCGTGTGCCGCCACGCTCACCAGATCGCCGTGCAGAGACACTTGCTGTCCAGCTCCCACTACGTGACCACCCGCAAAGGCATCTCCACCCTGGCCCTCATCCTGGGCGCCTTTGCCATCTGCTGGCTACCGTTCGCCATCTACTGCCTGATAGCCGACCACAGCTACCCTTCTGTCTACACCTACATGACCATCCTCCCAGCCATCTACAACTCCCTTATCAATCCTGTCATCTATGCTTACAGGAACCAAGACATCCAGAAAGTGCTCTGGGCCGTCTGCTGTGGCTGCTCCTCCAAAAAGTTGCCGTTTCGCTCCAGGTCCCCCAGTGATGTCTAACTCCTGGGGCCAGCCAGCTCCACACCAGTTGGATCTTACCGTGCCTGTCTTGCATCTGACGGCTTGGGGAAGCGCCCTCAGTCGGTACCGTTGCACTGAGTAATTCCGAAGAATTCCCCTGCAGTCGGCCATTCAGCCCATCGAGTCCACACCGACCCCCCCCCCCCCCCCACGACCCCCCTTTCCTAAGAGGATCCCACCCCTCTATAACCCGTCCCTGGCTAATCGAGCACGGCCAATCTTCGGACTATGGGAGGAAACCCACGCAGACCCGGGGGAGTATGTGCGAACCCCACACTGAGAGTCGCCCCGAGGGTGGAATCGGGTCCCTGGTGCTGAGAGGCAGCAGTGCTGACCACTGAGCCACTGTGCAAGATGCTAACGAACGACACTGAAACAATAAAGACTGGAGATCACATCCTGCGGATGCTGCCTGACCCGCTGTGATCTCCAGCATTTGTTGCTTTCAGTACAGATTCCAGCATCTGCATTAATTTGCTCTTATACTATGTTACAAAAAGATAATTGCAGAGACAGTGCAGAGGAACAGAGTGGTCCCCCACACTGAAATTCAATGAAAGGACTTTGTGTACTGTACTTGAATTTGCACAATTGTTAAAATAGAGAAAAAAAACAGCTGTCTATAACGTACATTGCACTTTGAATTTCAGTCCTTACTGTCACATTGCACAGAGTTTGTTTTAAAAAAGATAATTGTTTGTGTATTTTTGGTTCTTGTTTGAGATTTTTGAATGTATTGTTTACAATCATCAATAAAAAAGTCATAATTTGTGATAGAAAATGAAGCTTTCTACAGTCTCTGTTATTTTGATATATTTCTGCATGTAAATATCTGAACAAATTGGTCACTAACCTCAGGGCAGCATTGAGCTGTAAACTCAACTCAGAAACCATTGTCTTAAACAACTAGTTAATCAGAAATATTCAATACAGTCATAGAGATGTATAGCATGCAAACAGACCCTTCGGTCCAACTCGTCCATGCCGACCAGATATCTCAACCCAATCTAGTCCCACTTGTCATCACTTGACCTATATCCCTCCAAACCCTTCCTATTTATATATCCATCTAGATGTCTTTTAAATGTTATAATTGTACCAGCCTCCACCACTTCCTCTGGCTGCTCATTTCGTACACACATACCCTCTGCATGAAAATATTGCCCCTAAGGTCCCTTTTACATCTTTCCCCTCTCACCTTAGACCTATACTCTCTAGTTCTGGACTCCCGCAACCCAGGGAAAAATATCTTGTCTATTTACCCTATCCATGCCCCTCATAATTTTATAAACCTCTATAAGGTCACCCCTCAGCCTTCAAAGCTCCAGGGAAAATGGCTCCAGCCTATTCAGCCTTTCCCGACAGCACAAACCCTCTAACATGCCTGCAAATCGTTTCTGACCATAGAGTTATCCAGCATGGAAACAGATCCTTCAGTCCATCTCGTCCATGCCGACCAGATATCCTAAACTAAGCTAGTCCCATTTGCCAGCATTTGGCCCATATCCCTCTAAACTTTCCTATTCATATAAAATAAATGAATGGGATAAATCACAGAGAATAGGTACAGGCTGTTCGGACCATTGTGACTGCACCAGCCTTCTGAATGGCCATTATAACTCAGTGCCAATCTCCTGCCTTTTCCATTGTTTCTATTTAAATAACCAATCAATATGGTCCCTCTTGAATGTATCAATTGAACCTACCTCCACCACATTTCCAGGCAACGCACTCCAGACCCCTATCTACTCATTAGGTGAGAGAGTTCTTTTCCCTTTCTATCACTCCATTCGCCATAAAACAGTGCCCTCTGGTTCTTGCCCTTTTGGCAAATGGGAAGGTTTCTCCCTATCCCCTCTGCTCAGAAATCTTCTGATTTTGAAAACCTCGATCAGGTCTCCGTCTCCAAGGAGAACAGCCCCAACCTCTCCAACCCCTCCTCAGCACTGAAATTCCTAATCACTGGAACTATTCTCATAAACCTCTTCTGCACTCTCTCCAAATTGGGCATTTTACAAAATGTCAAGTCATACTGTATATATTATCAGCAATAGTACTGCAATGGAAAATGTATTCTAAATGAACATTTCCATCATCAAGTAAATCTGGTGATACAACACAGTCATAGAGATGTACAGCACAGAAACAGACCCTTCGGTCCAACTCGTCCATGCCAATCAGATATCCTAAACCAATCTAGTCCCATTTGCCAGCATTTGACCTATATCCCTCTAAACCCTTCCTACTCATACATACCCATCCGGATGCCTTTTAAATGTTGCAATTGTACCAGCCTCCACCACTTCCTCTGGCAGCTCATTCCATACACTTACCACCCTCTGTGTGAAAACATTGCCCCTTAGATCCCTTTTATATTTTTCCCCTCTCATCCTAAACCTATGCCTTCTAGTTCTGGACTCACCCACCCTAGAGAAAAGATTGTTGATTTATCCTATCCATGCCCCTCATGATTTTATAATTGTCTATAAGGTCACCCCTCAGCCTCCAACGCTCCAGGGAAAACAGCCCCAGCCCATTTGGCCTCTCTCTATAGCTCAAACCCTCCAACCCTGGCAATCTCCTTGTAAATCTTTTTGATACTTTCCAAGTTTCACAACATCCCTCTGATAGGAGGGAGACCAGAATTGCACACAATATTCCAAATAGTTTCAGCACTATTCAGATTTTGATGGTGTAACAATGAACAGGAGCAGTGGACAGAGGGCTGTCCCTGTTCCAGTGGGATCTCATTGGGCATGTACTCTCTGCATGTATTGGTGATGCTGATATTGGTGATGCTGATATTGGTGATGCTGATATGTACTCTCTGCATGTATTGGTGATGCTGATATTCATCGTGGTCCCTCGCAGACGGGAATGACTCTCTGCCACCCTTAGGGTGAGTCTGGAGGTGGCTGTACAGACCGATGCACATGGGGCAGGTGGTGGTCATGGGAAAGGGGGTGGGGGGTGGGACTCTGATTTGGCAGTGTGCTCTTTCCCTGTCTTTGCCCAACGATGCTGACAACAGCCCCTTAAGCTTGGATTGTGCTGGAGCAATGCAAAACGCACCTTCTAACAACCTCCCTTTAAATATCAAACCAGATTCCTAAACAACCATCTCTGATAAAGTACCTGTCTTATGAAGAACATGTTGATGCTGCTGTCCAGCAATGATTCTGGCTCTGGACACTCTCCGGATGTTGCTGTCTCTGTTTATGGGAGAGGTCAGAATGAGCTGAGTATCAGCGCTTTGGAAATGGGAGTGTCCTTCAAACTTGTCCATTGGGCAACAGCTTCTCCCTCCCCAGCACACGATCTCCCCAGCCTCTCCCACTCCACTCTCCCTCCACACTACCCTACTCTCGCCCTCCACACTCCCTCCTCCTCAGCCTCTCCCTATCTCCCACTCTCTCCCTCCTCCCACCTCTCCTCCCCCTCCCTCTGGCTCTCAGTTTGTAGAGAGAGTCCTTCTGACATCAATGGTTGGATCAGCTACACAGTCGACTGTCTCTCTAGGAATGAGACTGGAATAAAGAGCCAAACCTCATGCCTTTTGTACTGGTTCACTTTGGAGTGAGTTTCTGATAGACACCAGGCTTCAGCTCATCCTGACAGTGAAAAGCCCCTTTCTCCAGAGGAGGTATCATTCGAGAAAATGCAGGTACCATTTAATGGCATTTCACCGATTATTCTTTTCATTCATCATGTGTTTGTTCCCAGCCCCGTTTGACTTAAACTTTTCCTGGCTCAGATAGCCTTTGACTTCATTCTACCAAGTGATGATTTCCCCACAAGAATTTCACTTGAATCTCGCTGCCAGTGAATATTCCAGAGGTCTGTGACCTGCTCTCACTCTCTATATGTCCGGAAGGGTGAATGGTGATAAATGTAACACTGCTATGGGCAAGATCAAGAGCTTGCAAATAGCACACAATTCTGGAAGAAATTGGATTGATTTCAGTGAAAACTCTTTATTGAGTTCTTGTATTTAAAATGGATAAAATGAGCTTGTATTCTATAGTCATTAAATTGAGTTTATCTGCACTGGTCGTGACCAGTTAACTGTGAACTACATTTTCAAATTGACACCTTTCTAATTTTATTTTCATGTCACATTTTTGAGATGATTATAAGAACGGGGGACAAGGAGTAGACTAATCTGATTAATCAACTTGATTTCTCATTGAATAAGATCATGTCTGAGCATTTTCCTCAAATCCACCTTCTCCACTTCTCTGTACTCTTCATTATTACCATAATATCTCGGGTTTTCTGGCATCTCCAGCTCACCAGGATAGAGGATTTCAAACATTCACAACACTTCCATTGAAGAAATTTCCTCTCATATCAGCCCTGCAGATCTGACCACCTCATGTGAGACAATGTCCTCCTAGTCTACGTTCCACAGCCAGGCCCAGCATCAATACCCACAGAATCCCACAATGCCCAAATGTCTCATTCCTCTGACCTTTGGGAAATAGAGAACCAGTCTATTCAACTTCCTCAGGGCACAATATCATAACCCCAGGAGTCAGTCTTGTGTATCTTCACTCCCTGAAAAGCAAATCTATCCCATCCTCATTGGAGAAATATTCTCACCAATCAGTATTTTGTAAATAGGAACATAAGAGCTAGGAAAGGAGTAGGCCATTCAGCCCCTCGAGCTACTCCACCATTTGGGGCCTCAACTCCACTTTCCTACCCGCCGCCCATAGCCGTCAACTAATTAAACATTTGCCTCTCTCTCCTCCTCAAATTTCCTCAGTGTCCCAGCATCCACTGCTCTCTGGGGGAGTGGACTCTGCAGTTTCACAACACTTTGAGAGATGTAATTTCTTCACATCTGTTTTAAAGTTGCTACCTATTATCCTAATGCTATGACCTCGCACTCCAGATTGGCCCACATGAGGAAATGTCCTTTCTATGTCTATTTTATTAATCCATATTAGTATCTTATATCCCTCATCACTTCACCTCCTCCCATTCTCCTAAACTAAACTAAAAGAAGGACATATTCATAAAACAGGATAAGGTTTTCTGTTTCAGAAACAGTAAATGAATCTTGCCACCACTGCAGTCATTTCTTAAAGCAACATTTCACTGTCACTGGTTTTTGCAAGGGCAATCCTTAATTGTTTGATTCAGTGCAGTGGCCCAAATAGCCCAAAAAAAAACGAGAAGGTGGTGAAATGCAGAGCCGATGTCCTTGGGGTATGTGTTTAAATCCCACTGGTGCAGATGGTAACATTGGAATTCAATATAAATGTGCATTAAAAAGCTAGCCTAATGGTGGATGTGAAAGCAATATCAAATTCTGGTTCACTAATGCTCAGAAAACTGCCAGCTTTACCTGATCTAGTCTATACGTGACTCCAGACCCACAGCAATGTGGTCGATTCTGAACTTCCCTCTGGATAACTAGGGATGGATAGTAAATGTTGATCTAACCCATGATGCCCATACCCCAGGAAAGAATTTTAAAAACTATGCAGGTAGGAAGTTGTCATTGCAGTAGCTAATTTGAGGGATCATATCCTCAACAAGGATTGGAAGGTTGCAAATGTTATGTCATTGTTGAAAATGATGGAAAAATAAGCAAATCGATTGATGCAAACAATCAGATTAACATCAGTAAGAAATACCTGCACTTTGATAGCACAATCGTTGGGTGTCCTAAAACACTTTACAACTAATGAGGTACTTTCACAACTCTGTTGTAGAAAATATGGCAGCCAACATGAATACAACACACTCCCACAAGCAATGCAATCATGACCAAATGATCTGTTGTAGCTGTTATGGACCAAACCCCTCAATAAGAAAATAGCCTAGACTTTAACTTTTTCTTATGTGAAAGGCAAATGCCAGATGTTGTGTTCTGGAAGCAATTTGATTGGTAAATTACCAGTCTTCAGGCAAACACACTTCATCCACACACAACCATTGTAATACAAAGAAAAGAAAGAAGGAATTGGAATAACATAACTCTTTTAGAAAACTGAACAGAATAGTAGATATTTAATTACTAAATAGTAATTGTTCCAATATAGTGACATGGGGTGGCATGGTCATTCAGTGGTTAGCACTGCTGCCTCACAGCATCAGGGTCCCAGGTTCAATTCCAGCCTCGGGCGACTGTCTGTGCCGGCCCCTTCCGGGTGCTCCGGTTTCCTCCCACGGTCCAAAGATGTGCAGGTCAGGTGAACTGCATATTCTAAATTGCCCATAGTGTTAGGTGCATTAGTCAGAGGGGAGTGATTCTGGGTGGGTTACTCTTCGGAGGGTCGGTGTGGACTTGTTGGGCCAAAGGACCTGTTTCCACACTGTAGGGAATCTAATCTAATCTAATCCCATAAACACACCCCAGCAAAGGCAAATTCAGAAAAATGGACTTTCCAAAATAAACTCTGAGAGACAGAGTAGCAGGGAGAGATGTACTGTAGCTTCCAAACCCAGATTCAAGTCCCCAGCAACTGCTACTGAAAAATTAAAGCAAAACATTCTGGTTCTGTGGGAGCTTGAGACCACCCATTCAGGCTGCTTATATTGTTCTGACTTTTGGAAAAAGAACCAAGACCTCACATGCTGTTTATGGGCTTTGAAGCAGACTGCCTGTCACTTCTGTCTCAACCTCTCTTCATAAAAAAAGGACAAAATGTACCTCTTAAAGCCATAGTATTGTCAGATAGTGATGTTGAGTGATAGTTAAATATTGGAACAGTAAGGGATAACTTCCATACTTTTCCTGAAATACAGCCATGGGATCTTTTATTCCACTTTAATGGGCAGACGGGAAACTCCAAGTAAAATTTAATTTGAAAGTTATTACAGTAAGCACTCCATTGGTGTTGAAATGGAGAATGTAAGCTTTGATTCGTGCATTCAAGTCTGTGTTGGGGAACATGAACTCACGACCTTTGACTCATACAAACAAGTGAAGGATAGATGATGTCAGTCCAGTGGTTCCTAGAGCTGTATGGAACCTTTAAACTGTATTCAGTCAAATAGAATGTTGCCACATTTAGAGGAAATTAGATTAAACACATTTTCTCAAAGCAAACCTGTATCTTTAACGGGTATGGTCTTAAGAATGACTGGAATAGTAAGTATTGTTTGTGAAATCTTTCTGATATAATGAAAATGCATCATCAATGATTAAATTATAATTTAAGAAATCCAATTGTTTGTACTCATTAAGTTCAGGAAATTGAGAGTTAATGGATTTGATCTCAATGGTACAATCATATGCATGTGACTTCTTCCCCACATTAACAATACTGATTCACTGTATACTCATGAATATTTATCACAAAAATACAATGCAGTTCATATTTCTAAAATTTAAAACGTTTTCTTGTGTGTATACAATAGTGTATTTTTACAGCAATCTGGTAGTTTCATGTAATTTGTTCTGTTTCCTTCAGAAATCATGTTCAGATCTATTGAAGTCTTATATGACATATTCACGAGATTTAGTTGTTGCATGCATGAATCAGAGCTCTGGACCAGTCTTACTGGAAACATAACTGTCATCTAGTGGACTGAATCCAGGTTAAGTGTATCACATTTAAACCATAGCTGTTTGATATCAAATTTATTGATAACATCAAAGTCAAAACTCCTTCACAAAGGCTTATAGATACAAAAATGTGTCTTCACTGGTGACCTAGATTAAAATTTGGTGGCCAAAATATCATAGTCTTCTGCCACTTTTTAAAAAAAAATCTATATTTGGGGTGAGAGCTTACAGGAACGGTGGGATATTATACTTAAAAATAATTACATTTGCTGCTGAATGGAGTATAAATAATTGTTTTCTGTAATATGAAATTGTCAGCATAAATTACAACATAGAATATTCATAAATTAATGTGTTGAATTTGTAGTTGTACATAATATATTGGTTTAAAAATGATGCCAGGTTAAACAATAGATGCAGAATAATGGCCTATAATAACATAATAAGGGAAGTTAGTTATATATAAACATAAATTCTACCAAGAAGCAGTAGAAGCCATTAAATTCCACTTACTTTCATAATTGACAATTACCTTGGCTCACTTCACTGATCTTCTAACAACACATTTCAATTCTTTATCTCTCCGGAAAAAAAAATTACCTTTCAAGAAATTCTTGGAACTTGTTAATTATTTCCTTTTCTTATTTGTTCATGGAACATGGGCATAACGTGCTAAGTGAGCATTTATTGCCCTTAATTTCCCTTGAGAAGCTGACAGTGACCACTGCCTTCTTGAACTGCTGCAGTCCATGTGCTGTAGTTGTGGCAATAGCCAGAGACTTTTCCCCAGGGCAGGGTACGAGAAGTCATAGCTTGAAGATATTAGGAGGGGGATATAAAGGAGACATCAGAGGTAGGTTCTTTACACAGAGAGTTGTGAATGCATGGAATGCTTTGCCAGCGGTGGTGGTGGAAGCAGAGTCACTGGGGCCATTTAAGTGACTGCTGGACATGCACATGGATAGCAGTGAGTGAGGGGTGTGTAGGTTGTTAATATATTTTACATTAGGATTAAATCTCGGCACAACACTGTGGGCCAAAGGGCCTGTTCTGTGCTGTAGTTTTCTATGTTCTATGTTCTATATGCTCACAATGCTCTTAGAAAGGGACTTCCAGCATTCTGACCCAGTGACAGTATAGTTCCAAGTTAGACTGGTGCATGGCTTGTAGATGAACATGCAGAAGGTGGCATTCCCATGCATCTGCTGCCCTTGTCGTGGTATAGATCACAGATTTGGTAGGTGCTTGTGAAAGAGCCTGATGAGTTGCTGCAGTGCACTTAGTAGACACTGCTGCCACTGTGCATCGATGGTGGAGGGCGTGGATAATGAAGGTGCTGGTTGAGCTGCTTTGGTCCGGATGTTATTGACTTTCTTGAGTGTTGTTGGAACTGCATTCTTCCAGTCAAATGGAAAGTATTTGTGCCTTGTAGATGGTGGATTGGCCTTGGGAATCAGGTGCTATTCACTGCAGAATTCTGATCTGCTAACTCCTGATCTGTCCTTGTAGCCACAGTATTTATATAGTTAATTCAGTTCAGTTTCTGGTAACCTACAGGATGCTCTTCGTTAACGATTCAGCGATGATAATGCCATTGAATATCAAGAGGTGATGGTTAGATTCTCCCTTGTTGGAGATGGTCATTGTTTGACTTTTGCATAGCTTGAATTTTACTCACCATCCATCGGTTCAAGTCTAAATGTTGTCCAGGCCTTGGTGCAAATGGACAGTAAGGTAAAAACAATGACTGCAGATGCTGGAAACCAGATTCTGGATCAGTGGTGCTGGAAGAGCACAGCAATTCAGGCAGCATCCGAGGACAGGCAAAATCGACGTTTCGGGCAAAAGCCCTTCATCAGGATCACAAATGGTGCTGGATATTGTGCAATCGTCAGTGAACACCCCCACCTCTGACCCCTTATGATGGAGGGAAGGTAATTGATGAAGTAGCTGAAGATGGTTGGGCTGAAGACACTATCCTAAGGAACGCCTGCAGAGATATTCTGAGGCTGAAATGATTAGCTTCAACAACTTCTCTTGTAGCCTGTGCACATCCTTTGGATAATCAGTTCTAATGATCTTCCTAATTTGTTATTTATATTGCAAGGTTTTTGAATCTTTCATCAAAGTAACTAAATCTCCCATAAGCGACATCAAAAACAGAGCCAAATATATCTCAGATTTAACCCAATGGCTTTGATAAGGAGGAATCCTCTGAGCAGGATTGGAGTTTCTTTAAAACATATAGCAATAGAGCACATTACCAAAAGGATGTGGACGCTTTGAAGAGGGTGCAGAGAAGGTTTACAAAGATGTTGCCTGGTATGGAAGATGCTAGCTATGAAGAGAGGTTGAGCAGGTTAGGATTGTTTTCATTAGAAAAAAGGAGATTGAGGGGGGACCTGAATGAGGTTTACAAAATCATGAAAGGTATAGACAGGGTGAAGGAGTCAATAACTCTTTCAAGGTGAGAGGTGAAAAGTTTAGGGGGGATACACGCGGTAAGTACTTCACACAGAGGATGGTGGGTGTCTGGAACATGATGCCAGCAGAGGTGGTAGAGGCAGGCACGGTAGATTCATTTAAGATGCGTCTGGACAGATGCATGAGTAGGTGGGGAGCAGGGGAATACAGATGCTTAGGAATTGGGCGACATGTTTAGACAGTAGATTTGGATCGGCTCAGGCTTGGAGGGACGAAGGGCCTGTTCCTGGGCTGTAAATTTTCTTTGTTCTTTGTTCTTTTCAATTGTTATAATAATGTAGCAAGAGGTGCCAGAACAGTTATCAGATTGTTATTGAAACAATTTATCATCAAACTGTTGAACTAATAGCAATGAACTAAACTAAATTAAATTAAGTTAAAGTCCCTTTGTTTTCAAAAAATGCTGAAGCTCCTACAGTACACATAGTAAAGGAAGCATTATACAGTCTCTTTAATTGCCGAGTTTCCTTCCAATGTTTACCATTGATGTTTAAAAATTTTTGTATGAAACAAAGCTTCTTGATCAAATTTCACCTTTGTATTTTTTCACTAATTCATGGGCCATGGTCCTCACTAAGAAGGCCAGTATGAGTTGCCCATCTCGAATTGTCACTGAACTGAGTGGTTTGCTGTTGCAGAGGCAATTAAGAGTTAAAGACTCAGCTGACATACATGTCTTTGTTATTATGCTTCAGTGTGGGATTATATATGAACAGGAATCTCAATTTGTGAACACACTCCTTATCCTTTGGTTAGAATGCTCCTTTAAGTAATTTTTCGTGAAGATCTTTTACATTAATAAATAGAAGTCATTATTGTAAGGATGACCAAAATTAAAGCAATTGTATAATATTTTAAATGGATCCAAATCCTTTTGATCACTGCTTTCTACTTCATGATTTCAACACATTGGACAGGTGAAACCCTGCAACTTATTTTCAATTGGGACCAGAGCTTTTGCTGGAAATTGGTGTGAACCTTAGAATTAGATCAAAGCAATTGCTAATGTAGTAACTACAGGTCTCTGTGACTGAAGTTATTGAAAGGAAATAACATGTTTCACACCAGGTCTAAGTATGAATTTGCTGTCTGATGAATTTTGTGCACTGTCGTACATTACCACACCTGCTTTTAACCTAGAGGTTTCCTTGATTACCTGATCTTTGTTCAGCTCATATTATAACTCTCTTTTCATAGATTTGTCTCACAATATTTTACTTTAATAAGTACCTTCCAGTATTAGTGTAATGCTTGTTCACTTTTGTTTCCTGTAGGAGCAAAATTCACTGCATATTTAAATTTACTATCAGCAAGTACCCTCAAATGGTTTTGAAACTCTCGAAAGATATTTGGTAAATGTGTAATTTATAATTTCTGTCACTTCTGCATTAAACACTGATTTTTTTTCATATTTGGCTGAAAATATGTCTAAAAGAATATCTGTGAAATAGATTGTTTTGAAGTCATAGTATGTGCTAGTAGATTAATGTTTTTGAAAACAATAAACACTCCTGTTACCTAGGAATGTGTGGAAAAATATATCATAGGCAGTCAGCAGATATCCATTTGAACATAATTGGAATATGGGAATTTCCTGTTGAAATAAGATCAAAGTCTATCTTCCTCACCTTCTACCATCTTGGAATTCACATGATACAATGGTCATGGAATTGTTTACCATTCAAACACAACCAATTGGCCTACAACAGACACCGACACCAACACAAGGGAGGTCGTGATGGTAGAAAATCTTGGGAATGAAAAGACCAAAGTCATAACCTTTATACACACAGCAGTAACCAGTCGATAGAGACTGATTCAAGTCTCTCAAGTTTAAAAGTTCATAAGATATAGGAACAGAATTAGGCCATTTGGCCCACTGAGTCTACTCCACCATTCGATCATGGCTGATATGCTCCTCACCCCCATTTTCCTGCCTCCTCCCCATATCACCTCAACCCATTATCAATTAAAAATCCATCTAACTCCTCACTATCCCAGCATCCACTGCATTTTGGGGTAGCAAATTCCACTGATTCACAACTCTTTGGTAGTTTCTCCTCCCGTCTGTTTTAAATTTGCTACCCCTTATCTTAAGACTATGACCTCTTGACCTAGAATGCCCTATGTTCCAAGTCTATTTTATTCACACCTTTTTTCATCTTGAATCCCTCATTCTTCCAAATTCCAGAGAGTGTAGGCCTAAACTGTTCAATTTCTCTTCGTATGATAAACCTCTCACCTCTGGGATCAATCTAGTGAACCTCCTGTGAACTGCCTCCAATGTCACGACATCTTTCCTCAAACAAGGAGACCAAAACTGTGCACAATACTCCAGGTGCAGTCTCACCAATGCCTTGTATAGTTGTCAAGTATTTTGTAGTTCCTTAGCATCAACTTTTCTAAGACTAACATTGATTGCTGTATAGAGCAAACATAAATCTACTTTTTAAAGTAGATTGCTCAGTGTCGCTGAGCAATGTGCTTCTATTGTTTTCTATCCTTGATTTTTTTTTAATCTTGCCCCTGTTGAGTTTAAAAACCAGTGAAAGCATGTGGGGTTAATAACCAACTGGGGATGAGTGATGAGTCACATCTTTTCAATTAACCATTTGTGAATAGACCTTTGGTAGCACAGCACCTGAGTATTGCCTCATCAGGACAATTTGCAAGAATACATTTTTATACTGTATGAGCAAAATGTACTGATTGCATAGGAAGTGGACACTGATTGATGGAGGGTTACCATGAAGAATGCACCAGTTATATGGTGAATGAAGTTTTTAGCAATCAACACACCAGGTTCATACAGTATGAAAATGCTATTCCCCAATACATTGGCATTCTTTTGAATTGTCCTGATGAGAACAAGATGAAAAGCTTCGACAAAATGTGTCTTTTTTCAGCAACAACGGCTTGTCCTTAAAACCATTTCTAGAATAAGTTGGCAAGCTTTTGTAGAAAACATGCATGATGAAACCTATCATTTCATGAAATGGAATTTTAATAGCCTGAGACAGTGATCAATCATATCAGGACATAGTTTGAAAGATGTGGCCAGTACATTTCTGATGAGAGGTCAATAACATGAAATGTCACCTCAGTTTCTATCTCTGCAGTTGCTGCCTGATTTGCTGGGTTTCTCCAGCACTTTTGTGTTCTGGCCTACACTTTGGAAAATGATTTAAATCGACATTTTTAAGAATATTTTTGTTCCAAAGATTGCTGCTAAGGATCATATTTGCAAAAATTCCTTTCACAAATAAACTGGAAAGTCTCATGAAGTCTGTCAGTATTGCTGATGAAGAGGGGATAGGGTGAAAATTTCAGGTCAATAGTCTGACCCAATTGTTTTGCCTAGTTTCTGTTCTTATTTTAGATATCCAGCATCTGCTACATTTTGTCTTGTGTTTAATTTCTTTCAGACTTAATTGTAAATCTCAAATGTAACACTTGGTTTCTGGATGTAGGTTTGCTTGCTGAGCTGAAAGGTTCATTTCCAGACGTTTTGTTACCTTACTAGGTAACATCTTCAGTGGTTGAAACTTTATTGCTGGAACAGCACAGCAGGTCAGGCAGCATCTAGGGAACAGAAGATTCGACATTTCGGGCACATGCCCTTCAGTGGACCTCATGCAAGGCAATGCTGAAAATTCCTGCTTTCTATTTGTATGTTTGTGTTTCTTTGGGTCGGTGATGTCATTTCCTGTGGTGATGTTATTTCCTGTGGTGAAGTCACTTCCTGTTCTTTTTCTCAGGGAGTAGTAGATGGGGTCTAACTCGATGTGTTTGTTGATAGAGTTCTGGTTGGAATGCCATATTTCTAGGAATTCTCGTGCATGTCTTTGTTTGGCTTGTCCTAGGATGGATTTGTTTTCCCGTCGTAGTGGTGTCCTTCCTCATCCATATGTGAGGATACTAGTGAGAGAGGGTCACGTCTTTTTGTGGCTAGTTCATGTATCCTGGTGGTTAGTTTTCTGCCTGTTTGTCCAATGTAGTGTTTGTTACAGCCCTTGCAGGTATTTTGTAAATGACGTTAGTTTTACTCATTGTCTGTATAGGGTCGTTCAAGTTCATTAGCTGCTGTTTTAGTGTGTTGGTGGGTTTGTAGGTTACCATGATGCCAAGGGGTCTGAGTAGTCTGGCAGTCAATTCCAAGATGTCTTTGATGTAGGGGAGAGTGGCTAGGGTTTCTGGATATGTTTTGTTTGCTTGTTTGTGTTTGTTGCTGAGAAATCGGCGAACTGTGTTCATTGGGCACCCATTCTTTTTGAATACACTGTATAGGTGATTTTCCTCTGCTCTGCATAGTTCCTCTGTGCTGCAGTGTGTGTTGGCTCATTGAAATAATGTTTTGATGCAGCTTCATTTGTGGGTGTTGGGATGGTTGCTTCTGTTGTTCAATATTTGGTCTGTGTGTTGTTTTCCTGTAGACGCTGGTTTGAAGATCCCCATTGGCTGTTCGCTCTACTGCGACATCTAGGAATGGCAGTTTGCTGTTGTTTTCCTCCTCTTTAGTGAATTTTATGCCAGTAAGGGTATTATTGATGGTCTTGAAGGTTTCCTCTAACTTGTTTCGTTTAGTGATGACAAAGGTGTCATCCATGTAGCGGATCCAGAGTTTGGGTTGGATGGTTGGCAGAGCTGTTTGCTCAAGTCTCTGCATTACTGCCTCTGCTAAGAACTCTTGGTTTCTATATATCAACTTTGAACGATTCAAAGCATTGATTATTGATGATGGAAAACCTCTTTGGTGCAGCTGAATTGGACTTCAAGGTGGGACACCTGAAAAATAACAAAACTATTTTAAGATTGCAATGCAGTATTTTCCAAATAATTGAAACTTGTAGAACTATAATAGGCTTCCCTCTCGCAGTTAACAATTTATTGCAACATTTCAGTCTTTACCAGAAACCAGCAAACTACAGTTAGAGAAATCCAGAGTTTCAACAAAAGGTGCTGTTTAAAACAATGTGGAGCTGCAACAAGAAATGTTATAATTTCAAATGAAGACCAAGTTCATTGATTCTTGATGCAATTCAATGACACAGTATGAATAATCCTGGCAGTGGATGCTCTGAACAAGTGCAAATAAGAAGACTGCATATTCCAGTCCAATTCCGAGGATCAGGAAATCCCATTCAGGAATAATTTGGCAGTCTATAACTTTTGGTTGTCTTAATTCAGAGGCCACAAAGGTTGCAAATGTGTGAGTGGAATGGCTATAAGATATAAAAAGGCAAGGTTTTCATTTAAGGATGGAGTTAGTCCCTGAGCATGGTACTGATACCTTACTTCATCAAATGACCACAATGTTTACAATCAGGTCATTCAAATTCCTCAGTTTTGAAATGCAAAACAAATTTCAATGTATCCACACACAAAGGTTGGCTTACATTCTGTCTGTTTGTTGTCTTGGGATCCCAGAGGACAAAAGACAATGACTTCTCTGCTCTCTGCATGAGAAACAATACTTCCACTTTCTTGCCAGCTCTGACAATCAGTCTTATGTAGACAATATAGACTTGTTCAACTTCAAAATAGCATTCACTTTTCATTTTCTGGAGGTTAAGCTTCTGTAATCCTGAAGAGTTTACTCTAACATTAATTTAACACTAATTTGAGAAACTAAAGTAATAGAAAATTAGACAGAAAATTTAGTCAAAAATGGCAACATACACATTACCATCAGTTACAGACACTGGAGTGGTATGTTGAATTCTTTTTAGTTTTTCTTATCTCTTTTCCCTTTCATGTTTCTCATGTACACAATGATTGTAAAGCCCAAATTTAACGATTACCGACAACAAACTCCCTTTAGGATTAAAACAGAAGCATGTATTCAAACATGGCGGAGTGCTGTCACAATACACACATCCACGAGAATATAAGGAAGGAAGAGAGAAAAAAGAAGAAAGAAAGGAGAGAGGTTGGAATAATTTATAAGTTAAAGGTATAAACATTAATTCGCTTGGATTTTTGTCTGAGCCCGGAAAGTCAGTGTCCAGTCTCTTCCTTATCAACCTGAATTCAGGGACATACACCTGACTGAAGTTTCAGAATTGTCTTTGATATTGACAAAGGTGTAATGAGATAATGTTGGCATACAGACCTTGGGCCAACTTTCTTGTGAATATTACTTTTCTTACGGAAGTTTCAAGGCGGTTGAGACTTGAAGCAAGCTGAGCTATGCCTGGAATCTAGCCATGGCGTTAGCTCGCCTTAGATTCCTACTGACGTGAAAAGCATTTTCTTCCCAGTTCCAGGGCCTCCAATGCTGGAACAGTACAGCAGTGACTTTAAGTCAATGTCACAATCAATGTGCCTATACCCATCACCATGCATTAAAAATTGGAGCGGCTACATGTGCACAGTTTAGAGGGAAAATTTGTTAAAAATATACCTGGTCCGCCATTGACTAATCTCCAGTAAACCTCTCCAGGGGTGTGGGGATGGTGAAGGGTAAATCATGTGTAAAGCCTGTTAAAGAGTCACTTTAAACATAATGCTTGATTTCTATCTTTCTTGTCAGGACTGCAGTATCCACATTAGGAGATAAATGGGAATTTATCACACTGCTCCACACCACTCGGCCTACCACCAATAATTAAGTGTGAAGAGTTTCAACTTGAATGGCCTTGGTCAATCCTTTGTTAACTTTTATGCAATGAATGGTGGCTCATTAGTGCCGTCTCAGGCATAATGAGCTTCGATAGCTTCCCTTTGTATAGAACTAGTTGGGGAAACATTTGGACTGAAGTTATATCGTGTTTCTTGACTGCAAGGTAAACACAATGCATGGACATGAGATTCCAGTAGAATAGTGTTGGAAATTTGGTACCTGCTGATTGGAATTTCTCAGAAATCGTATTCAAATTGCAACATGTGATTAACAGTAGCCAAGTTTAATCCAGTATAAGTTAATTTAATAATTAAACAAGTATAGCTTTTAAAACAATTTAGTATATATTGCCATGTGTTATAACACAAACTGCAGATGCTAGAAACCAGAGTTTAGATTAGAGTGGTGCTGGAAAAGCACAGCAGGTCAGGCAGCATCCGAGGAGCAGGAAAATCGACGTTTCGGGCAACAGCTGATGAAGGGCTTTTGCTCGAAACGTCGATTTTCTTGCTCCTCGAATACTGCTTGATCTGCTGTGCTTTTCCAGCACCACTCTAATCTAGACTCTAATCATAATTCTGATCTAAAAGTGTCATAGTCATAATTTTAACCCAGGAACATGAACCAATATTTATACATTGCAATACAATGTTTAAATAGGAATTGAATAGCTAAGGTCTTTTCCCCAAGGTAGGGGGGTCCAAAACTAAGGTAAGAGGGAAAAGAATTAAAAGGGACCTGAAGGGTAAGATCTTCCCACAGAGGGTGGTGCATGTATGGAATAAGCTGCCAGAGGAAGTGGTGGAGGCTGGTACAATTACAACATTTAAAAGGCATCTGGATGAGTATATAAATAGGAAGGGTTTGGAGGCAAGATCAGATTAGAAAGTCTGGTCGATGCAGATGAGTTGGATCGAAGGGTCTGTCTCGGTGCTGTATGACTCTATGACACCAATGAACAGAAAACATTTGGTGTATGTACAGAATGTTCAAACCTTAAGTTACTTCTTTTTTTTATCAGAACAGATATTGCACTCAACCAAAGCACCACCAAATGTGAGAAGTCAAAACGGCAAAAAACTAATAGGTTGCTATTGCCTGTAGGAACAGAAAGGGACAAGAGTGCAAGACCAGCAGACTTTGATTTATCCCGGGAATACACCAGTGAAGGTTGGTGTGTACGTGCACAACTTGGAATTTTCTTTAAAAGCCTCACCCCAGTAGACTATTGCATATTTACAACTAAGTGAGAGTTTGCTACTCAATGATTTTTCAGCACAATATTCACTAAGTTTATGACAAACTAATGTATTTGAAAGTGTGGACATGAGAAGCATTCAACATCCCTGGTGTAATATAAGCCACGTTAAACCTTATCATGTAACAGTTCCAGCTATATCAGCAATGTTTTGAAGATTGCTAATGCAATCTCTTTTTGGTTATTTATTCCTTTGCACTCAAAAGCACTTTATCAGGTTTAGTCGCAAATCAGTGAGAGAATTGTGTAGAATTTATATCAAGATTTCCTTGATGATGATGCAACTGTGCATGTGCACATGGATCAAGGTGGCTAGATTTTTTTTCCTTTTTTTTTCTTATTCAGAGGAGACTCTAAATCTCCTGGTTCTATTTCTTTTCTTTTTTCCAAACCTCCTAACTGCGGTAGTGCTTATTTTTTCCCCAGCACCCATGTTGTGTGTGTGTAGGTGTGAGGCACAGTGAAAGACACAAGGTGCACAAATCTTTATTCAGTTTCCACCACCAGGAAGAAACACCCAAGTAGCCAGTGACAAGCAATGCCCTCCTCATCAAAGGGCAATGCTGCGTAATCAGTGAAGGGAAGGGCAGGGATTAGATCAAAATAGAGTTGGAGGGGAAAATAATACACTCTACACCCTGCAGCGCCCACCTTTCCCTGAAAATCTCGAGGGTGTTGGTGGACACCTGGGCTCTGGCATAGGTGGTTGGTTATAATTTTTTCCTTTTTTTTCAATACTAACACTCCTGGTTTTTTTTTCCTTTTTTTAAAATCCTGTTTATTTTTTTTCCTCTCTTTTTAACACTCCTGGTTTGTTTTTTTCCCCACTCTACCGCCTAACTACAGTAGTGCTTATATTTTCCCCAGGACCCATGTTGTGTGAGGTGGCTGGTTATATATTTTTTTTCTTTCCACCCGAAATGGACCGTGACAAGCAGTGCCCTTATCCAATAGCATTTTATTTGTTTTTTCTTCTTTTTTTTGTTTTTTTTTGTTTTTTTTTAACCCCACCCCCCCCACCACACTACCGCCTAACAGCGGTAGTGCTTATTTTTTACCCAGCACCCATGGTAGGTGGCTGGTTATACTGGCTGTGCTGCATCTTTTGGATTGGGTGCAAATAGTCTGAGACTAAATTACCTTTAACTCTCAAAGATTAGTGTTCAGCTGGTTTCTAAATCATTTTCTGGTAGGTCAATGTCCAAAAGCATAGTAAGCTTGAACTTAAAAACCTGCATCACAACATGAAACAGCATAACATGTCATTTTCAGACCAGTTTAATCACGTTTGGGAAGCATGACAGAAAGCGATGATGGTTGAGGCACATTGTCGCTATGAGCTGGATAAACTCGTTCCGCAAAAATCATTGTAACTCAATAAAGTGGAACTTCAGAGTTCTCTTCTGGAGGATTCCTTTTTCTAATTTGAATCTTTGAGATGGATCAATGGAAAGAATTCACTTGTCAAGGTAGTGCTGCCAATCAATGGTAACTATCATGATATCACTGACCCCACAGTTTCTCATGCTGTGTTATAGAGATGCTAAGACAGGAATGATGCCAGGGGCCATGTTCCGTTGGGACACCCCCCCGCCCAAATGAGGTACTAACCTACTTCCCATTTTTGTTCACATAGGCATTTAAAAATATCCTGACCATTCCCATCCCAACTACCACCCCAGCCTTTCACCAACCTTGTTCTTTTTCCTCTCATTCATGACATGTTGGCATTACTGATTTGACCAGAATTTATTTTCCTTCCATTGGTTGTTAGAGAGCATTTAGAAATTAACCACATCATGATGGGTCTGGAGTCACATAGGAGGCAGGCCAGGTAAGGGTGGCAGATTTCCTTCCCTCAAGGATGTTAGTGAACCAGTGATTACGTAGTTGCCATTAACTTTCTATTCCAGATTTTTACTGAATTCATATTTCACCATGTGTCACGGTGGCATTTGAGCCAATGTACGAGGAGGATTAGTCTGGGGATCTGGAGATTAATAGACAATACCACCTCTCTAAATGCCCCTTAATTATTTGTGGCACATAACCATCCCCTTTATTATGAGCATGAATGGGAAGATGGTGGGCTAGCTATCCACCTCCTTTCATGAGACCAATTGCAAAAACAGTCAGCTGGTGCAAAAAAATCTCACCCAATGATTCTAAACCCCACCCATCCTTCACTTTTACACAATCCAGCTGATATTTCCTCACCAGGCATCCCTTCTCCTGCTGATGTGAGAAACTCCGCACTGTCCTAGGCATCAAATACGTGTTATAAAAAGAGTGTAATTTCTGTGAATTTGTTCCAATTCTGCATCATGAATTCACCACTTATCAATGCTCTCTCTCACATCGGGAAGGCCGCATCCTGAAACGATGGCTATTTATCGGTTCAGCTCCTCGTCACTTATACAGGGCTCAATCAGACATTGACTTCTTCTTTGCTGTATCTTTATTGCAAACATATTGGATGCAAGCTTCAACATCTGCAATTCTCTTGGGTACACTGCAGCTTGCTGCCTACTGAATTGCCACCTCTGGGTTACAGATTGATTCAGCTCTGAATTTAGGAGAAAGTGAGGACTGCAGATGCTGGAGATCAGAGCTGAAAATGTGTTGCTGGAAAAGCGCAGCAGGTCAGGCAGCATCCAAGGAGCAGGAGAATCGACGTTTCGTGCAGGAGCCCTTCTTCAGGAATCTTTCCTGAAGAAGGGCTCATGCCTGAAAGATCGATTCTCCTGCTCCTTGGATGCTGCCTGACCTGCTGCATTTTCCAGCAACACATTTTCAGCTCAGCTCTGAATTTACAAAGGTACCCGTGACATAATCACGGTAATGCATATGCATCATTTGTTCTAATTTTAAATGATAAATTGAAGTTAAACCAAATAACTAGTATTGTGTACCCGTTAAAAATTTGTTTGATGGGAAAAGTCCTACTCTAGAATGTCCTAATATAAAACAAACCCAAGTTAGTGTGCTTTCCTCAACAATCTCTTCACCCAATGACATGACATGTGCAACTTTATATGGATGAGAGTGTGGTTGGGGGTGGGTGGCAGTGGAAAAGGAAGCATTTAATGCTGATATTCTGGTCACCATTGCATCAGTCCAATTGGCTCTGTCTACCTGCTGGCTTTTCTGCATTGTTAAAACACATTCAGTACTTTGTATCAAATCTATGCAAAAAAATTTCAATAAAGATAAATGAAATTCTCAAATTACAATTCTCATTTCCAGCAGATTAAACGTCAGTGTGTTGTTATCTCAGTTGGTTCGTTTCTCTGCAAACCTGAGTACACCAACTTGCTTTGCTAGAAAACGTTCAATCGAAATATTTCAGTATTGCCAACTCAATCATGCCAAGTCAATCATAAAATCATTTTGTTTTAATCTCTGCTGACCCTTGCCAAAATAGATTGTTCCAGTTTCTACTGAAGAAATTATATCTTCATTTAAAAGTTCCCCTGTGGTCTGCAATTTAAAATCTAGCATTCGCCAGTTTTGGTTAAAGCTTTCTGATGTTAGACTTTTTAATATTAATATCTGCACTTCTCGGCAGCTGTAACATTGTATCCTGCACTCTGCTGTTACCCTGATGCAATTGTATAGTACAATCGGTCTGTGAAGCACGTAAAACAACACTTTTCACCGTACCTCAGTTACACATGACAGTAATAAATCAAATCAGATCAAATCATTTCGTGGTAGTTACTTTCTTTGTATTGTTAAATTAATATGCTGCATCACTGCCCTCCAGAGGCAGAAGACTCAATTACAGGTCAGTACCTGACTCATTACAACTGAACTACAGATAAGTAATGCCATGATTATTCTACTTTGCTAGAATTAAGTCCAAGAGTGTTAATTAAGTTATTTACAAATAAGCATTTTAACAACCTAAGGTACAACATTTCAATAGTAAAAAGACATTTTGGGTCTAAATTTTTGCATTATTTAGTAAATTTTCTAAAGTTCATTTATGACCATAATTAAGTGGAGCAAAATTAGCACTCCAATGCAACTTTACAAACTTGCACATTCACCGATGTTTAAATAATATTTCAGTGCTTTGAGGAAAGACAGAGGCAAATATGTCATTTGTGTTTTATGAGGTACGGTAGTGGAGACTGCAGTTAAAGTAATTTATTAATTTATACTGGGTGCAGGGCAAGCTGAAACCAAGCTTAGTCAGTACCAACAGGACGTTAGGAAAAGCTGCCCACTCATTTTATCTGTTGGACATGGATGTTGCTGCCAAGTTACTGGGCAAGATCTGCTACTGCATCTCAATCAAGCATCTTAAAGTGAAGACTACTGTTTAGCAACTCTAAACTACAAGGTTGAAGCTAAGTCTACGAAAAAAAAGTTGTATCTAGCTGATTTTTTTTTGATTCCCTACAGTGTGGATACAGGCCTTTCGGCCCAACCAGTCCACACCGACCCTCTGAAGAGTAACCCACCCAGACCCATTTCCCTCTGACTAACACGTCAAGCTGATAGTGTCTGGTCAACAGTATTGATTAGCTCTTCAATATCAGTACATTATTTGCTCACTTAGGACCATGAGATATATACGAGCAAAATTAGGCCAGTCTTTTCCACCATTCCATCAATGCTGATGTTTCTGAACCCCATTTTCCTGCTTTCTCCCCATAAGGGTCGATCCCCATACCAATCACAGATTTCTCTGCCTTTAATACACTCAATGGCTTGGCCTCCACAATCCCATGGTGACAAGATTCACAGAGTCACCACCCTCTGGCTGAGAAATTCCACCACAGCTCAGTTCTAAAGGCTGTGCCCTTGAGTCCTAGTCTCTCCTCCTAACAGCAACACCTTATCCATGTCACCTCCATCCAGGCGTCTCAGTGTTCTGTAAGATTCAATCAGATCCACTCCACCCCCATCCTTCTAAACTCCAAATAAAGACCTAGACTCCTCAACCACTTGATGTATGACAAGCCCTTCACCCTCAGGATTGCTCGTGTAAACCTCATTGGGACTCCTTCCAACACCAGTACACATGCAGCCCAACATTACTCTATATGACAAATGCAGTTTGACCAGAGCTTTTTACAGCCTCAACAGCACATCTTTGCTCTTTTACTCACACCCTTTTGAAAGGAACACTAACATTGCATTTGAATTTCTAAACCCCAACTAAAGCTGCATGTTACCCTTAATCCTGAACCAAGTCTCCCAAGTCCCTTTGTGCTTTAGATTTTTCCTACTGCCTTGCCCGGTTTAGAAAACGGTCTATGTCTCTATTCTTCATACCAAAGTGCATAACCCTCATGCTTTCCCCACATTGTATTACATCTGACTCTTTGTTGTCCAATCAGTTAGCATATCTAAGCCCTTTGGCAGCCTCCCCCATTTCCTCAACTGTACCTGCCCCTCCACATGTATATTTGCAAACTTAGTAACAATGCCCTTAGTTCCTTAGTCCAGATCATTAACATATGGTCCCAGCACAGCCCTATGGAACTTCGCTCACTATCGGTTGCCATCCTGAATGACCCTTTTATCTCCACTCTGCCTTCTGTCAGTCAATCTTCTATCTATGCCAGTACCTTGCCCCTAACACCATGGGCTCTTACCTTATTTAGTACCCCCTTGACAAGCATCTTGTCAGAGGCCTTTCAGAAATCCAAACAGATCACATCCACTGGCTCTCCTTTGTCTAACTTGCTCAGTTAGAGGTTGAAACTCCCAGTGAGTTCACTTACTTCTATAACTATCCTTGGCACTTCCAACTACCAAAGAGGGTTCTTCTGGGACAGTGATAGTGTTTCTACCAGAAGACTTGCTTTCAAGACTCACCTTAAAAATGTGTTGCCGGAAAAGCACAGGTCAGGCAGCAAAGGAGGAGAATTGACGTTCGGGCATAAGCCCTTTTTCTCAGGTGGTGGTAAATGGAATCCATGTCAATGCGTTTGTTGATAGAGTTCTGGTTGGAATGCTATGCTTTAGGAATTCCAGGACAAGTCAAACAGACACACGAGAATTTCGAGAAGCATGGCATCCCAACTGGAACTCCAACAAACACATTTACTTGGATCCCATTTATTCCCCCCCCCCCCGAGAAGAAGAACAGGAAATGACATCACTAAGGAAACCTAAACATATAGAAAGCAGGCCATGCCACCAGTGCTTTATCTGGAGGCTCACTGATGATGTTACCTAGTATGGTGATGAAATGTCTGAAAACAAACCTTCCAGCTCAGCGAGCAAACCTACATCCTGAACATCAACCTGAGCTACAAATCTTCTCAAAACTCACTAATACTCTAACATTAATAGTCACTTGCCTATTGCATCAACATCCAGAATCTCATTGCATGAATAATCAGCATCCCATCATTTTAGGAATCAGGATCTCATTACTTTAATTCCTGTTGCAATAATCAGTAACATGCATGTTACACAGATGCCAGGCAATTGTCGTCACTAGGTCTAATTGTCGCTCCTTCACGTTCAGTCACATTACTATTACTGAATAGCCCACTTCAATGCCAAGGGTTACCACTGACCAGAAAATGAACAGGAATAGTCATGTAAATACGGTGACTAGAACAGCTGGTCAGAAATCTGTAATCCCGCAATGGGTAACTCACCTTCTGAGACCCAAGTCTTGTCCACCATTTATAAGGCACAAGTCAGGAGTGTAACAGAATACGCCCATTTGCCAAGTTGAGTCGAGCTCCAATGCTCAAGAAGCTTGACACCATCCAGCACAATGAGTAATCAGACAATTTACTTCAGATGCATTGGTTGAAATATAAAAATAGCCAGTGGGAAAATTCTTGCTATCTTGCAAATAGCAATAGTTTTATTTTAAAAATACTGACTACTGATTAGACAGGAAAAAACCACCTGGCTGACATTCAATTTGAAGGACTATTTTTGATAGGGCAATATTCTCTCTGTAATAAACTGGACATCAGCCCAGATTTTGTTTTATAGAAAAACCACAACACAACATGCTCCAATTACTTAAGTTACCCTTTCTCATTCTTTATTCTGGAAATTGATCACAATCATGTGGCCACGTGGCGCTACACTGCAAGCTAATGGTTTTCTGTACTTGTTTACTGTAGGAGCTTCACTTAACTAAAATGCAAGGTTCAAAACAAAATCTAAAGCAATGGTGAAATCATGACTCAGACAAAATGAGAAAGATTATAATGCACAAATTAAAATCAGACTCAATTAAGCAGAATAGTTTGGTCATCATTTATTTTAAGTCTTCAGGAAGCCCATAGCAAACTTTGCACATGATCTTTAGTTGCATACAATTCGAATGAAATACATTCCTGTGAGCATTTCTGCTGCAGTTAGTCTTGAAAAAATTGTATAGAAGTAACTGGGAGTTACTCTGGATAACAAATTAAATTGCCCACCTTCGGGAGATAAGAACAAATAGGGGAGGAAATGATAGAAATCATTAACCCAATTACCCAATGATGCAGTATGGCAAAAGTTACCAGAAAAGCACTAAAAAAAATCTGTTAAGTTTAGATCAAGATAATTTTGAACACTTAATTACACTATTGTACATAATATTCCACATTATGTTAGTTTTGACCAGCACTAAGTTTGCATAGTTGGTCAGTGAAACTTTCTCCTCACATCCATTCACTGATGATTGCATAAGCAAGACGCAGAAACACTTACAAATGATGTAAAAAAAGCAAAGGTGAGATTGCAGTTTCCTCATAGGCTGAGAGTCATTTTTGGTCTATTATTATTGGCTTCTTTATGGACAATTACCAGTGTAGACTGTAGGTAATTAATACAAAAACGTTTATTTTAGGATGAGGTTGTCATGTTCAAAAAGAAACTCAGTAAGACTTGAAGATTCCTACAAAAGATTTACATATGTTCCCTTTTAAAACTGTTCAGTAAAGCACTTTGGTGACAATGTTAATTACACACAAGACATGCTGGCATGACTTAAGTCAAAAGGAGCATTCTGAAAGATATAAACCCAATTAACACTAGCAAATGTATATGGACTCTAAATTATACCGGCTTCTATATTTTTATATAGCTGAAGTGCAGCAGATTACAAAATTCCATCATTCTAACTACTGTATTTGATTAGAAGGTAGAATACTATAATTTATAAAGAAAATATTGGCTGATAAATATAATTTCACTTGTCAGATGATGTCCACTGCTGTAAGGTCTGATATGAGGCAGCAAGCTATTTTCATTTTAGTAATCCAGTGGTTTTCAGCACGTCAACAATGAGGATAAATGCATCTATATGCAGTGCATATGAACCACTCTACACAGACAAGTCTATTTTATTGCTTTGTAAATGTGGCACGTTATCTATTTTAAGCCTGCCTTTATAATGCCAAGTGTTCTCTTGTCTGACATTTTCCCAACACAGATTCACAACCTGTGCAAATAATACATTATAATTTGTGTGCGAAGGCAATGTTGGAAAAAGTTTGGTTTTTCAAACAGAAGAATATTGGCAGCTGGTGATTCATGTGTCAGCATAGCCTAGCTCAGTCAGACCATTCCTCATCATCAAACTCGGATTCTTCTGAATCACTGTATTCAACTGCTATACGCCTGGACAAGATCGTGGCCACATCATTTCCAACACGATCCCGCTTTTCCTCTTGTTCACGCTGTTCTTCAACTTTGCGAAGTTGGAAGCCTAGGGAACAATTAACATGTGGTTCAGATGCAACATTCATCCTTCTAAAACAAGTTAGTTATCAGATCAAGTCATGTTCCCAACTTTAGATCAAATGCCAAATTAAAGAGTACTCTAATGCTGGAGATGGAGAAATAACTTCATATCATACTGGGGACAGATTATACGAGCAGCTCTGCAAAACTGATGTCAAGTGATTGCCAGCTTTTTCACTGTTCAAAATGAGAGCTAATATTATGAGGCCAAACAAGAATGGCATTCAAAAACTAATAAATCTGAAGAACTCTCATGGATAATAAACTTTGGTACAAATGTGTCCACATACTGGCAGCAGTACATCCATTACAATCTACCCAGAGGTGGTGCACTTTCAACAAACACACCTGACCTCACATTTTGCCTGCCTGGGGTGGGCAGCCACTGACACTCACCCAGCCACCTGTGGGTGGGAATATTCTCTGGTGGAAGGGTGCAGTCCCAACATGGTTGCTCCCTTTTACTATGCTCTGCTCTGCCTCTTCAGATGCAAGAATATTCAGCTCAAAAGTGTCCATAAGATTTAATCGCCACTTCACCTCTCACACTACATTTGAGTACTTGACATCACGGTCTGCCAAAAATGTCTCAGTTTACCTTTCAGTATAACAATGGCACTACAAAAGAAAAGCAGAGGCTGAAAGTTGTTACCAAAAAAGTAACTGATACAACCAACTAAAATCTTCCATTGATATTTCACTTTTCGTCCATTCACAGATACTGTACTAGTCTACAATGGCTTGTACATAAGGTCTAATTCAAGTTGTTACTTTTAGAGTCTAATCATCATCTTTTAACCTTAGAACCACAAACATTACAGCAAAAGGCTATGGACCATGCGCTGGAAAACGAGATGAGAATAATTAGGCGTTTGTTTTTGACTTGTGCAGACTCATTGGGCCAAAGAGCCCTGTAGACCTCTGACAAAGAATGAGGTATTCAACGTAATGTACCTGCATCGGGTGAAGAAACTAGCCACCTATTTTAATTGCACTTTCCAGCAATTGCTCTGCAGCCTTCCAGGTTACAGCATTCCAGCAGCAGGTTCCTTTTCTGTTCTCTGCCACAACCAAACTGGACAGCAAGTTCCAAACACCTTCTCCCCTCAAAGTGAAAGATTCTCCTGGTGTCCGCTTTTACTGATCAGCTTAAACTGTGCCCCCTGGCAACTGACATCTCAACTAGGGGAAACATTTCTCTGTCCAGTGAATTCAATCACCACATTGTTCTGTACACTGCAATTAAGTCATCCCTCTGGCTCTAAGGAAAACAACCTGAGCCTAACCATTCTTGAAGCTACCATTACAGTTAGCTAGCCAAAAGTTTATCCAGAGCAAGAGCTTTAAATTTTCCACTTTCTCAACTAGTCTGGAAATTCAAGTACACCCATTGGTTCCAGTTAATCTAAAAGCATGTAATCCCTACAGTGTGAAAGCAGGCTATTTGGACATCGAGTCCACACTGACCCACCCCATCCCTGTAACCCTGCATTTCCCATGGCTAATCGACTTAGCCTACACATCCCTGAACACTATGGGCAATTTAGCGCAGCCAATCCACCCTAGCCTGCACATCTTTGGACTGTTGAAGGAAACTGGAGCACTTGGAGGAAACCTACACAGACACGGAGAAAATGTGCAAACTCCACACAGAATCAAAACCAGGTCCCTGGCGCTGAGAGACAGCAGTGCTAACCATTGAGCATCGCTGTATATATTACATCTTTAAAAGTAGTCCAATTAATTGGTTAAACGCAATATCCATTTCACCCAACCATGTTAACTCTGCCCGATTACCTTTAAGTGGCCTGCTGTAACATCCTTAATAACAACTTCTAATACCATCGCTATGCCAGATGCTAAGATAACTGGCCTGCAGTTTCCTGCTTTGTCTTCCACACTTATGGAACAAACAAGTTACATTTGTTATTTCCCATTTACCATTTAATGAAACCTTCGCAGCATCTAGGGAATTTTGAAAGTCATCAATTTGCCCACTAGACATTCCTTTCAGAGCGGAGGAATAATGTTAATAATGTTATTTTAAAGGCAAGTGCTACATTCCAGATGCAATTTGATTGGTCAAACTACTAGATTCAAAGCAAAACACACTTTATTCATATGCATACAACAAAAAGAATAAAGAATTGGCTTGGCTGTAACTCTATTAGAAAATGTAATAGAATAACAGATTAACTACTAAACAGCAACTATTGCAATATAGTAACATCCCATAAATCCACCCTCAGCAAAAGGTAAATTCAGAAAGCAGATTGTCTCACATGCAACTCCAGCAGCCCAGGATGAGAAGAGAAAAAAAAAAATAAAATCGAGAAGTCAGTGTAGCAGAGCGAGAAGTACTACAGCAACAACTGCTACTAAAAAACTAAGAAACCAAAAATCCTGGTTCAGAGAAAGCTTGATCACACCCATTCATGCTGCTTCTATTGTTTCAACTTCTAAAATAAAACCCAAGGCCTCACAAGCTGTTTGAGTTTTCAATAGACATTGTAGTACCTCAGTCTTAAAACCTTCCTTGGAAAAAAGAGGACAAAGTAGATCTCTTAAGGCCATGGTATTGTCACACAAAAGTACCTGTAAATCAGGAAATGGGAGGGAGGAACTCCAGGGAAATGATAGTTACTGAATTGTTGGAATACTGGCTAACTAAGCCCTATCCCCTCCTGGACATCATGCAACTAGTTGCATGGAGAAACACAAAAAACCTCAGTTAAAAAAAAAGCAACAACTAAGTAACACCATTTTTATGTAGTTGGACAAAAAGCAATTTACAACCATTCTGTGCTCCCCTTATACAACTAACCAAAGCAAAAAAAAAACAGCTTTACCTTGCCGAATAGCTGATAGCAAGTCGGTCCTAGCATCACTCACTGGTGGCAAAGACGCTTTGGATTTTGGCTCTGATGGTGGTGGTGGTGGGCCATTGCTAAAGGATAATGTTGATGGGTCTGGAGGTGGGGGAGGACCAGGCGGAGGGGGTCCGGGAGGTGGGGGAGGGGGAGGGGGTGGTGGAGGGCCACCTGCTCCTCCAGAGGAGGAGGATACAAATGGAACAGGAGCAGCAGGAAACTGATCAGTTGGAGGTGGTGGAGGAGGCATAGATGGAGCATCAACACCATGGAAATTTTGATTAAACTGCACTGGAGGCATTGAGGGAGGGGGTGGTGGTGGGACAGCAGGTGGCATGTGCCCCTCAGGTCCCATGAATGGTGGTGGTGGTGGAGGAGCTAGTGGTGGAGCAGGTCCAACTCCTGCAGGTGGGCCAGGCGGTGGTGCTGGAGGAGGAATAGTTGGGCTGCCAAAGCTAATCCTTTTGTGGCTTGAAGAATCCTTCTGCACATCCATGGGATAACTAAGAAAAGTGAAAACAAAAAATTAAATCAAAATTACAATTCATATGCAGATACAAGTAATACCAGGTAAGCACTCTCTACCATGGCTTTGATGCAGTGAACATTCAAAACATTATATATTCATAGAATAACACTTTTCTGCAACCTCAGAAAACGTATGTGAAATACCTCTTTTCTAGAGAGTAGCATAAGTAACAATTATAAAATGTGCTTAAATTTGTTCAGTTCCGTTGACGCCATGAAGTTATACTAGGAAGTGTTAAGAAAGGGTGCTGTTACCAAGTAGTGCAACAAGGTCAGTTCCTTCACAAAACTTCCTGGTCCTTTCTTGAAGTACAGAAAATCTCAGCTAAATTGCACATAGATAAATTGTAGCGACTAACTCTCTCTCATCACCAGTGCACAATCGTATGGTTTTATCATGTTTCAAAACACCTGTGAAGAGTATGTAAATAACACAAAGTTAATTCATCTTACCCAAAATCAGGTGGTGGGGGAGGTAAGTCAGTCCCTGGTGATGCTGGTGGTGGAATGATTGAATCACGATAATTTCCATGAGTTCGATAAACAAGATCCTCATTTCCATCTGAACCTATACTCCCATTAGGACAGATCTCATTGCTATTAGGCCTGTAAAACAATATATTCACCCAAAACTCTAAATAGGTTGGCTCATCAGCAGTCACAATACATAATGCTTGCTTTATGGTAAACCTTAAAACTAGTCATATCCAACTTAAAGGAAAATGCCAAGGGTTTAAAAATGCCAAAAAAAATTGGAACCCAAAATATACAATGCTCCCATCTTCCAAAACCACAGACTCACATTGTGTTCGATGATCTCAGTCAGAGTGGCAGCAGGAATTATCCTGAATATAGTTAGGCAAGAGGCAGAAATTGACCAAGTATAATGTTTCAGCAGTGTAGGAAATGATTTTGCAGGTAAAATGATTTTGCAGGTAAAATAATTCTATCCTGATTGCACTCACCTCTTGGCTGATAGATGAATAGAATGATTTGTTGGTTAATTTGGACAAAATTCAGAACAAAATGCAGGCAATAGATTATGGTTGTTTCCCACTGCATTGCATTATCAGTAGGAAAATGTTGAGTTTTGCATGTGTTGAAAGCTTAACTAATCATCAGAAATCAATCACATCAGGAGCATGTGTAACCAGAACAGCACATCCATTTCTTCGGATGTTATGAGGAAATTTGAAAGACGATACTGCTGTTGCTTTAGGACGGTCCTATTGGTTAACACAATTGCCGGTCACGGCTTTTCAGATACTTCCAGTCACCAGTGATGAATTTTTCTTTTATTTACTTTCTTGTGGGATGAGAGAGCAATAAATGCTGGCCTTTCTTGCGTTGACCATTCCTTATAGCTTGAGAAGGTAGCAGTGAGCTGCATTTTGAATCACTGCAGCCCTTTTAAGGATAGGAGCATAGGTACATCACAATTCTATTAGGAAGCCAGCCCAAGGATTTTAATCCCGTTACAGTGAAGAAATTGCAGATGCTGTAAACTAGTCTAGTCCTTCTGGGTGTTGGAAATGGTAGGATTGGAAGGAGCTATTGAAGAAGCCTTGGTGAATTCCTGCAATGCATCATTTCTGTTCCCATCATCAGTGTGGTGGGAGTGGATGTCAAAAGATGGTGGGCGTGGTGCTAATCAAGCAGACTGCTTAAATCTAGATGAAGTTAAAAATCATAATACCAGGTTACAGTCCAACTGATGAAGGAGCGGTGCTCCGAAAGCTAGTTTCCAAATAAACCTGTTAGACTATAACCTGATCTTGTGTGATTTTTAACTTTGTCTACCCCAGTGCAACATTGGCTCCTCCAAGTCATAAAAGATGGTGTGAAAGAGGTCAGCATTGCTGTTCAACTTATCCATACAAGCAGACAGTATTTCTTCATACTTGTGGCTTGAGCCTTCTTGGGATTTGGAGGTAATGAAGTGGCCTTAGCACAGCAATGACAGCCTCTGGCCAGTTCCTGTAGGTACAGTAGTTGACTGGTCCAGTTCAGCTTTCAATCAATGGTAACCCTTACAATCTTTATAGTGGGGGGTTTCAGTAATGAATAATGCATTGAATACTGAGGGGGAGATGGTAAAATTCTCTTGTTGGAGATGGTGCCTCTGGCACTTACGGTGTGTGTGTGTCACTTGTCACTCATCAACCCGAGCATGGATGTTGTTGAGACCTTACAGAAGCAGTCTGTGCTGATTTGCAGCATGAGGAATCTCAAACATTACTGAACATTATGCATTCAGGGAGATTCCTCCTTTCTGATTATCTGATAGAAAGAAGATTGTTGCTGAACCATCTGACGATAGTTTGACCTAGGACACTATCCTCAGCAATTCATACAGCGATGTCCTCAAGCTGACATGATTGACCTCCAATTACAATGTCTTTTGCACTTCAAGTAGAGAGCTTTCAAGATTCCCATTCACTTTAGACTCAATTCCACACAATCAAATGCTGCCTTGATGTTTAGGGAAATCACCATCACCTCTTGAATTCAGCTCTTTTGGCCAAATTCAGGAGCTGAGGTCAGGAGCATGTTACTTTTGAGTAAATAATACTTTATTGTGGCAAGCTTCCATCACTTGCAGATGGCTAGTGAACTAATGGGGTGGTAATTGACAGGATTGGATTTGTGCTGCACTGCTCTGCACTCAACTGAATCAGTCTGCCCATTTCAACTGTCAATAATCCATCAATAACTAATTTTTAAATTAGTGTTTTGCAGAGTAATTATATCATGCAAATCTTTTTCATAAAAAGATTGAAAAGGCTGGCAGCCTTGCTGTAGTAATCAAGTATACAAGATGGATCATTAGAATTAAATTCATCAACTACAAATCTGTGCAAAAGCTTTTTTCCTGCAATTAGAATTAAATAATTGCCTGGACTGATTTTGTTACCTGCCCACGGAGCTTGTGTTTTTTGTTTGAGGGTGGTGAGGGTGGGTGGGGGGGGGGGGGGGGGGGGGTGGGGGGGTTGTGGAAATTCTGACATTCAAAACAAAAATAAACTGTCCTTTGTTTCATTAAAAATACCAAACATAAATTATTTCAGTATCAAGGGTTTACTGTTTCACCTATGTACTCCAATATTGCCCATTGTTAAACTTAATACAGTATGAACGAGCATTATTTGTTTCAGAATCTCCAGCACCAACTTTTTATCTGTATACATTATAAAACCAAGAACTGTCACAAGATAATTACTGTTGCACGTATAGCCCAAATATTAGAATTTTCAAAATGGCAAAACTTACAGGGTTTCTTCTGGTGCAGACTTTGCTTCCACAAATTCCTTGCCCATTTTCAACCTCTCCCATTCTTCCTTTCTGGTTCTAATTTTCCGTGGATTCAAATTTCCTCTATTTGAAACCTCCCTTTTTTCTTTCTAGAGATAAAGTCAAAACAGCAACACATGAATTTCAATGTTTTGTGGGAGCTTAGAAAAATTAAATTCCAATCTCAGAGTACATTTACACAGTTCTGAAAGAGGCTTATTTACCAGAAACATTCTTCTCTCCACAAACTTTGCTTGATCTGAGTATTTACAGTACAGGGTGTTTTTATTTAATGTTGCAACTAATCCAAGCGTACAAGCTGTGTTCTTAATATTGTACTATTCTTGCGCTGGCATCATTCATCATGAATGCCTATTATTACAAGCAACCTTTAAAAGAAAGCTGAGACCAGAGCAGGGCTGCAGCAGAGGCAGCCTTTTGATGTCCAACCTGTTTGACTATTCAACAAAACTGTGGCTAATTTATGACCCAACTCTATTCATCTAATCTTGCCCCATATACTGGTTTACTTTGGGATGAAAAGATCACCAATCAAAAATTAATAATTGATCTAGCATCAATGTCATTTGTGGAAGAGGGCTTCAAACTTCTACCACTTTTGGTACTCAGAATGGTTTCTTCAATGTCCTATAATCACCAGCAGTCAGCAGTTTTCCTTCCCAGATTACCACACAAACTGATAAAAATCACCCTTTAACTATATCCATTCCAGGAAATATAACCTTGTTTGTGCAATCTCCCAAGGTGTGGAACCCAAAACTGCAAGTCTGATCGAACTAAGGCTTTATACAAATGAAACTGACTCCTGCCAGCTTCTATTCTGGTCTTTTGGCTATAAAGGTGGGAATTCCACCATTTAGATTTTCTATTCCTGCTTGTAGAATTTAAAATGATCTGTGTTCCTGAATTTACCAACTCACTAGAGGGGAGTGATTTTAATATAGCAATGAAAATATGGAGATTCTGGATTTTAAAAAATGAGTGCTTTTGAAAAGCGTCTTTTTTAAAACCAAAAGGATGGGCCAGACATTCCTTCCAGAACGGTGGGCGTTGGAGAACAGGAACAGCCTCACATGTTAACAATATTGACTTTTTTTTAAAAACCTCTGGTAATTTAAGGTAAGCGGGTTAAACATTGAAGGATATTTACTGGTCTTGGGTTTAGGATAACAGAATATTAAGTTTCCTAAGCTAAAATCAGATAGTAAACTCTGTAGCCTTGTGTGACTTTCAGTAAATGACCATGACATTAACTAAATTTCATTAAAACAAATCCGTCAAGCCAGGTTTCATCCTGGGATCGGACTCTCCAATCACACCACCAGTTCCAATTGTAACACCAACCCCTCCAGCCAACACTGTTTGGAACTCCATTGTTTCTAGCTTTTCATTATTTATTTATCCCATTCTTTCATTTTTAGGATAAAAGTGGATGACCTCACATTTGATCAAGTTGTTCAATTACTTTATCAGTATTTCTGTTGTAATTGTGTGTTTCTATTTTGTTAATACTCTTAGGACAAGATATATGGAACGGAAGTCACAATTGTACATTTTGTACACAAGTTTTGTAAACAATTTGCAAATTGAATGAAGCACTCACTTTGAATTAAGAGGTCATTGTATAGGGGCCTAGATAAACATGATTCAAATGATTAAAGAGCCCTTTAGACTATTTGAATTCTACACATAACTCCCACCACCACCACCCCCTCTCAAAGCTAGTCCATTTGCAAGTAGCGCCAAAACAGGAATTGTATCATTTTTGCATTTCTAGCAGCTTTTACTACAATATGCTTTACTCAGCACCGACTTTAGCAATTCTGGCAACATTTAACCAATTTGACTGCATTTCAGAACACTACATTTAAAACTTAGATCTTCAGTCAAAGTACACATCTTTATATTTAGTGTGGGATCTCAAATGTTGGCCTCATGAGATCTTGTGTTTGAGGTTCCAAGAAAAATTAAGCAGAAGTAGCCTAACAGGGTCCTGGATAAATACAATTCAAACCAGGTCTCCTAAACTAAAGTATAATGGGCTAGTGATAAACAAAACAGAAAAATAGGCGCAAAAAGACAGGTCAGAGGCTATAAACATATTGAAATGAAGACATATCCTAAGAGGTACAAACTAAAATAGAGATAGAGTCTGTTATATGAGAGAAGTACTCATTAGTGCTTCTTTCTCTTTCAGCTGCTCCAAACCTTTCAAATCAAATCTGACTCTGCTGTACTTGTTTCATATACAAATTGCCAATTATTAAATTAGGCACTTCACCACAGATTCACTGATGTTACCTAGTATGGCGATAAAACGCCCGAAAACAAATCCTCTAGCTCAGCGAGCTAACTTACATACCTACATCAACCTGAGCTACAAATCTTCTCAAAAAAGTCTCAGATTTTAATGTGAATCTAAAATTTAGTACAAACTTCAGTTTACACCTTTCCCTTGTGTACATTCAGAACCTCCTCCTTCCCTCGATAACACTGGCAATACCTACCAGTGATATTTTTGTTTTAAAACACACCATTCTTGAAGAAATTTGTCTTCATAATTAAGTTAACGTTCAAGCATTGTTCTATTGATAACATATCAACACTAGCGGACAGCCACAGCTAATTAACTTAAATACAGAGGCTCAACACAATTGCCTGCATTTTGGATTTTAAAAGCAATAGCATTGAAATCACGATTTACAAGCCAAACAGAAAATGACCTTCTTTACTCTCCACTACAAGTCATTGGCCACTGACTGATTCTGCATGTACTTTATACCTGTCATGGTGTTATAAGCTCAGTACCTTAGACTGTCCAGTTCCTGTCATTTTTCGGTGGCAGCACCAACTTGTCAAGGTAATACCACACCAAAATGAAAATGTTACAACTGCAATTCAATGAATCACAAAATTTCAGCTTTGAAATACACATTCACCATTATTCAAGAATGAAAAATAAAACAGTACCCGGTGTTTCCTCTTTTCCTTCATTATTTCCTTGGTATCTTGCAGCATTTTTTCTTTCCAGAGATCAAAGAAATAGGAAGGATCAGTGTAAAACTTAAGGCTGTCTTTTCCATCGTCTCTGTAACACAAGGAAATCAGAAGTTAATAAGACTGTAAAAGTAAAGTCAAATCAATGAATTTGCAAACCATGAATTTTTAAAATTTGTTCAACTCTCAAAATACATTCAATTATCTTAAACAGCTAACTTTACTGATCAGAAAACTCCTATCCGACAAAGGCTTGTGCATCCGAGTTTCGTTTTAATAGATCACGACAGATCTACTGCCATCTTGGCAATGTAATTGCTTAGATAGCACATTGATCTCAAGTCTCATCCACCTGTGTCGGCCACTTTAAAAATACAAAAGGTGACCTTAGTTCCTAGCTAATACCGTTCGACAGGATTCACATTCAAGGTAACTGTTAAACTGACTAATTAAATCATTTGCCGTTTTTGACAACTTGGACACACAAACTTGTCACTACGTTTACCTCTATGACAACTGATTTTTAATTTTGGGATATTTGGAGGATGAAATAAGGTGTTACATACTTCCAAACAAATTCTGGCCCAGACTGATATTTGCAAGAATTAAATTTGAATGCCCTGTGCTTCTTTAAATGACTGCAAAGCAATTATAGCAGTTCATTTCATGTCCAAGGACATAAAGCAAATTGGCTGAATAGCTTCCTGAAACACCAAGGCTGCAGGTGATTTGCAAAACCGAGTAAGTTTCCAATGTAGATATTTCAGGCAACAGACTGTAAATATCTGCTCCTCAATGGCTGAAATTATTCTTTTCAGCTGTTATAACCTGAATCACTTAGAATTCGGCTTTGAATTATCTTGAAACTTAGTTGACACAATCATGTGCTTATTTTAAAAACTTATTTTAAAAATTCTGTAACATATTGCCTACTCAGTACATCTAAGATTTTACCAAGTCTGTGCTCATCCTATGCATTCTAAGAACTGTACCATGAGCACCATAAGGGAATGGGGCAGGCAGAAATAAAATAAACACTTCCCTCCCCATCATTGAAAACATAGGAAGACCTCTGTTGGAATATGAAGATGGCTCACATGTTCCTAATGTGATCTTATTTATGGATGTAGGTTTGCTCGCTGAGCTGGAAGTTTGTTTTCAGATGTTTCGTCACAATACTAGGTAACATCAGCGAGCCTCCGGATGAAGCACTGATGGCATTGCCCGCTTTCTGTTTATGTGTTCAGATTTCCTTGTGTTGGTGATGTCATTTCCTGTGGTGACATCATTTCCTGTTCTTTTTCTAAGAGGATGATAAATGGGATCAAAGTCAATGTGTTTTTTGATAGAGTTTCGGTTGGAATGCCACGCTTCTAGGAATTCTCGTGCGTGTCTCCGTTTGGCTTGGATGTGTTTTCCCAGACGAAGTGGTGTCCTTCCTCATCTGTATGTAAGGATACTAGTGAGAGTTTGTGATCTCTTTTTGTGGCTAGTTGATGTTCATGTATCCTGGTGGCTATTTTTCTGCCTGTTTGTCCAAAGTAGTGTTTGTTACAGTTCTTGCAAGGCATTTTGTCGAGGACATTGGTTTTGCTTGTTGTTTGTATAGGGTCTTTCAAGTTCATTAGCTGCTGTTTTAGTGTCTTGGTGGGTTTGTGGTCTACCATGATGCCAAGGGGTTTGAGTAGTCTGGCAGTCATTTCTGAAATGTCTGACGTAAGGGAGTGTGGCCAGGGTTTCTGGATGTGTTTTGTCCGCTTGTTGGGGTTTGTTGCTGAGAAATCGGAGGACTGTGTTCTTGTTGTCTGTATAGGGTCTTTCAAGTTCATTAGCTGCTGTTTTAGTGTCTTGGTGGGCTTGTGGTCTACCATGATGCCAAGGGGTTTGAGTAGTTGGCAGTCATTTCTGAAATGTCTTTGATGTAAGGGAGAGTGGCCAGGGTTTCTGGATGTGTTTTGTCCGCTTGTTGGGGTTTGTTGCTGAGAAATCGGAGGACTGTGTTCATTGTGTACCCATTCTTTTTAAATATACTGTACAGGTGGTGATTTTCCTCTGCTCTGCATAGTTCCTCTGTGCTGCAGTGTGTGTTCGTTGAAATAATGTTCTAATGCAGCTTCCCCTACATCAAAGATATCTCAGAAATGACTGCCAGACTACTCCGACCTCTTGGCATCATGGTAGCCCACAAACCCATCAACACACTAAAACAGCAGCTAATGAATTTGAAAGACCCTATACAGACAAGCAAAACCAATGTCATCGACAAAATATCTTGCAAGAACTGTAACAAACACTACTTTGGACAAACAGGCAGAAAAATAGCCACCAGGATACATGAACAGTAACTAGTCACAAAAAGAGATCACAAACTCTTACTAGTATCCTTACATACGGATGAGGAAGGACATCACTTCGACTGGGACAACACCATCCATCCTAAGACAAGCCAAACAGAGACATGCATGAGAATTCCTAAAAGCATGGCATTCCAACTGGAGCTCTATCAACAAACAGATTGACTTAGATCCCATTTACCATTGTCTGAGAAAAAGAACAGGAAATATCACCACCATGGGAAATTACGTAGCCGCATGAAATGGTATCACCAACCCAAGGAAACCTAAACAAATAGAAAGTGGGCCATACCACCAGTGCTTCATCCAAAGGCTCACTAACGATGGTACCTGATATGGTGAGGAAATATCTGAAAACAAACCTTCCACCTCAGCAAGCAAACCTACATCCAGAATCACAACCTAAGCTACAAATCTTCTCTAAACTCACTAACCTTATTTATATCACACTGTTCAGCATCTCCTACCTGTATGGAGTTAGAATATGAAGGGGTGGTGGCTTGTCACATGTATTGTATGTATCATCAATAGGAACGGGCACAGATGACCGACAGAACAACTGCTGATCCTGCTTCGTGGAGCTTTTGAAAGCTTTCCTCAGGTTGATTGCTTGCAGTGAAACTGAAGAAAATACAGATTATTTCAAATGTTTAAATGTGCCCACACTGGTCTGTACAATTCTTCAATGTCATCTGACATGTTCACGAATGCAGCATCTCCTAACATCTTGCCCAAGTCATCATTCTGCATTAATAAGCTTAACTGGCAAAGCTCTCAGCTGTTCAGCTTTGGAGCCATGATGGTTAAACTTGTTTTAACCCACCCCGACATGCTTATTTCTCCCTCTAATAAAGTATGGAGATTTCAAATCAGGAACAAAACTCCAGACTGCTACTTCATTTCTCTATCCAACTGCATTGCCCCAGCACCATCTCAAACAAGATCAGTTTAAAAACAGTTTAGGAAACCTGGACGCTCCCAGACTGAATCAATATACCATATAGTGAATTTAGTTTATACATGCAACCATTAGGGAAAACTATAATTATTAATACCTTCTAGCTCTATTATATATTTTTGTAAACTTATTATTCTACACTTTCGTTTCCAGGGGTTCAGTAAAAGACAGATCATATATTCTAAATTCTTGTTTGTAGACGTTTAGATGGTTTTGTTTGACTGCTGTGGATGCAATGGGCCAAAGGCGCCTTTTCTGTGTAGCTCTCTATGACTTGACTTTTCTGCCAGGATTTCAGCTTCTCCTACACAAACACAGGAGATACAAGACTTTTCCCCTCACTTCCTCTTGATTAACCGACAGCACGGTGGCAGTGGTTAGCACTGCTGCCTCACAGCGTCAGAGACCCGGGTTCAATTCCCATCTCAGGTGACTGTGTGTGGAGTTTGCACATTCTTCCCGTGTCTGCGTGGGTTTCCTCCGGGTGCTCCGGTTTCCTCCCACAGTCCAAAGAAGTGCAGTTCAGGTGAATTGGCCATGCTAAATTGCCCGCAGTGTTAGGTGAAGGGGTAAA
Organism: Chiloscyllium plagiosum; assembly: GCF_004010195.1. Classification (NCBI taxonomy): domain Eukaryota; kingdom Metazoa; phylum Chordata; class Chondrichthyes; order Orectolobiformes; family Hemiscylliidae; genus Chiloscyllium; species Chiloscyllium plagiosum. Next base: position 2,847,244 of record NC_057736.1, on the reverse strand, counting down.
TGTAGGGGTATGGGTGGGTTGCGCTTCGGCAGGTCGGTGTGGACTTGTTGGGCCGAAAGGACTGTTTCCACACTAAGTAATCTAATCAAATTAGCAGATTAGGATCCCAAATGTTACTTCCTAGTTTATTTCTATCACTCCCAAACTAGTGTATTACAAACACCAAATATTATGGACCATATCCACAAGGGAAGCCAAAAGCAGATTGAGTAATTATCATTTTGCTGTATAGCTCAGTCTGTTTGCAACAAAATCTGAATTATTACTGTTTGCTTTCCACATTAACTTTGTCTCGTTTCTAATTCTCTGCCCATGGCATCCTACACTGTTCTAGTCGATTACACAAGCCTTTGAAACAAAACCAGCTTGTGCTTTTAATTTGGACTTTAATTGGATACAGAATGGTCAATACTGAAGATGAGTGCTTGAGTTTTTAAAATGTGTCAAATATAACTAGTAAAAATTAAGTATTTCTTCTTTGCATTCAACTACCATTCACCTAAACTTCCAACAGGATTAAAGAAAATACTACTTTTCAACTTATCGTACAAGAAAAATAAGATACCACGGTATGTTCATAAGTATGTCAATGATAACTTGAAAATACATTTATTAAAGAATTGAACTTTTGTTTCTTCAAGCTAATCTCTGTTCACTAAACTGAGGCTGAGCAATTTTACCAGCAACAGGGCTTGTTTCTGGTTCAGTCATCTTAGTTTCAAGCTTGTGAATGGTCAATAACCAAAGTTTAAAAGCTACTAGCCAGCAAACCAAAAAAGGTATTGAAGCTGCGCTCTTCTGTGGGTAGAATGGGGAAATAGCTTTAAGTGTTTCTAAATCAAGACATGAAAAGACCTAAAAAGCACGGAATGAAGAGGTTTGCACTCCTGTCAGATGTTTCATATAAACTCAACACTTCAGCAAAGTAACAGTTATATGATATCTGTATAAAAATGTAAACATCACCAGGTCATTCTCTCTTACCATCTTCTACTTTGGGATCGAGTTGTGTTACTTTAACCTGCAAACGGTCAATCCGCTCTCCAAGGCTGTTTACTCTAATAGCGAAGCTACCTGCTTCCCTAAATAGTTCACCAAAGATATCCTCAGCATATTTACCTGACAAGAATTAGAGGCAATAGGTTAATAGGCAACAGTTATAAAATCACAAATGTAAAAATACTAGGATTAAAATTCTCCAAAACCAGGTTTCTTCAGTTATTTCTGTGTACTTGCATGCAAACTTGCAGCAGCAGTTTCTGGACTATCGTTGGTCTGATCAGTCAATAAATACAACTTTTAAGAAATAAATACGTGAACAAAGACTGACGCAGGCAAGCTGCACTTAAATTAATATAACTAAGTATTTGGAATGCAAAATGTGAGTTTCAGGTTTAAATACTTTGGGGATGGGAATAAGGGGAAAATGTGCTCTGGGTGTGTATTTGGGGTGGAACAAGGAAGGGGCACATTAGTGAATTGTTTATAAAAGCTGCTTATAACTGGGTTGGATACAAGATGAAAGATAATGAAAAAGGCAGGCACAATTCAGAAAAATTCCATTACTGCATAAGAATTGCAATTAAAATGAACTTGGCTGAAACTTCCATCCAGATGAATTTATCCTTGCACATACATTCTCATTTTAATATAAAGCTATAAATAGCTTAATCCAGGGGACATTAATGTAGAGAAACCAAAATAGTTTATATTGACAGCTGTTTTCATTTGAGGCAGACAGCCAGACTTAAATGTCTGCATCAGCACAGACACTTCCTTCATGATGGAGTTGCAGAACAGATGTTGTCCTATTTCCTATGAAGCACTTCCCTTTATTTGAAAGAATTACTGATGAATAAGATAATTCAAAAACTATGACATAGGAACACTGTCAGCAAAAAAAAGAGAAACCCTTGAATGTCGATAGCGAAGAGAGCAAACCACATCACAAAAATCCAAAGCAACGGAAACACACAAATGGGGAGGTCACAGCCCAGTGGTATTATCACTGGACTGTTAATCCAGAGGTGCAGGTAATTATGTGGGGACGAGGTTCAAATCTGGCCAAAGCAGATGGTGCAATTTGAATTTTATAAAAATCTGGAATTAAGAGCATTATGACCATGAAACCATTGTTGAATGCTAGAAAAACCCATCTAGTTCACGACTGCCCAGTAGGGAAAGAAACTGCCATCCTTTGGCAAAACCTGCATGTGACTCCAGACCCACTGTGATGTGGTTGACTCTCAATTGCAATAAATACTGGCCTAGCCAGTGATGTTCTCATCCTGTGAATGAATTTTTAAAAATCCAGAGATCACCCTTGAGCCCCTTTATTGTTCAGACACTGTCTATGATGTTTTCAGAGAGCTAAATAAAACTTGACCTTTTGCTGTTTTCAATTGTCTGCAATCTCTTATTTCACGGAGATTTCCAGCAGACATATAGCGAGTAGCAGGCTGCAGCAAGTGAAAAGAAATCAAAAATAGACACCAGGTTACAATTTAAATCTTGTGCGTTTTGAATCAGGAGCTCTGACAGAGAGAGTCAATAACAACTTTTGATCAAAGCTTTACATGTTTCAAAAATGAGCCTTCTAAAAATTAAAAAGGAGACAGGCTAAATAATACTTACTCAAACTGCCAAGTTGCCTGATGACATTTGCAAGTGTGATATTTGTCACACATTCCAATTCACTTTGAATACTATTAGGCAGAGGCTGGTGGCACAGGTACCTCGGTTCAATGTTCCTTGTTACTAAAGGCATCGTGGTTCACAAGCTAATACAAGATAGGACCTAGAAATACAAATCAAAAACTGTGAAAATCTTGAATATAGTATTTTTAATATCACGGAATATATTAACAAGAGGAAGTATTGAAGCTCCAGCCCTAATTTTTAAGAATAGATTATTGCAAAACATATTGCTTCTGCCAAAGTATACACAAGTTATGTGACAGCTGTATAAACCTTCAGTTCAACCACATTTGAAATATTGTGTACCATTCTGGTCATTACACTTCCAGTAGGACGTGGATGCTTTAGAAAGGGTGCAGAGGCTTACCAGGATGTTGCCTGGTCTGAAGGTCTTTATGACTCTCATATTCTCTTCATAAACTAGAGTCATAGAGGTGTACAGCACAGACACAGACTCTTTGGTCCAACTCATCCATGCCGACCAGATATCCCAACCCAATCTCATCCCACCTGCCAGCACCTGATGCAAATCCCTTCAAATCCATCCTATTCATATACCCATCCAGATGCCTTTTAAATGTTGCAATTGTACCAGCCTCCACCACTTCCTCTGGCAGGTCATTCCATACACATACCTGTGTGAAAACGCTGCCCCTTGGGTCTCTTTTATATCTTTCCCCCCCTCACCCTAAGCCTATGCCCTCTAGTTCTGGACTCACCCACCCCAGGGGAAAAAAAAACTTTGTCTACTTATCCTATCTATGCTCATGATTTTATAAACCTCTATAAGGTCACCAGTCAGCCTCCGACGCTCCATGGAAAACAGCCCCAGCCTACTCAACTTCTCTCTCTATAGCTCAAATCCTCCAAACTTGGCAACATCCTTGTAAATATTTTCTGAACCCTTTCAAGTTTCACATCTTTCCGACAAGGAGACGACCAGAATTCTACGCAATATTCCAACAGTGGCCTAACCAATGTCCTGTACATCCGCAACATGACCTCCCAACTCGTGTACACAATACTCTGACCAATAAAGGAAAGCATACCAAACGCCTTCTAGATAGATTAGATACTCAGAGACTTTTCTCAGAGTGAAAAGAAAGAGGAAAAACATTTAGGAGAAAAGTGTGGGGAAAAGTTTTACCACAGAGGATGGTAGGTCCCTGGAATGCACTGCCGGTGGAAGCGGTGGAAGCAGGCACATTAGCAACATTTAAGGTGCATCTTCATGGACAAATGAATGGGAGGCAAACAGAGGGATAGGAACCATGTATGTGCAATAAGTAGCAGGGTAGGAATCGAAGTAGACTTGGTGGGCCAAAGAGCCTGTTCCTGTGCTGTATTGTTCTTTGATTCAAAACTCTAAACAGATAGAAATACTTCACACCTGCCTTCCAATCCAATAGAATTAATACTTTTGATGAAACCATACCTCCATTTTAGAATTTTACTTTGAGATAACTTCTGTCTATCATACTGTTTATGTATGGGAATTTCTCCGCAAAGTTCTTTGACTTTAGTCACTTGGACAGCAGTCTAAGCTCTTGATGTAGCAATTATTTCTTTGTCATTGCATTTGAAATACAGGGAAGAAACGAAATTAATTCTCAAATTGGAGTTCTCTCAATCAGATATCAGTTGACTAAAGGTTATAAGACTGCTGTCCAAGTGACAAAAGCCCAAGAATGCTGCACAGAGCTTCCCAGGAAATTTGTTTAATGTATATTTAATTTCATAACAGTGTGCAGGATACTGAAAAAAAATTCTGATACAAAGCATAAATTTAAAGAAACAATCTGCCAAGCATGTAACTATTTTTTAAAAAAAAGATGTGAAATAATTGCACTGAAGAACTAGCATTTAAAAAGTTTTAAAAAGTGCTACTAAATTTATTGGTGCAAAGGTTCATTTTGTCAAGTTTATTTCTGCATTGAGTACACTCTGAAGTGATCAGACCATTGGCCTACTTACATTTCAAGAAAATTTCAACTTACTGTTTTCCAAAAATACGATGGGATAGGAAACTCGTGCTGCATATTGCCAAATCTTATTGAGTTCACTGATGAAGATCTCCCATCGGAAATGCTGCAGCTTTTCCTAAACCAAGTTCTGAAGCAGCAGCTGGCTGACCAGCAGAAAGGGTAGTCAAGCACATCCCAGATAAGCTTCAATCTTAGAATGGCTGGTCTGCATTCCAGCACAGCTCAAAACATTTACTGACAACTGCCCATTTAAGAGATCTTATCACTCTTCAGCACCAGCTAACACACTAACCCCAACTGCCAGACCCTACCATCATTTTCAGCCAAATCATTCACAATTTTAAGTGCTTGTCATCGCATTGACTGGAATATCAGCTTGATAAATAAACTGACAGAATAATTTCAATCAACTAAACCTGACTTTAGCCAACTCGGTACAATCAGATGCCTGGAATAACATTTCAAATATAATGTTTCAAGTGAGAAACGTTTTAATTATTAAATTTCAATGGTACAAACCTTGCTTTGTCAGAAGTCTCACTGATGGGTGTCTGAGAAATCTAACATTGTTCTGAAGCAATTTTCTAAATGCAAGTGAACACTTAAAATTCATTATAAAAAAAATGGGATGTGGGCACAGCTAGTTAGACCAGTACTTGTCCATTCCCAATTTCCCTGGAAGTGATAGCAGTGAACTGCCATCTTGAACCATTGTCGTCCTTGGATATAGGTGCACCACAATGCTGTTAGAAAGGCATTCCCGGATTTTAACACAGTCACAGTGAAGAAATAACAATAACAGTTCCAAGTCAGGATGGTCTGTGGATGAAGGCAAACATACACGTGGCAGCAATCCCATGCGACTGCTGCCCTAGTTATTTTATGTTTCATAGATTACAGTTTGGAAGATGCTGTCCAAGGAATCTTGGTGAGTTACCAGAGTGCATCTTATAGATGATACATATTGCTGCTACTGTGTGTGAAAGGTGAAAGCATTGAATGTTGAAGATGGAAGATGGGCAGCCAATCAAGCAGTCTGCTTTGTGTTGGTTGGTATTCAGCTTGAACGTTGCTGGTGCGGCACTCAACCTCAAGTGGAGAGTAATCCATTGCATTCCTGACTTATCTACCATCAAGAAGGTACAAGTATTGAGGACACAAACAAAATTACTCACCACAGAATTCATAGCCTGAGACCTGCTCTTGTATTTATATGGCTGGTCTGGGTCAGTTTCTGATCTATGGTAACCCCTAGTATATTGACAGTTAGGCATTCAGTAATGATAATGCCACTAAAGGTCAAGGGGTGATGGTTAGATTTATTTCGGTTGAAAATGATCATTACCTGGCACTTGTGGGTGTAAATGTTACTTGCCACCTGTCAGCCCAAACCTAGATATCATCCAAGCCTCCTTGTACTTGGAGATAGGCTGCCTCAGTATCAGAGGAGCCACAAATGGTGCTGAACATTGATGACTGCACAGTGAACATCTCCACTCCTGACTTTCTGATGGAGGGAAGGTCAGTCTTGGAAGATTACCCTGAAAAACTCCTGAAAATGACGTAAATGCCATAAAACAATTTTCAATGAACTCTTTTGTTCCAACAAAAGTTTATTCATATTCATTGTTGAAGTTGCTAGAATATGACAAGGTTATAAAGCAGCCAATGACTCAACACATTACCAAGGTTGGTTCCTTAATCTGCTATAATTAAGCAACTGTAGAATGCCTCATACATAAATGCCCCAAAAGATAGTTACAAGTCTGGCACATATATTGCTCCATTGAAGCACAGACAAAAATGCCAAAGGTTTTAGAACAGTTGACTAACAGCTTTGTCAACGAGCTTAGTTTTAAAAGAAGGAAACTGGTTGAGAAACAAAGATTTTGGGATTAGAATGCTTCAGCTCAGGGTTTCGAAGATTAAGTCAAGGCCACCACTGGTGGGTTTATGCAAGAGTTCGGAGGGAACTGGAGGCATTTATGGTGACAGGAAAGAATGAACAATGAGAATTTTAAACTTGAGATGCCAGAGAACCAGAAGCCAATGCAAATCAGCAAGCACAAGAGAATGCATAATAGAGGATCTAGTGCCAATTAGGATAAAGGCATCAGAGTTTTGTACTTACATTTAAGGAAAGAGAATAGAAAACTAGATGATAGGAGAGGTCAGCCAGGAGAGCATTTGTAGAGGCAAATCTGCTTTTGAGAAATAAAGCAACAGTTATTATGGAACTAAAGAATTGTTCAGTTTCATAGAGGTTACACAATGAATTCACGCTTTGCAACAACTGTAAATGGAACAAGTTCGCTCATAATTGCTTTGGTATAAATAACAAGCAGCTGATAGAGCAAGGAGCTTCTTATAATAACTCCTCATATAGTACCAAGTTAGAGTGGGAGAGGATGGAGAAGGAAGGTAGCCAAGTTGAGGCTTGACGGCCCTAGAGTACAAAGACATCTAACCTTACTTATAAATTGGCTGAAAGTGGGGAGTGGAGGATTCTTGGGGAAAGGTCAGCCAGGGAGAGCATTTGAAAAGGAAATCCAGTCAATTTCCATACTCTGGTTACAAAACAGACTGGTAAACACGTTGGCTTAGTGGTTAGCTGTGTTGCCTCACAGCGCCAGGGACCCGGGTTCGATTTCTGCCTCAGGCAACTGTCTTGTGGAATTTACATATTCTCCCCATGTCTGCGTGGGTTTCCTCCGGGTGCTCTGCTTTCCTCCCACAATCCAAATATGTGCAGGTTAAGTGAATTGGCCATGCTAAATTGCCCATAGTGTTCAGGGATGTGTAGGTTAGGTGCATTAGTCTGAGGGAAATGTAGAGTAGTAGGGGAATGGGTCTGGGCGGGTTACTCTTCAGAGGGTCACTCTTCAGAGGGTCAGTGTGGACTTGTTGGGCCGAAGGGCCTGTTTTCACACTGTAGGAATTATACCGATATCCACTGACTAGCTCCTGCCAATTTTCAACTCAGGACTGAGTTGCCAATTTTTAAAAAAGTCAAGACCATTTGATAAAGGAAACTTAACATCCTTACTCAGAATGACCACTTCATGATTCCAACGTACACGAACACTGTTGTCTGTCATTGCCCTACAAGTGGTCATATAAGTCAACTGCCGTCAGTCATTTTAGCAGGGCAACTAATAATTGCAAATAAAACCATAAGATATAGGACAAATAGGCCAGTCCATCAAGTCATCTGACATTCAACCAGATCATGGTTGATCTGACAATCCTCAACCCTAACTTTCTTCCCTTTTACCCATAAATCTTGGATTTACTTAGCGATTGAAAATTTATTTCAGCGATGAATATACTCAACAACCGTGGCCAGATAGCCCCCTGCAGTAAAGAATTACACACCTTCAGGAGGTTAAACTCATCTGCCTTAAATGTAGAACCCTTTATTCTGAGGTTAAACCTTCTGGACCTCTGACTACCGCATGAAGAAATGCAACCTTTCTAAAACGGTGCATACTGAAATAAGGTCACCTCGCATCCTTCTAACCTCCACAATACAGGTCTAACCTACTCAACCTCTCCTCGTAAGAAAGATCCTCCATATCTAAGATCACCCTAGTGAATCACCTCTGAACTACATCCAGTGTCAATATATTTCCTTACATAAGGGGCCCAAAACTGTTCATAATATTTCAATCATAGACTGACTCGCGCCTTGTATTGTTTTAGCAAAACCTCTCTACTTCTGTAGCCCTCGCCATGTGAAATAAAGGTCAACATTTTCTATCATTCTAACATTTTTCAGACTGGAGGCCTGTGACCAGTGGAGTGCCACAAGGTCCTCTACGTTTTGTCATTTACATAATTGATTTGGATGCGAGCAGAAGAGGTACAGCTAGTAAGTTTGCAGATGACAAAAATTGGAGGTGTAGTGGACAGCGAAGAGGGTTACCTCAGATTACAACAGGATCTGGACCAGATGTGAGAAGTGGCAGATGGAGTCTAATTCAGACAAATGCAAGGTGCTGCATTTTGGGAAAGCAAATCTTAGCAGGACTTATACATTTAATGGTAAGGTCCTAGGGAGTGTCGCTGAACAAAGAGACCTTGGAGTGCAGGTTCATATCTCCTTGAAAGTGGAGTCACAGGTAGATAGGATATTGAAGAAGGTGTTTGTTATGCTTTCCTTTATTGGTCAGACTATTGAGTACAGGAGTTGGGAGGTCATGTTGCGGCTGTACAGGACATTGGTTAGGCCACTGTTGGAATATTGCGTGCAATTCTGGTCTCCTTCCTATTGGAAAGATGTTGTGAAACTTGAAAGGGTTCAGAAAAGATTTACGAGGATGTTGCCAGAGTTTGAGGATCTGAGCTACAGGGAGAGGCTGAACAAGCTGGGGCTGTTTTCCCTGGAGCGTCGGAGGCTGAGAGATGACCTTATAGGGGTTTACAAAATTATGAAGGGCATGGATAGGATAAATAGGCAAAGTCTTTTCCCTGGGGTGGGGGAGTCCAGAACTAGAGGGCATTGGTTTAGGGTGAGAGAGGAAAGATATAAAAGGGACCCAAGGAGCAACTTTTTCATGCAGAGGGTGGTACGTGTATGGAATGAGCTGCCAGAGGACATGGTGGAGGCTGGTACAATTGCAACATTTAAGAAGCATTTGAATGGGTATATGAATAGGAAGGGTTTGGAGGGATATGGGCCAAGTGCTAGCAGGTGGGACTAGATTGGATTGGGATATCTGGTTGGCCTGGACAGGTTGGACTGAGGGTCTGTTTCCATGCTGTACATTTCTATGACTATCTCTTCCCTACTACTTGCTCAAACTAGCATCCAATTTCAGATTCATGACAAGGAGTCCCGAGTCCCTATATTCCATAGCTTTCGGCAGCATTACTTAATTTAAATAATACTTAGTTCCTAGAATTGTTTCGTCAATGTGCGTCACCTCATTTTCCCACATTATATGCCATCTGCCCATATCCCTCCGCAGACTGTCATTCTATTTTTGTATCATCCATAAACCTGGTGATATGACATTCACCTTCCTCATTCTGGATTAGTGGTGCTGGAAGAGCACAGTTCAGGCAGCAAACGAGGAGTAAAATCGACGTTTCGGGCAAAAGCCCTTCATCAGGAATACAGGCAGAGATCCAAGTTATTGGCATACTTTGTAAATAATTATGGTCACAACATTGATCTCTGTAGCACACCACTATTTACAGCTGACCATCCTGAAAATGAACCCCTCCCCCCATTGTCTTTTATTAGTTAGCCAATCCTTTATTCATGCTAATAAACTACACCCAACATTATCTGCTTTTATACAAAACAAAGAATGATGGATACTGACTATCTGAAATAACTACAAATTGGAGAAGTTTAGCACATCTGGCAGCATCTGTGGAAGGAAACAGTTAACATTTCAAGTCAGTGATCCTTCTTTCAGAATTTGAAATGTTAACTCTGCTTTCTCTCGACAGATGCTGCCAGACCTTCTGAGTTTTTCAAGCAACTTCTGTTTTGTTCCTGGCGTAAATTGTGGTAACTCAATCGCCTTCTGAAAATCCACTATTATAAATGTTTTACCACAGCTTCCCCTTTATCTATCCTGCTTGTCACCTCTTTAAACAATTTTAATAATTTTGTCAGGCATGACTCCCCTTCATGAAGCCTCGTACACTCTGCTTAATCATTATATACTTCTAAATGCTCTGCTGTTAGATCCTTCATAATAGAATTTAACATTTTCCCAATTACAGACGTTACTTGGTTTTGGCTTCCTTCCCTTTCCCACTTGCGATTACATTGAGGATTTTCACAATTTCTTTGATAATATCCTTTATAATGTAGTACTGTTTTCTCTCCATAGATGCTGCTGAGTTTCTCCAGTTTCTGTTTTTGTTTGTTCCTTAAAATGTGATGTTAGTTGCTCTGATCTCTTGGCACAAGTTACTTCCCCATATCATAAATCCTTGGATATATGACCAGCTTCCATTTTGTGCATATGCCCAAGCCGTGAAGCCTTCTTTGAATGGCTGCGGCCAGCACATTTATCCAAGAAAGGTCTACTTCATTTAATACTTTGTCTTCCCATGTGATGCTGAGAATATACCATCAACACAGAAGATGGAAGCTGTTGAGCGTTCTTTCTTAGTAGGTACAGATTGTCCACGCATTGTGCGGAGGACACAGACCTTATGTATAAATATCTTGGTCCTGTGAATCAATCTACTGTTTTTTGAAGCCTGTTTTGATTAGATTAGATTAGATTCCCTACAGACCCTTTGTTCCAACAAGTCCATACTAACCCTCTGAAGAGTAACCCACCCAGACAAATTTCCCTCTGACTAATGCACCTAACACTATGGGCAATTTAGCGTGGCCAATTCACCTGACCTGCACATCTTTGGACTGTGGGGAGAAACCGGAGCACCCAGAGGAAACCCACGCAGACATGGGGAGAATGTGCAAACTCCACAGACAGAACCTGGGTTCCAGGCGCTGTGAGGCAGTAGTGCTAACCGCTGTGCCACTGTGCTGCCCCATAATTAGTCAGTCAACATTGATGGCTGATTTTCTAATGATTGTGCCAAGCTCTTCACTGAGGCATGTTGTCTGATGAACTAAGGCCCAGGAATCTACAAACTAGCAGTTTGCTACAAGCTGGATTGAGATATACCCCAGTGGGTGGTTTTACAGTTAATGCAATCAAATTGTACACTGAAATATGATACAGCAAACAGATATAAAATATATGAGAAGATTTGTAGCTCGGGTGCTCGTTGCTGTGGTTCTGTGCAACAACTCACCAGAACGAAGGACCTGATACCCAGCATGAGCAAAACTAACGTAGTGTACAAAATCCCATGCAAGGACTGCACAAAACACTATATAGGACAAACAGGAAGACAGCTAACGATCCGCATCCACGAACATCAACTAGCCACGAAACGACACGACCAGCTATCCCTAGTAGCCACACACGCAGACGACAAGCAACATGAATTCGACTGGGACAACACTACTATCATAGGGCAAGCCAGACAGAGAACAGCCAGGGAATTCCTAGAAGCTTGGCACTTATCCACAAACTCCATCAACAAACACATAGACCTGGACCCAATATACCGGCCACTACAGCGGACAGCTGAAACTGACAACCGGAAGCGGCAGGGACAGGCCACTATAAATGCCGGAGGAAACATCACAGAAGCGCTTCACAGGAGGCTCCCAAGCACTGAGGATGTCACCTAGACAGGGGACGAAACGTTTGCAACAAAAACTTCCAGCTCGGCGAACAGAACCACAGCAGACATAAAATAATTTGGTGTGCTTTGCTTTGTACAGTGCATGAGTTTCTGTAAAAGTCACACATTTGAAATTTAAAAAAGACAACTATCAATTTAAACTACAATGAATATCATGGATGGCTTTGTGCACTATAGGTTGAACAGTCAGAACTGTGAAGAATTCTGCTAATGTGAGCATTGTCTGTTCCCCTAACAAGGTGTCAAAAATAGTTCTGTAGTGGTTAATCACCAGTTGCACAGCAGCACTGTTTCCTACAGACTTCTGCAAAATTTAAGTTTCCTACTTAAGTTTCCTTAAGTTAGCTACTTTATATTTTGCCTGAGCAGTTTTCAGATACATATACCCAATTTTCCAAACATTTCAAAATCAGTTTATAGAAATGTAAAAGTAGTGAACAGGTAATCTGTCTAAATTGCTTGTGTTTCAATAGTCGGTTCACAGACGATAACTTAATTAAGTCTTGATTTATCTTCCCCTCCCAACCTACACACAGCTGACAATTGATAAGGAATAGACTTCTTCCCCTCCCCCATGTGCTAATTGCAAACAACATAGCACACTTCCTGTTGGATGATTTCAGTTTGATTATTTGCCCCACCCACCTGCAATGTTTGTGGCACTGCGGCTCATTTGTGTCACTGTTTAGCAACTAAACAATCTGAATTCCTCGCAATCATCTAGCAGGAATAGTTTTTGTTTGAAAATATAATTAATAAAGGCCAAAACATGTAGCTGAGGGGACAGAATGATCAAAATAACTGACAAAATCTCACATGGTGGAGATCTTCATTTTTTGTGAAAAGTGCAAAGATGTTGGAATCCTGATTAAATGAACACACACTTGGCCTTCATTTCAGATTCAGAATAGCAGGCAAATCGAATACAAGAAAAGTGAAGATGATGTCTGAAAATTCCAGGATGCAAGGCTAGATTAAATGGCAGCTGACAAGTAATGTCAGGGTAACTTGATATTATACCAAACAGGAAATATCATTATGCTATTTGGCCCATCAAGCCTTCTCCACCACAATTGTAGCTGATCCTCTATCTCAACGCCATTCTTGACACCTTTCGTGCTAGAAATCTGTTTTTTTTTTTAAAACTCTTCAGTAAGAGGTTCCTCTGCCTTCTGTGGTCAAGAACTCTACAGGTTCACCACAGTGAAGTCTCATCTCAGTCCAAAGTGGTCAACTCTTTATCCTGAGATTGTGACCTCCTTTTGAGGACTTCCCAGCCAAGGAAAACTTCTTACTTACAGCAAGTCAGTCCAGCCCTGTCAATGTCATGTTACAATGAGATCCCCTCTCATTCTAACCTCCAATGAATACAAGCCCAGCCAACCCCTCTCCTCATACAACAATCCTGCAACCCCAAGAATCAGTCTGGCGAACTGCATGTTCGGAAACATATTACATTTTTGGAAACATATTACATGTTTTTTCTAAATCTTATGTTTGCGAAACAACCTGTTTCAAGCAACGTGATTGGAAAAAACAACCTATAATTCATATTAAAAACCATTCACCCAAGAGCATCTGATGTAATCCTGCAGCTAGTGTACAGAGGAACTTTTTTGTTTCTGTCACTATGATATTAGCATCACTGGCAACTCTAGTACACTCTGCCAATCCTCAACTAGTTCCAGGAAGGGTAGGTCACCTGGAACTGCCACAAACCACGTGCTGTAGGTACATTGACAATGCTGCTAAGAGGAAAACTTCAAGATTTTGAACAGAGATTTAAATCCCTGTCACAATTTAGTGAGCCTGGAAAGAATCTGGAACATGATTGTGTCCTTGCACACCTGGTACCTTTGTTTGTTCACATAGTTGAGGTATTGATTCAGAAGAAGCTGAAGGAGTCAGGGTGAATCCCATTGCACAATATGGGTTCTGCTGCCCTTGGTAAGGTGTTGAAGTTTTCAGGTGGTGAATGGGTACCAATTGAGTCTCCTTTCTCCTCAATGGTGTCAAGCTTTTGACCATTGCTGGAGCTGCAACAATCCAGGCAAATGGAGAGTATTCCATGATAATCACAACTCATTCTTTGTAGAAGAGGTGGCTTTGTCATTTAATAGGCGAATCACTTGTCATTTGACCTACTCTTGTTGCCACATTTATATATGGCTCATAGATTCAATTTCATGTCAGTGATAATATGATAAGATGGTCATTGGCTGGCACTTGAGTGGTACAAATGTTACTCGTCACTTATTAGGTGAAGCCTAAATACTGTCCCAGTCCTGTTACATTTGGACACAAACTGAACAGCCTATTTCTGACCTCATGATTAACAGAGAAAAGGTCACTGATAGGGCAGTTCAAGATGGTTGGGCTGAGGACACGCCCTGAAGAATTCGTGCACCCATGTCATAGCAGTGAGATGACTGGCCTTTAAAAAACATTTTCTTATATTTAAATGTGACTTCAATCAGTGGAGATTTTCCTGATTTCCACTGACTTAAATTTTACAAGGGGTTCCTGACATATTACAATCGACTGACTATTCTGTTGACTACAAAAGCAACAATAAAATGGAGTCAGATCATATGGAAGCCATTATGGTGTCTTCAGGATTCTGAATCCATGCCATCCAGCAAAACAACTAAACCAACTAACTAAAAATAAAATCAGCAATTATTTTGTTATTCACTTTGATGAACATCTGACTGGAATATCAATTATTGTATGTGAGGTTAGCCTTATTACATGTGATGAACAGTAACTTCAATTTACACTTAAGGGAGGAAAAACATCATGTCCTGAGTGTCAGCTATCTATCCTATTTTGCACTGGCTTTCACTGCTCCAAATGTACAAAATGTTGCTAAGTTTTCACTAGCACAGCATCTATTCAAATGTTGGACAGGATGGTAAGTTTTTGTCACAGAGGCCAAAGATGATACGATTTGAAATATTCAATTTACTGGATTAATAATTATACAAACACCCAATTTATTAAACAAAACTTACTTTAGAGTTAAAAATCACAACACCAGGTTATAGTCCAACAGGTTTAATTGGAAGCACACTAGCTTTCGGAGCTTTTAGCTTTTAGATTGGAATCAATCTAAACATCAGGTCATAGACAGAGAACACAGGGGGCTAACACCTTCAACATATTGTCTAGCTATCACCATTGTTAACAGCTAACCCGAGAATGCAACTTTAAAAAAGGGTTTTGTGATTTACACATTAAAGAAGTGAAACTATCACTATATTCTAACAGATGAAAGGCTTAACAGACAATCAATTCTTCAATGTATAATTTCAGTTACATCACACTGCAAATTTTTGCTATAAATTCTGTGTTACGATCGAGCCCTCCTCCACAATCACCTGATGAAGGAGCGTCGCTCCGAAAGCTAGTGTGCTTCCAATTAAACCTGTTGGACTATAACCTGGTGTTGTGATTTTTAACTTTGTACACCCCAGTCCAACACCGGCATCTCCGAATCATGACTACTTTAGAGTTGTGTGCTATCTGTAGACTTTAGTAGATAGGCAAATTAAAGATTTCAATTCCAACAGGTTTTAATTGAAGTGAAAATAAGCAGAGTCCAGCATAACTCCTGCTGTATCTGCTACAATTAAAAACAATTCAAAATGCAACCCACAAGGTTCACAATACACATTTTCTTATAAGGATTTAGTGTAAAGTCAATCATTTAAAAACTATGCCAAGGATTGTTCCCAAAAAACAACACAACTTCAAGAATAAATCACAAAAAAGTATTCCTTATATTTAAACAGAAACCCATACTGTAATCAGGAAGCTGGTGTTTACCTTTCACATAAACAGATTATCTAATTACATTCACCCACTCTGTTCCTAGTCTTTTTATCCACCTCCAATCTAATCTCAAAAGCCAACATAGCTCACTGCACCCAGCTAAATATTTCAGTAAAATAGTCAGGCCAATTAAATTGTGATCAGTTGGGACAACAGCATAAAATTAATTGTCTACACAAGCTACATTCATTAGTAAATCTCCGATGTGCAAATGTTTTTAAATGCTATGGATTAAATGTTATGTTTTCACAAAAACACATGCCTTTAAGTTCACACCCATTTACAGCAAAACACAGCAGAAATAAGGATATCCATCTATTCAAAATGAACCTCTGGGGCCAGACAATATTTTTCATTACACCAGTCAAAATGACTCTCTCTAATTTACTATTTTCTGCATACCAATAGCAAATCCAGTGTCACAGACAGTGAATGCTAACTGGTGAACACTGAAGTATAACTGATGTTTCCTAGCCTGATGACACTTTCTTTAGTTTACTTTCCTTACATGCTTACACAATTCAAAACATTTTCAGGTAACTTCACAGAATTATGGTTGGATAAAACAGTCTGCCCACTGCAGGTAGCTGGAAGTAGCACAGGGATTACACTAAAAAACCCAAAAGAACTGCCAATACTGTCAATCAGAAACAAACGAAATCGCTGGAAAAGCTCAGCAGGTCTGGCAGCATATGTGGAGAGAAATCAGAGTTAACCTTTCAGGTTGAGTGACCCCTTCCTCAGAACTGAGATTATCCGTGTTCAACTAACATTTTCTAGAGGGCAGATTAGTGGGAGCAGAACAATGCTCCTCCCCAAATCCTGAAAACTGTGTACATCCTGCAAAAATGTCAGCCACAGCAGTTTAAAGGCATCTCACTTCAGATCAGAATGTGCTGGATTCAGGTCCCTCTCTAGGGCTTCAGGAGAAAACCAAGACTTACTCCAGAGGTGCACCAAGACAACACTGCTGTAACACAGTCATTACTAGTCACAAATTGGCTGTCGTGTTTCCTATGCTATAAATGACCAGATTTCAGAAGTACTTCACTTACCAGGTGGTCATGAACATACTGTGTAAATGTAGGTCCTTTTCCTTTATTGCATCTGCATGCTCCTAAGTGAGAGCAAGCGAAACGACCAGGGACAGGGATTCATAGATGACAGACTGGAGTGGACAGGTTAACTATATTTGGCTTTTCCCTCTTTACTCAACCTATCATGAGGAAAATCTAACAATCATGTTCCAGGACTATCAAACACTTTTTACTGTTTAATCCTTTAACTCCGAATCAGTGTTAATAACATCAAATATAAACATACAGAGCAGAACTTTGGGTTGTCCAAGGTTTAATCACAAATAGCCTGCAACCAATAAAATTTCCATGTTGGACTTCAGAGCAACATAATTCTTTTAAAAATCTTAGAGACTTCAAATTTCAAATTCAAAGGAGATTACTATCCTTTGTAAAGGCCCCAAAGGCTGTGAGTTAATGCCACCTTGAGACAAAGACTGCTTTTTAAATTTCAAATTTGACAGTGGCACAGAACTGTAACTTGACCTGAGATTCAAAGCTATAACGCCACGCTTTTAGGAGCAATTATCATCTTCAACATGAAGATTTGCAACCTCCCACATACTCCCATCTCCTAAAATAGATTTTCAGAATGAAAATACAAGGCCCATGCTCAGAAAAAAACATTGTGGCCAGAATACAATCCAGATCTGGTGATTGGTCAATTAACAAGATTGCAAGTCATTTTTTTCCACTATTTATGGTAAATCTACAGGATATTTCTGATTAATTACATCCCATATGTCAATCGCAACTTCTGGCGCTAGAAAAAGCTTATATTTTTAAACTTCAAAATGCAGCTCAAAATTCTAATCAAATTCAAATATCTTCCCTCAACAGACATTGCATACAAAAGCAATGGCTTGTGGGAAGACAAGAATAGTTAAGTACACACCCAAGTATGACTCAACGATTGGAATGGCCATTCAAATGTTCAACAGATGATTTATGACATGCCAAATTTGAATTTCACAACAGTACATCAGATTTCGTTTTGACAAACCATTGTTTTTTTTCTTAAAAATACATGCAATAGGTAAATGAGACATTCTGAAAGCTTTAACAGTTTTTTTTTAAAAGAAACATCACACAAATTCAGGGCAACAGAATACATTTCCTTAAGAAAACTATTTGCCAAATTACTAACTTCAACATTAAATACTTCAAATAATGCAGTTTTGAGGAGGAATAACGTATGAAAAACAAAATGCCTTTCTTAACATGGCAGCAGACAGAAAGGTTAAATTCACCACAATCCGGAACAAAGTATTTCCCCTTCCTCAAAATGAAAGTTTAAATGACCAAGGCAGCTGATCGCGCAAAGGTTTGCTTGAAATTGAAACATTTCAGCAATTTTTTTTGACTATCTCTTATAGCATGCAAATCTAACAAACTTGTAGCTTGAGATTTTCCATACCAAACAAGTACTACACATCCTTCAATATGTCAAGGCAAACATTGTAAAACTTTTAAATAAAGCAAAGAACTGCAAATGCTGGATATCTGAAACAAAAAAAACAGAAACTGCTGGAGAAACTCAGCAAGTGTGGCAGCATCTGTGGGAGAAAAAAGTTAAAGTTTCATCAGAACAAGATTCTGAAGTGTTACAGGACTCAATGTTATGCTTTTTCTCGATAGATGCTACCAGACCTGCTGAGTTTCCCCAGCAATTTCTGGCTTTATTTATTACAAAGCCCTCCTTTTGGTCAATTATTTTCAGCTGGTGTCAGTTAGATGGCCCCAAAATGAGTGCGGGATGCAGAATAATACCAACAGCAACGGTTCTGATTCCTGTATTGGCTGTCCTAGTGCAGGGGACCATTGGGCCCTTTGTACCTGCACCAGCTCACTAAATTATCATGTCAATCTCCAGCTTTTCCACCATTTCACTGCAATATTTCATCCAAATATTATTCACCCAGCGGGGACCATTGGGCCTTTGTACCTGCACCAGCTCACTAAATTATCATGTCAATCTCCAGCTTTTCCACCATTTCACTGCAATATTTCATCCAAATATTATTCACCCAGCACAGGGGGAGGGGG
>NC_057736.1:2722395-2825569 GCF_004010195.1 Chiloscyllium plagiosum | reverse complement strand
GAGGGAGCAGGGGGGGGAATGTGCCAGTCACAGAGAGGGAGGGGTGGGGGAAATGTGCCAGTCACAGGGAGGGGGAGGAATGTGCCAGTCACAGAGAGGGAGGGAGGGGAATCTGCCAGTCACAGAGAGGGAGCGGGGGAATCTACCAGATCACATAAACAGGAGATTCACTAGATCATACAAAGGGGCAGGGGCTGCGAGATAGCACACACGGAGAGGTGAGATCTACCAGGTCACATAGGGAGGGGATCTACCTGATTCTAGCAGGATGGTAACTCTGATTAGCACTGCTGCCTCACAGCACCAGGGGCCCAGCTTCAATTCTAACCTTGACAGCCTAGATTGTCCGTGTGGAGTTTGCACATTCTCCATGTGTGTGCATAGGTTTCCTCCGGGTGCTCTGGTTTCCTCCCACAGTCCAGAGATGTGCAGGTCAGGTGAATTGGACAGGCTAAATTGCCCATAGTGTCCAGGAGTCATGTGCAGGTTGGGTGCATTAGTCAGGGGTAAAGATAGGGTGGAGATTGGGTCTAGGTTTACTCTTCAGAGAGTCGGTGTGGAACCTGTGGGCCTGTTTCCACACTGTAGGGACTCTATCTATTCTATTTTATCTGTCTGTTGCAGAGGTGGAGATCACAAAGTTGGGGGTGGGGGGGGGGGGGGTGGGGTGGAGTGGTGAACTACCAGACCCCAGAGACAGAGGGAGGGGCATTCAGATCACAGAGAGGCATTTCAATTGATGTTTCTTGTGAATCGTGTGATTGATTAAAAGTTTATTGTTAGTTGGATAGTTGAATAAGACCATAGTGAAGTACTAGAAATTATTTACTCATAAATTTGTATAAATTAATTAAATAAGTAGAGATGGCTGGACAGGTGATGTGCTGTTGCTGTATGATGTGGGAGCTGGCTGATCCCATTATGATCGACACTGACCACATCTGCAGCAAGAGTTGGTTGCTCGAAAAACTCCGGATTAGAATTAATGATCTGGAATCTGAGCTTTAAACACTGCAGCACAAGCGCGAGGGGGAGAGTTACCTGGACACATTGTTTCAGGAGGTAGTCACACCTGGTAGACTGGGTGACAACAGGATGTGACTGTAAGTGAGGCAGGTAGGGGGATTCTGAGTTCAGGAGTGCAGGAGCCTCAGCCCTTGACCTTGTTCAACAGGTATGAGATTTTTGGTCCCTGTACGGATGAGGAGAAGGACTGTGGACAGGATGAGCCAGCTGACCACAGCACCATGGTGCAGAAAGCCATTCAAGAGGGGGAGCAAAAAGACAAGTAGTTGTTATCGGGGATTCTATAATTAGGGGGACAAAGAGTATCCTTTGTGAGCTGGATCAGGAGTCCCGCATGATGTGTTGCCTGCCCAGTGCCAGGGTACAGGACATCTCTGACCGGCTTGAAAGAATATTGGAGCAGGAGAGGGAGGATCCAATTGTGGTCAACATTGGCACTAACAAAATAGGGAAGGCTAGGAAGGAGGAGCTGTTTGGGGATTATCGAGCACTAGGAAGGAAATTGAAGAACAGGTCCTTGAAGGTCACAATCTCTGGGTTATTGCCTGAGCCATACACTAATTGACATAGGGATAAGAAAATTAGGGAAGTAAACACGTGGCTAAGGGATTGGTGTGGGAAACAGGGATTCTGTTACATGGGACATTGGCAGCAGTTTAGGAACCAAGGGGATCTGTATTGATGGGATGGTCTCAACCTGAACCGATCTGGAACTAGTGTTCTGGCAAAAAGGATAAATACAGTGATCACTAGGACTTTAAACTTGTGAGTCGGGGGGGAAGGGAAAGGGAAAGTGACCGGGAGTATGGAGTCAAGTAGAAAGATAAGCAGCAGGTTAGCATGCACAGGGATTTAGTTGCAAAGGGTTCAGGTCTGGCACTTAAACATCCAAGGATTTACAACTTATCAAAAAGACAAGGAGGTGGGCAAAGGGGGCAGGATTGTCTTGTTCAGTAAGTATGAAATGAAATCGAGGGTCAGATGATGTGGAGTTTGTGTGGGTGGAGTTGACGAACCACAAAGGCAAAAAATCCATAATGGGAGTTACGTACAGACCTCCCAGCAGTGGTCAGGACCAGGGGCGCAAGATGTACCGGGAAATAGATAGGCCATGTCGGAAAGGCAAGGTCACGGTGATCATGGAGGACTTCAATATGCAGTGTGCTGGGTGAATAATGTTGCTGCTGGATCCAAAGAAAGGAAATTAATGAAATGCTTACAGGATGGTTTTTTGTAACAGCTTGTGATGGAGCCCACAAGGGAGCAGATAATTCTGGACTTAGTGCGATGTAATGAACCAGACTTTATAAAAGATCTTAAAGTAAGGGAACACTTAGGAGGCAGGGAACACTTAGGAGGCAGCGATCATAATATGGTAGAGTTCAGTTTGCAGTTTGAAAGAGAGAAGGCAAAATGTAGTGGTGTTACAGTTAAATAAAGTTAGTTACAAGGGCATGAGAGAGGAACTGACAAAAATTGACTAGAAGCAGAGCCTAGCGAGGAAGATAGTAGAGCAACAATAGCAGGAGTTTCTGGATATAATTGAGGAGACAGGACAAAGGTTCATCCCAAAGAAAAGAAAGATTATCCAGGGTAGGGGGTTAGGGTTGGAATTAGACAGCCATGGCTGAGAATGGAAGTCAGGAAATGTATCAAAGAAAAAGAGAGAGCCTATAAAGTGGCCAGGAGCACTGGGAAATCAGAAGATTGGGAAGACTACAGAAACAGACAGAGGATAACAAAGAGAGAAATACGGAAGGAGAGGATCAAATATGAAGGTAGGCTAGCCAGTAATATTAGAAATGATAGTAAAAGTTTCTTTCAATACATAAGAAACAAAGGAAAGACAAAAGTAGACATTGGGCTGCTCCAAATTGATGCAGGAAGGCTCATGCTGGGAGATAAGGAAATAGCTGAAGAACTTAATAAATACTTTGTGTTAATTTTCACAGTCGAAGACATGAGTAATATCCCTACAGTTAAGGAGAGGCAAGGGGCAGAGTTGAGTATGGTAGCCATTACAAAGGAGAAAGTGTTAGAAAAGCTAAATGGCTTAAAAATTGATAAATCTCCTGGCCCCGATGGACTACATCCTTGAGTTCTGAGGGAAGTGGCTGAGGAAATAGCGGAGGCGTTGGTTGTAATCTTTCAAAAATCACTGGAGTCAGGGAAAGTCCCAGATGATTGGAAAAATCGATGTTGTAACCCCCTTGTTCAAGAAAGGATCAAGAGAAAAGATGGAAAATTAAAAGCCAATTAGCCTTACCTCACTAGAGGTAAATTCTAGAATCCATCGTTAAGGATGAGATTTTTAAATTCTTGGAAGTGCAGGGTTGGAATGGAACAAGTCAACATGGATTTAGTATGGGGAGGTCGTGCCTGAAAAACCTGTTAGAATTCTTTGAAGAGGTAGCAAGTAGGTTAGACCAGAGAAACCCAGTGGATATTATCTACCTAGACTTCCAAAAGGCCTTTAATAAGGTGCCTCACAGGAGGCTGCTGAGTAAGGTGAGGGCCCATGGTGTTCGAAGTGAGCTACTGGCATGGATTAAGGATTGGCTTTCTGACAGAAGGCAGAAAGTTGGGATAAAAGGTTCTGTTTCAGATTGGCAGCAGGTTACAAGCGGTATCCCGCAGGGTTCACTGTTGGGGCCGCAGCTGTTCAGTTTAAATATTAATGATCTGGATGAAGGGATTGGGGACATCCTGGTGAAGTTTGCTGAGGATACAAAGTTAGATTAGATCCGTGACAGTGTGGAAACAGGCCCTTCAGACCAAAACATCCACACCAACCCTCTGAAGAGTAACTCAACCAGACCCATTTCCCTCTGACTAATGCACCTAACACTATGGGCAATTGAGCATGGCCAGTTCACCTGGAATCAAACCTGGGACCCTGGTGCTGTGAGACAGCAGTACTAACCACTGAGCCACCGTGCCACCCCAAGGTGGACAGGCAGGTAGTACTGAGGAGGTGGGGAGGCTGCTGAAAGGTTTAGACAGCTTAGGAGAGTGGTCTAGGAAATGGCTGATGAAATTGAATGTGAGCAAGTGTGAGGCCTTGCACTTGGAAAAAGAATACAGGCATGGACTATTTTCTATATGGTGAGAAAATTCATAAAACCAAAGTACAAAGGGATCTGGGAGTTCTAGTCCAAGAATCTCTAAAAGTTAACTTGCAGGTTGAGTCCATGATTAAGAAAGTGAATGTAATGTTGTCATTTACCTCAAGATAAAGGTAGCAATGTGCTTCTGAAACTTTATAAAGCTCTAGTTAGGCGGCATTTAGAATACTGTGTCCAATTTTGGGCCTCACACCTCACTGGCACTGGAGCGTGTTCAGCGGAGATTCGCACTTATGATCCCTGGAATAGTAGGCCTAACATATGATGAACAGCTGAGGATCATGGGATTGTATTCATTAGAAGGTTGATGGGAGATCTAGTAGAAACTTCCAAGATAATGCATGACTTAGAAAGGGTGGACGCTGGGAAGTTGTTTCCGTTAGGCGGGGAGACTGGGACCTGTGGGCACAGCCTTAGAATTAGAGGGGGTCAATTTAGAACGGAAATTAGGAGACATTTCTTCAGCCAGAGAGTGGTGAGCCTGTGGAATTCATTGCCACAGAGCGCAGTGGAGGTCGGGACGTTTAATATCTTCAAGGTAGAGATGGATAAATTCTTGATCTCTCAAAGAATTAAGGGCAACAGGGAGAGTGCGGGTAAGTGGAATTGAAATGCCCATCAGCCATGATTAAATGGTGGAATGGAGTCAATGGGTTGAATGGCCTTCCTTCCGCTCCTATGTCTCATGGTCTTATCTCTGAGAGAGAGAGAATGGCAGGATCTACAGATCACAGAGGGAGAGAGTGGGGGGATTGTCAGATTACAGAGGGAGAATAAGGGATCTCCCAGATCACAGAGTGACCTCGGGGTGAAGGTACATAGTTCTTTAAAAGTGACATCACAGGTAAATGAGGCTTGCCTTCATTGGTCGGAGCACCGAGTACAGAAGATGGGACATCATGTTATAGCTGTACAAGACATTGGTAAGGCCATATTTGGAGTACTGCATACAATTCTGGTTGCCCAGCAACAGGAAGGATGCTATTAAAATGGAAATGGTGCAAGAAATATTTACAAGGATGTTATTGAGACGAGAAGGTTTGAGTTATAAGGAGAGGCTGCATAGGTTGGGACATTTTTCTCTGGAGCATCAGAGGCTGAAGGTTGACCTCTTTATAGGTTTATATAACAATGAGGGGCATGGTTAATGTGATTATCCAAGATCTTTTCTCCAGGGTAGGGGAATAGAGGATGTACGTTTAAGGTAAGAGGGGATAGCTTTAAAAGGAACCTGAGGGGCAACCTTTTCACACAGAGGATGGTGTGTGTGTGGAACAAGCTGCCAGAAGAGGCAGCTACAATTATAATACTTAAGAGACATCTGGACAGGCACATGGACAGGAAAGGTTTAGAGGGATATGGACTAAATGCAGGAAAATGGAACTAGTTCAGGTTTGGAAGCATGATCACCATGGATGAGTTGGGCCAAAGGGTCTATTTCTGTGCTATATGGCCCTGTGACTGTATGAATGCCAAGTCATAGAGAGAGGGAGTGTGGGTGTGCCAGATCACAGAGAGAGAGAGAGAGAGACAGAGAGAGAGCTGCAAGATCATAAGATGTCCTGTTAATGGTTACAGTCTGGTAATGTTCATTAATGCTAATGTAGGCCTCGACTCACTACGTTTTGAAATTAATTTTAGTAGATAATTAAAAATTTCTTGATATGTGACAAGAAGCATGACACTATTTGATTAATTGAAAAATATGACCGTAACTTGTGTTACATTTCAGCCTCCTGTCTGATCATTTCCATTCATGCTTCATATAAAAAACTACTGTTCATTGCCAAGTAGTGCCTCATATGTTAAGGAGTGTGATGTTGTATTCCCAGGGTAAGCAATCAAACTCTTCAAATCTGTTTTGAAAACAATATGAACCATTCTCATAACTTCTTGTCTCAAAAACAGTGGGAAAATTACACTCTAATAGCTACAGTATTTAATTTAGAGTACATTAATTAATATTTATTAATGGACTGAAATAAGACATAGAACAATTGTAACCACCAGCACTTTAATGTGGTAAAGATACTTTACAGGAGCATTAACAAAACAGTTTTGACACTGAGCCACATAACTGGTAGTTTTTAAGGCATGTCTTGAATTAACAGAAAGATTTGGGTGGGGATGGAAGATAGGAAAAAGGAATCCTGGAGGTGAAGGTGGAGCAGTTAGTATTGGGCAAAAAACCAAAAAACCTGAGGATACTGGAAATCAGAAACAAAAAGAGAGATTGCTGAAAAACACTAGGAATGTCTAGCAGCATATGTGGAGAGAAATCAGAGTTAACGTTTCAGATCCAGTCAGCCTTTTTCTGAGTTTTTACAGCAATTTCTGTTTTTGCAATTAATGTTGGGAATGCTGATTTCCATTTTAATAGCATCCTTCCTGTTGCTGGGCAACCAGAATTTGAGGAGCACAGGGAACATGGAGAGTTAGACCATAAGACCATAAAGACACAGGAGCAGAAGTTAAGCCATTCAGCCCATCGAGTCTGCTCCACTGTTCCATCATGGCTGACACATTTCTCAAACCCATTCTTCTGCTTTCTCACCATAATCCTTGATCCCTTTGATACTCAAGAACCATCTATCTCAGTCTTAAATATACTCAATGACCTGGCTTCCACACTATCAATGCCCTTCCTAATCTTACACGCCTTGACTCTCTCAACCTTCACTGCTCTGAGGAAAACACAATCTCAGCCTCTAAGACTGTAAGACATTGGCCCAGTTATGCTCCTATCAGCCAATCCTCTATCCACACCAGTGCCTTGCCTCTAACAACATGGGTTCTTTTCATAGCAGCCACTCAAACAGCTCTTTGTCAGAGGTCTTCTGGAAGTTCAAATGGATCATGTCCACTGGCTCTCCTTTGTCTAACTTGCTCATTATCTCCTCAAAGAATTCTAACAGATTTGTCAGGTATGATCTCCCCTTGATGAAGCTGTGCTGACTCAGCCCTGTCTTACCATGCACTTCCAAGTACTCTGCAATCTCATCCTTAATAATGGACTCTAAAATTTTACCAACAACTGAGGTCTGGCTAACTGGTCTATAGTTTTCTGTCTCAGCCTCCTTCCCTTCTTAAACAAGGTGGTTACATTAACTATTTTCCAGTCCTCTCCCTGACTCCAGTGATTCCTGAAATATCACAACCAATGTCTCTACAATCTCCTCATCTGTCTCCTTCAGAACTCTGGTGTAGTCCATCTGGTCTGAGTGATTTCAGCTTTCACAGCACCTTCTCCTTAGTGATAGCTACTATACTCACCTCTGCCCCTGACTGTCCTGCAGTTCTGGTCTGCTGCTGGTGTCTTCCACCGGGAAGACTAATGCAACCTATTTAGTGCCGATACCATTCCTTTGTTTCCCATTACTCAGCTTTATTCCAGCTTCTTCCTCTCAAACTGCAGGATGAATTCTATCACATTATGGTCAGTGCCCCCAAGGGTTTTTTCACCATCAGATCCTTAAGCAAGTCTGCTTCATTACCCATCACCAAATCCAGAATTGCCTGATCTCTCATGGCTCTACCACAAGCTGTTCCATGAATTCCTTTTCTTGTGATCCACTACCAACCTGATTTTCCCAGTCGAGGAGAAAGTGAGGACTGCAGATGCTGGAGATCAGAGCTGAAAATGTGTTGCTGGAAAAGCGCAGCAGGTCAGGCAGCATCCAAGGAACAGGAGAGCTTTCCTGAAGTAGGGCTTATGCCCGAAACGTCGATTCTCCTGTTCCTTGGATGCTGCCTGACCTGCTGTGATTTTCCCAGTCCACCTGCATATTGAAGTCCCCTATGATTATTGTAATAATGCCTTTCTTTTTCTATCTCCTGATTTATTTTCTTTGCCACATCCTGACTACTACTACAAGGCCTGTATACAACTCCCATCAGGGTCTTTTTCCCTTTCTAGTACCTCAACCCTACCCACATACAGATTCCAGGCCTTCTGACTCTACCTCCCACATCATTCAGTTACAACACATCACCTGAACCTGCATCTATATTTTGATTACTTAGTTCTTAATTTGATTTTTAAAATTTTGTACTGGTGTTTTAGTTTGTAGCCTGTAAATATTTTCCCTATTTATGTTAAATCTGAAAATAAACTATAACAGATAGTCAAGTTAGTAGCTGTTAATGAACTTGCGGTTTACCTGTGATGTTACTCCTCTGTGCTGGGCCCTGATCCTCGACTTCAGTTTAGTTGGCATTAAGGCAACTGGGCTACTATCTCATTAAAGAGAGAGATGACTGGTGGTGGGTTCACCTGAGAGTCACCACACCTCAGGTAAGATTGAGAAGGTAGGACCTTCATGATTATCTCAGCTGGCGCAGGAATTGAACCCATACTATTGCTGTCACTTTTATATTTCAAACCTGCCTTCCAATTAACTGAGCTAACTAACCCCCATAACATATGGGACAATGAGTTGGCAGGACACACTCATCCAACGTGGACTCCAGTTGTTATGAATCTGCAGAACCAATACCATTTTGCAATAACACTGTGCATTTTTAAAGCTGCAGTAAAAAGCACTTTAAAGAAAACATTCTTGTTCTAAGACAAAATGACAGCTAAGCCACATGCCGAGTAATTATTAGATTCCATTCTAAATCTCTGCTGATCTCAACTTCATTATAATGTGCAAGCTGTGACACTAACACATTTATCATTATACACTGGGTAGAATTTAACAGGAGGCTGAGCATTGTGGGCTGCAGTGTGATGTGTGGCAAAATTACATAAGAAACCCGGTGAGGCTTATTGCAACAGTGGGAATATCTACTTCCATCTTTTATGCTTTTCACACCCGGCAGCAGTGTATATCTCAATAGGCAGCAGTGAGTTCCCACATCAGGAGCATTATTCCTTATTAAATGCCTCGTTAACCTCCCAACTTACCTCATTAATATTCAGCTTCCCCTCTCGCCAAACAAACCCGACTTCGAGAAACTTGACCCAGAGCGGGTACACGGCAACGTCAGGAAGCCACTTACTCTGGAGGACCTCCATTGAATTGAATTGAATTACTGTCACGTGCACCGAGGCACAGTGACAAGCTTTGTCTTGTGAGCAGTACAGGCAGATCAGAGTTAAATAGCATAGATAGTAAATAATAGGTAAACAGCAGCAAAAACTAAAACACAGTTACAGGCGAATGTTAAGAGTTTGTGAGTCCATTCAGTGTTCTAACAACAGTAGGGTAGACACTGCTTTGAAACCAGCTGGTGCGTGTGTTCAGGTTGCTGTACCTTCTCCCCGATGGTAGAGGTTGTAGAAAAACATTGCCAGGGTGGGATGGATCTTTGAAAATGCTGGCGGCCTTTCCTTGACATTGGGCCTGGTAGATGGATTCTATAGATGGGAGATTGGTCTTTGTGATTGTCTGGGCCGAGTTCACCACTCTCTATAACCGTCTCCGACTTTGAATGGTACAGTTGCCATACCAGGTAGTGAGACATCCAGACACAATGCTCTCGATGGCGCATCTATAAAAGTTGGTAAGGGTATTCGCTGTCATGCCAAATTTCCTCAGCTGCCTGAGGAAGAGGAGATGTTGGGCCTTTGTAACCGGTGCATCCACATGAAGAGTCCAAGAAAGCTTGTGGATGACCACTCCCAGGAGCTTGGCATTCTCAGTCGTTCCACCTCTGTGCTGTTAATGTGTAGGAAGGCATGAGTAACATCCCGTTGAGAGTCAATAATGTTGGACACTGGGCACCCTGTACTGATTGTCATGTGTTCAGCCAGCTGGACCTCAGAATCTGAGTTCCCTGATTGAGCCTGTGAACCTCGCCCAATCAGGGAACCCTGGCTGATAAATAACAAGGTGGGGGAAATAAGCACTACCGCACTTAGGCGGTAGTGTGGGGGTTAAAATAAAAAAGAAGAAAAAAAAAATAAAATCAATAAATAAATAGGGATTCACACAGCACTGCCCTTTGATGTAAAGGGCAGTGTTTGTCAGAGAGAAAAAAAAATAAACAGGGGATCATCCGGGTGTTTTCCTATCTTCCTGGTGGTGGAAATTGAATAAAAGATTGGTGCACTTTGTGTCTTTCACTGTGTCTCACACCTGCACACACACACCATGGGTGCTGGGGATAAAATAAGCACTACCGCACTTAGGTGGTAGTGCGGGAAAAAAGAAAAGAAAAAAAAAGGAAAGAAAAAACAAGGTGGGGGAAATAAGCACTACCGCACTTAGGCGGTAGTGTGGGGGTTAAAATAAAAAAGAAGAAAAAATAAATAAATAAATAAATAGGGATTCACACAGCACTGCCCTTTGATGTAAAGGGCAGTGTTTGTCAGAGAAAAAAAAAACAAAAACAAGGTGGGGGGGGGTCACCGCTTGTCACTGGCCACTCGGGTGTTTCCTTTCTTCCTGGTGGTGGAAACTAAATAAAGATTTGTGCACCTTGTATCTTTCACTGTGTCTCACACCTGCACACACACAACATGGGTGCTGGGGAAAAAATAAGCACCATCGCAGTTAGGCGGTAGTGTGGGGGTTAAACAAAAAAAAGAGGGCTTGTCAAAGATACTGGCACTTTGAGAGGTGACTCTGAATGAGACTGTACTGGAGACAAGGCCTGTTCATGTGTAAATAAAGGGTGACTTGTTGATGGGATCCCAACGTCTGGAGTTATTTGAGCACCAACACACACCCCATGGGCCATACACATCCCATGTCCACAGACACTGGCATCTGACATGTCCCAGCCCCTAAAAACAGGACAATGAGGATGTGATACATAGAGCCATTGATTCATAAAGCACAGAAACAGACCCGTCAGTCCAACCAATCCATGCCATATATAATCCCAAACTAAACTAGTCCCACCAGTCTATTCCTGGCCCATATTCCTCTAAAACTTTCCTATTTATGCATCCATCCAAATATACATATATTTGGAACTTGTTGGAGAATGGATCCCTCCTTCAGCATCTTTTGTTCAACAGAGGGGCACAATGCTGGCAGAGAATCCACCCTTGAAATGACAACACCTTTGTCACCATCTCCCCACACACCCTAGCTGTCCTCGGTGATCCCTGCTTTCTGATTTTGTGTTCTGGGGCTACAATGATGCTCATCCTTATTAAACCTACTGCAAGATCATTGCGCATCTTTGATCCACTAACTGCATTTCAATGCTGCCCCAGGAACGCTTATTGTAACGCTGCAGCACGGACACTGTGTGCTCAGGAATCCCCACCCCCCAACAGCTCAGGGACTGCCCCAGGCTGCATCTCTGGGATCTTCCCTCTCTGTCAGAGTGCTGACTCACTCTGAGTGTTCCTGGATACTTCCACCATCTTTGCCTTGCATAACCGTTGTCCCTTCAGGCTTATATTAATTCTGCCTTGCTGTGCCATTTAGTGCTGACACAAGGGCAAGAACTTTGCCAAGATGGTATAGTTTCACCAATTCAACATCCCTTGACCCTGCCCCTGAATCATACTCATCTGTTGCTGAAACCATCATCCTGTTACCTTTGCACAGAATTCAAAGCACTCCTGAGCGGCCTTTCATCTTCCAATTGCCATAAGCCTTCAACTCATCCTGCAATCGCACTCAGATCTTATCTTGTTCACACAGCAGTCACCCATGCTCACTGCCGTACGCTGGCATCCAGTTAGGGAATGATTCCATTTTATAATTCTCGGCCTTGATTTCAAATTCTTCTCTTTCTCTATATAAGCTCCACTAATGACCAACATTGAACCTTTCACCAGCTCAGATCCTCCAGCCAAAAAGAACTTTGGATGCAGCAATAAAGGAAGCTACGTTCATTCTCAAGACAGTGGGTTCTTTCAGACTGTTACTGAAAACCTCAAACCCTTTCCTTCCAGATTTTCATATTCTACAGTATTGTTATGAAAATTCAGTCCACTGACTTGAGGCACTGCTGTCAGACATAGGCAGTAACAGATTGAAAAGGATAGTTTCTTTGGGTGCTCTTGCAAATGAATCATAGTCTGATTCTGTCAAGTCTTGTATATGAGGTATGAGCTTCACATATTTTAGCCTTAAATTGTGCAATCATGGTCAGCCTTTACAGTTTACAACAATCAGGTGACATTCCAGCTGTGGTTAAGAAAGAATTCTCCCTCACATTTATAGATAGTTCATTAACTGCACTGATCTCCCACATCATCCCCTCATCTAGACCTTTATCATCCATACCTCTCAATGAAGATAACTGCCCACTCTCCCTGTCTCTACTTCCTCATGCTTTGAGACTTTATCCCACATTATTACATTTAATTATGTCCAAGGAGACAGGTTTCACAAATCAAATCAAAATAAATTTGTACCTTCCACTTATTTACTTACCAAAGAAACCACATCAGGGACCAAAGACAATGCCTATCATATCCTTACATTGCAAGGTTTTATTCCTCTAACATATCTTTCCTTCTCCCATTTTTTTCAATATTGTCAGTCTGTCACATTTCCTCAAATTGAGATACATGAGTATCTGAATATAGATTTTTCAGTCCCTTTGTAATGTTGGGAAATTGATGGATTTCAGAACCAGAATCTTTAGTTATATCATAAATCCATATTTCTTAATGAAATGCGACAACCCAGGAGACCCAACTCAGTCAGTAACACCGAAGACAGTGGGAAAAAAATTGGGCAAGGTCTATAATGAGCCTCAGATTTAGAAACTATCCTCAAAATATTTTAGTTATCACCTAGGAAAAGACAGAACAGTGAAGTTATGCATTATCAAATCATCCATGATGTAATTGAGTGGCAGAACAGACTCGATGGGCTGAATGGTCTACTTCTGCTTCTAAAGCTTATGGTTTTATAGTCTCTGAAAATATGTTACAACATCAGCAGTCAAGTTCTCAAAAGTATCTGCTTAATATGTTTATAATTTACTATTAGTGTATGACTCCTTGAAGAATGTGAAACCAAATTATACTGTGAAAAAGATTCACTTCCTCTTGCAAGTTAGTAATAATACAAGTTGAGTTCTCCTTGTACATACTTACTTGTCCATATTGATCCATAGTAGTGTACAGTCATTAGTACTATTAAAGACACAGGCCTAGAATTGAACTACAGGCAACTGCCCTGATTTTTTTTTTCTTGCAAGTTCCAATATGATGCATCTCCTTCTGACCAGAGGTGTGTCGCCCACCACAACTGAGTAAAGACAAAGAAGAGGTATCCTTTACCCACTCCTGAAGCAGATTCTCTCCTCTTTGCATATTGTAACATAAGGCATGTCAGTACTATATATAAACATCATTTACTTTAGAGTTTGAATTTTGAACTAGTGGCATGTGAGTTTTGGTCTGTGTGTATGAAGGGGTTTAATAATTAACTTTCTGGAGCCATGATTTAAACCAGTGTGTTTTAACTGACTGGAACCCTCCGAGAGTGATAATGGGAGTTTGTTTGTATTGTGAGACTTTTACGACCAGAGAGGGAACAAGCATTGAAATATCTTAGCTTGCTTTTGGTTCAGAAGAATCAGGATTTGTTTGTTCTTTAGAAAACATCCATGGACTGGCGATCTTTTGGTTCAGTTTGCAAATGACCTGGTTGGGATCAGATGTAAGAACAGTTTCTTCTGGAGAAAGGAGTTAGGCCAGAACAATCAGAAATGAAGTTCCAATCAGTATACAGTTATCAGTTTGAAAATTCCGGAATAGAAGAGTTGGATTAGCACCTTGACAAGGGTTCTTTGAAAAAAAGGGAAAGCTTAAGATTGGTTGAGTGAATAATCACGGAAATATAGCTGTCATTCTCTCCTGGTCCGGAAGGAAACAGTTAAGCTAAACCTATAGAAGTGATCAAGATAATGGGTGGCCCGGTGGCTCAGTGGTTAACACTGCTGCCTCACAGCACCAGGGACTCAGGTTCGATTTCACCCTGGGGCAACTGGCTTTGTGGAGTTTGCACATTCTCCCTCTGTTTGTGTGGGTTTCTTCCCACAATCTGAAGGGGTGTGCAGTTTAGTTGGTTTGGCTATGCTAATTTGCCCATAGTGCCCAGGGATGTGCAGGCCATGTGGATTAGCCATTGCAAACACAGTGTTGCGGGGATAAGGTTGGGGGTTTGGTTTGGGTGGGATGCTCTTCAGGAGGTTGATGTGGATGAATGGCCTACTTACACGCTGTAGGGATTATACAGTCAACTCTCTTTTTATGATTTGGAGATGCCAGTGTTGGACTGGGGTGTACAAAGTTAAAAATCACACAACACCAGGTTATAATCGAACAGGTTTATTTGGAAGCACTAGCTTTCGGAGCGCCACTCCTTTATCAAGTGGTTTACCAGATGAAGGAGCAGCACTCTGAAAGCTACAGCTTCCAAATAAACCTGTTGGACTATAGCCTGGTGTTGTGTGATTTTTAATCTTGTATTTAGGTACTGTCAAGTGAAAATGTTGGGAGAGGTGGGATTTTGTTTTGCCATGTCTTTGAAGATATTTCACATTGTGTTATATGTGAATAGCTGTGTTTGTTCTATTTCATCTTCATTTTTTTGTGTCATAGATACCTGTTTTATTCTTAAAAGCAAATAGGCAGCATTGCATGTTTATGTTTCAGTGCAAGACCACCTTGTTAAATAGAATAAAAGAAAAGTATGATTTATCAAGCCACGATTTCAGTCAAGGATGTCCAGTGGTAAAAACGACTGGGATTTTACCAATATTCAGTCAAAAAGCCTTATAGCTGACCCATATTCTACGGAAGCTCACTTGCCCTGATGCAGACATCAGCATCATGAGTTGTATCGAGGGAAAGTGCTCAACAGATTGCAGCAAAAAGATAAGATATTGGACTGCAAGGAACTCTCTTGATTGTGACTGTTCTTTGAAGACCCCCCTTTCCCAGCTCCCCCTTTCTCACCCTTCTTTCCCAGCCCGTTTTCCTCAGTCTTTTGGAGATCCTCAAAATAAAGGCTCCTTGAGTTTCCTCCAATCACTTCACCCATCCAAAAGAGGATGATCATGATGTCTTGGCCACTTTTTTGCAACACAGCAAGAAGGTCTTGGCCTGTGGGTGTCTTTGGGTCAGCATGGATAACATTGCCAAATAGCCCCCTCCCCCCGTTGTGCTGTATCATTTCTCTGTGTCTAAGATTTTTTTGTGTCAGACATGAAAGTGTTTGCCAGTTTAATCTTTGATGGAATTGACATTCTCGTTATTGAACTCAAAGATTAGGCCAATGGAAACAGCAGGAAGAGGCTCTTCGGTGATGTTCTCAAGAATGTCTTTCCTATGAGTGTTGCAATCGCCACTTTCCAGATTTGCCCTCAGGATGTTAAATAGTAAAAATAATTAAAACTCAAATAACATCATAGACATCCTACAGACATTTCTGTCATTGACAATATATGATAAAAATATTTTTTGGTAAAAGCGTTTACAATAATTTGGCAATCAAAATCCTAAGGGATAATTAATTTTTAAGACCAAATAGTTAGGGCAAAACCAACCAAGGCTTTGAAGTAACATAATAGTCTTTGACATTTCAAATCCTGAAGATTACTCAAAGCCTTCTAGATTAATCATAGAAGTTTTAACAGCACAGAAAAAGACCCTTCGGCACATTGTCTTTGCCAGTCAACAGGCAGCAAAAGATGTACATAGGATTGAAAAACATTGCACAATGTAATATTTTTTATTTGTTCATGGAATGTGGGTAGTACTGGCTGGGCCAGTATTTAATATCCATGCCTCGTTGCCCTTGAGAAGATGGTAGTGAGCTACCTTCTTGAACCATTGCAGTCCTTAAGGTATAGGGACACCCACAGCGCTGAAAGGAAGGTAGTTCTGGCATTTTGACCCAGCAACACTGAAGGAAAGATGAGATATTTCCAAGTCAGGATGGTGTGTGACATTGAGGGGAGCTTTTAGATGGTAGTGTTCCCATGCCCTCGTCCTTCTGGGTAGAAGTCTGGGATTTGGAAGGTTCTCTCAGAGAAACCTTGCTGAGTTGCTGCAGTACTTCTTGTAAATGGGATACATTGATGCCACTGTGTGTCAGTGATGAAGGGAATGGATGTTGAAAGTTGTGGATGGAAAGCCAACTTTGTTCTGGCTTGTGTCAAGACCCTTGAGTGTTGGAGCAAGTAGAGAGTATTCCATCATACTCTGACTTGTCGCATGTAATAATAGACAGGTTTTAACGAGTCAGGAGGTGAGCTACTCGCTGCAGGATTCCTAGTCTCTGACCTACCTATGTAGCTACAGTATTTATATAGCTGGTCCAGGTCAGTTGCTGTGAATAGTAATCCCCAGGATGTTGATAGTGGGGAATGAGGGGATGAGGGGTATGTTCTCTCTTGTTGGAGATGATCATTGTCCGACACCTGTGTGTTGCGACTGTTACTTGCCACTTATCTGCTCAAGTCCAGGCATTGTACACATCTTGCTGCATTTGGACATGGACTGCTTCAGTATCAGAGGAGCCATGAATAATGCTGAACATTATGCAATCACTAGCAAACATCCCCACTCTGACCTTATGATGGAGGGGAGGTCATTGATAAAGCCATTCGCTGAGGAACTCATGCAGTGTGTCCTGGAGCTGACCTGCAAGAAACACAACCATCTTCCTTTGGGCCAGATATGACTCCAACCAGCAGAGAGTTTACCCCCAATTCTCATTGGCTCCACTATTGCTAAGACTCCTTAATACCAAAGTCAGGAAAATGTTGCGTTAAAGTCAAAGGCAATGAATGTCACCTCCTTTTACATTTCCAAACTTCAAAATAATAATAGATAAAAAGATGCATCTGATAGATGTGTTGTATATAGGTCTGGAATGGTCAGAAAGATTGAAAACTCAATGAGTGCAATATGCCCCTCCCACTGTGATGATGTTTTGGGGATTTGATGGGAAACATATTACGATTTGCCAAGAACCCAAAGGCTAGACCTGCCAACAGTTTTTGTTGCAATCTGAAGCAAACTATTATAGCTTTATATCATTGTAGAAGCAATAAACTACAACTTGTTTACTCGACACGACTTTTCACATTGGATCAGAACCCTCAGGCATACTGAGCCACATTCGCCCCAAAATAATCCGTCCTGATGCGGGTCAGGTAGCAGCATACACAGCAACATTAGTAACCTGAATGCTATATCACTGGCTTTAACATCTTGAAAATTCTGTTTAATATGGTAAGCTAACCATATACACCAGTGTATACAGGAAGAACACCCATACTGCAACAGCAACCTCCCCAGGACCCACGAACACAGCTGCTTTAGGACATTATTTGAACTGGCAAGGACACACTGCAATAACCCAGAACTCTAGAAGGCAGAACAGGAACACCTATTCGAAGGTATTAAATGAAACGGACACCCCAAGAGCACCGTCCTCCAGTACTTATGTAACAAACCCAAAGAAGAAAACACCACACAACCAGACACACTGGAGACCACACCATACATTAAAGACATATCATAGATAACCACTAGACTACTCAGACCCCTGGGAATCTTATTGGCCCAGAAACCAGTAAACACCATTCCCCAGCTCCTCACAGAGGTTAAAGACCCAACACCCACATCCAACAGGACAAACGTTAGCTACAAGATACCCTGCAAAGACTGTGAAAAACAGTACATCGGACAAACAGGAAGAAAACTGACCATACGAGAGCACGAACATCAGCTCGCCACCGCCAGACACGACCAGTGCTCTCTCATTTCCAACCACACAGACAACAAAGGACACAAATTCAACTGGGACAATGTAACCATCCTAGCACAGGCAAAACAGAGACACGCCAGAGAATTCCTCAAAGCCTGGCACTCCAACTGGTACTCAATCAATAAACACATTGAACCGGACCCCATATACAAACCACTCAGATACAGAACCGGAAATACCAACAAACAGAGACATACAAATACCAGGTAGGATAGACCACCAACATTTTATCAAAGACGTACTGATGATGTCACCTAGCGAGGTGACAAAACATTTGCAGAAGAATACACTGGCTCAGTGATCAAAACCACATACATCAGGCATGGGAATAAAGAAATGTTGTTTGAAACTGGCTAATTGTAACCTTGGAACATTATCGCAATGATCAACAGGCTTCATTAAGAAAAACACAAATAATTGAAGGAATTTTCATAGTCATGGGGAAGTAATAAGAATTCTGAGGGTTTTAATTCATTTTTTGAACGTAAGTGTTGCAGGCAGTGCAACTCAGGAGAGAGGCCCATGTTTTCCATTATCGATAGAGTGTGGTGCTGGAAAAAGCACAGCAAGTTAAGCAGCATCTTAGGAGCAGGAGAATCAACATTTCGGGCAGGACCCTTCATGATGAAAGGTTACACCCGAAACGTTGACTCTCCTGCTCCTCGGATGCTGCCTGACCTGCTGTGCTTTTTCCAGCGCCACACTCTATCTACTCTGACTCTCCAGCATCTGCAGTCCTTACTATCTCCATGGTTTCCATTGACCAGGCAACATTGATGGAATTGTGATATATTTTCAAGTCAAGGAATGTTGTGTCTTGGAGGAGACCTTGAAAACCGTGTTTGAAATAACTGCATGGAGGCAAGTATCCTGTCAACAAGTCACCCTTTATTTACATGTACATGAGCTCTGACTAGCCAATGTAGAGCCAGTCCCAAGATTGGCAGGACTCTTTGACACTCCTGTTTATATCTGTCAGCCAGTGCTCCCTGATTTGCCCAGATTAACAACCCCAATCACGGATCTCATAATCAACAAGATCCACTTGGCTCTCATTCCACTCACTACAGTGTTCCTCCCATGAATGTATTGCCCTTGTCCTTTTAGGTGGTAGATGTGGTGGGTCTGAAATGTTCTGTGAGTTGCTCCATGTTTCTTACATAGGGTTTATAGACATACTGTGCCTTGGTGGCATGGGCAGAGTCAGGAATCACAGGCCTCTGTTCTTTCTGGACCCTGACTTGAGCACAGCTGCACTGCCCCCAACTAGAGCACAGCAAGCCCCCTAGAGACTCAGGTCTTCTTTATAGGCCCCTTGAATCTGCCCCTCTTGTACCCTGCCCCATTCCCAATCTGTGGTGGCAGTAGGGAATATGGGAAGGTGACAGCAGGGCAGTATTGAAATAATTGGCTTTGGAAAAGTTCAGGGCTCACTCAGATTGAGTTCCGAAGCCTGACCATCGGAAACCTAAACCCGTGACCGAATCAAGGCCCCCATTGCTGAACATGTGAAAGCACCAAATGCCATTCCCCAGAATTAATCAGTTGATGATGAGTTGCCGAAGTAAATCACTCATTAATGTTAAGAATGTATTGTCAAACACTTCTCTAAAGCTGGACAGAGTAGCCAATCCAGGTCAAAAAGCTCCATCACGTGGAGAATAAGTGAGGTTGCTAATTTACTGAACCAATGGGGTGCTCTTTCATTAGAGAAAGACAAGTGGTGATGGTCACCACACATCAGGGAGGGGAGAGGCAGGAAGGGAAGTCCTTTGTGGTAACCTCTGCTGATTGAATCTACACTGTTTGTGCCACTCTGGATGGCAAGCCAACTGTCCAGCCAACTGAGCTAACTGACCCCACCCACCCTGCAGAGCTAAGAGCTAAACTCTTTCACTTTCGTTCACATCTGAACAAGAAAGTCCACTCTGACAGACAAAATATACTCAGTGTGAATGAAAATAATCTTTGTCAAACACAATGTGAATTTGAATTCACTTCATATTTTAACTGCAATATTACATTTTTCATTTAGATGCCAGCATCACTATTGAAGAAGCTGTCACAGATTATTGAATTGAACCATTTCAAATGATTAGCAGTCAGGGAAAAATGCAATTATCTGATCTGTTGGATGATCACACAAGGCTGAGAGTATAACCCTCCATTAACTAATTATGTGTTATTGAATTTACCTTGCTGCTCATGGCAATTTATTCTTGTTTAATACTGCCCTTTAAGGACCTTTGGGTGTACTTTGAAATCACAAAAAGTTCCTCCATTAAATTATTGTGTTCATATTTATAGTTGTAAATTTGAAGTGTTACACAGTGATGGAGAATGCCCCTGGGTGTCAGGATTGTTGCAATGTCAACACTGCAATAAACCAGCTGTCCAACAAGCCTGTCTCTTGCTGCCATTGTGCAGTATGTGCACAGCATGATCCCAGTACGCTCACCTACACAATAGACAAAAATAAGAAAACAGAAGGAAACACCCTGGGCCAAATGTAAGAAAATGAACTTAAGACCCCAAAAAAAGATTTTGGTGAGTGAGATATCTGCAAAGAGGCTGGTATCCTGTCACCAAGTCACCCTTTATTTCCGAGTGCACAGTACCCTGGCTGTGGCCAGCCACTTTAGAGGTAGTCCCTGAAGTGAGGAGATTTGAAATCTCCTGTTTATTTATTTTTTTGTAAATCTTTATTTATATTCCACCGCCAGGAAGGAATTTCCTGTTTCTGTCAGCCAGGGCTCCCTGATTGGCCCAAGTTAACAACCCCAACCAAAGATCTCAGTCAATAAGATCCACCTGGTTCCAATCACTGCATTGAGCAATGTTGGCGTAGCTATACAATCGCTGGATTGGTCATTCTGAGGCCCAGGTTAATAGTGCTCTGGCCTCAAAGGTTCAAGTCCCACCATGACAGCTGGTGGAATATCAAATGAATTCCTAACATTTGGAATTGAAACCTAGTCTCCATAATGGTTACCCGTGGACCATAATTGACTTTTGTCAAAGCCCACATGGAGCAATAATACCCTTTCAAGGAGTAAATCTACCAAACCATTCTAGATCCATAGCGAAGCCGTCTGAAAAAGCTGAGTGAGTCACCTGATTCAAGGACAATTAAGGATGGGCTTGCTGGAGATGCCTACATCCCATGGAAGAATAAAGGTGATAAAGGAGTAGGCCATTCAGCCCTTCAGCCTGTGCCACAATTCAACAAGATAATGTCTGCTCTGATTGTGGCCTTCACTTTCCTGCCAATTTCCTGAGAATTTGCCCTCTCACATATTAATGCCCCTTTACAGAATATTCTCCTCACAACTTTATTTGCCTCCTTATCTTTATATCATCAGCAAACCTGGCTGCAATGCAATTAGTTGCTTCATCCATGTGTCTCATGACAAATGGTTGATGCTCCAGCACTTAACTAGGTGCAGTCTGCCATCCTGAGAATTGCTAAACTTCTATTTCCTGTTAATAAGTTACTTGACCAGTCTCCTAACCATATTAATGTACCACTCCCAACACCATAAATGTTTAACTTGGTTAGCAACCTTTTATGTGACACCTTATTTAATGCCTTTTCGAAGTTCAAACTCATTGCACCTGCTGGTTCATCTTCCTTGCTACATCCTCAAAGAATGCTGATAATTTGCCAAATGTGATTTCCCTTTAACAAAAAAACATGTTGACTCTACCTGGTTTGATGTGGTCTATTTTTTCCAAAGTTCAACAATGACACTCAAAAACTAATCAGACAAGTTCCCTGAGATGGTGGATGAGAACACGGATACTGAGGAAGGCAGTTCCCTGCATTCATGTACAGGTTATACACTGTGGTTTCAGTCTGGAAACTCCCTTCCCAATAGCACTAGGAGTGTCTCTCCGCCTGCACGGATTGCAGAGGTTGAAGTTGGCAAGTGACCATAAGGTAATTAGGGAAAAGCTGACCTAACTGGCAAAACCCAAATACCACAAATTAATATAAGAATGGTTTGGTCGATTTACTCCTTGAAAAGGGTATTATTGCTCCATGTGGGCTTTGACAAAAGTCAATTATGGTCCACGGGTAACCATTATGGAGACTAGGTTTCAATTCCAAATGTTAGGAATTCATTTGATATTCCACCAGCTGTCATGGTGGGACTTGAACCTTTGAGGCCAGAGCACTATTAACCTGGGCCTCAGAATGACCAATCCAGCGATTGTATAGCTACGCCAACACTGCTCAATGCAGTGATTGGAACCAGGTGGATCTTATTGACTGAGATCCTTGGTTGGGGTTGTTAACTTGGGCCAATCAGGGAGCCCTGGCTGAAAGAAATAAACAGGAGACACACACACCATGGGTGCTGGGGAAAAAATAAGCACTAAAAGAAAAAAAAGAAAAAAAAAAATAACCAGGGATTTACACAGCACTGCCCTTTGATGTGGAGGGCAAAAAAAAAGGAGATTCTCCCTTCAACTCTATTTTGATTTAGTCCCTACCCTCCCCCTCACTGTTTTGATCACACAGCACTGCCCTTTGATGTGAAGGGCAGTGTTTGTCACTGGCCACCCGGGTGTTTTCCTATCTTCCTGGTGGTGGAATTTGAATAAAGATTCGTGCACTTTGTGTCTTTCACTGTGTCTCACACCTACACACATACACCATGGGTGCTGGGAAAAAAAATAAGCACTACCACACTTAGGTGGTAGTGTGGGGGTTAAAAAAAAATAAACAGGAGATACTCTTAACTGCAATTATATTTCCTCTTCTGCAATGGTAAGGCTGCATGCAGTATCCTAACTATATAAAATTGATTCGCAAAAAAAAAACAGGAGATTTCACACAGCATTGCCCTTTGATGCTTGTCACTGGCCACCCGGGTGTTTTCCTATCTTCCTGGTGGTGGAATTTGAATAAAGGTTTGTGCACTTTGTGTCTTTCACTGTGTCTCACACCTGCAGACACACACCATGGGTGCTGGGGAAAAAATAAGCACTACCGCACTTAGGTGGTAGTGTGGGGGTTAATAAGAAAACAAAAAAAAAGATTGAGGAGTGTTAGAGGTTCTGAGAGAGCTGGATCACTGTTAAGAACTCTCCCTTAAAAAAAAGAGAAAAAAAAAACAGGAGGTTTCACACAGCATTGCCCTTTGATGCTTGTCACTGGCCACTCGGGTGTTTTCCTATCTTCCTGGTGGTGGAAATTGAATAAAGATTTGTTCACTTTTGTGTCTTTCACTGTGTCTCACACCACACACACACACCATGGGTGCTGGGGAAAAATAAGCACTACCGCAGTTAGGCGGTATTGTGGGGGTTTAATAAAAAAAAAGAACTGGAGTGTGGCAGTGCTTGTCACTGGCCACTCGGGTGTTTTCCCTTTTAAAAAAAAATAAAAAAAAAATAGGAGATTTCACACAGCATTGCCCTTTGATGCTTGTCACTGGCCACTCGGGTGTTTCCTTTCTTCCTGGTGGTGGAAACTGAAAAAAGAAGAAAAAATAAATAAACAGGAGATTCCTTCCTGGCGGTGGAATATAAATAAAGACTTACAAAAAAATAAACAAACAGGAGATTTCAAATCTCCTCACTTCAGGGTCTACCTCTGAGGTGGCTGGCCATAGCCAGGGTACTGTGCACTCGGAAATAAAGGGTGACTTGGTGACAGGATACTAGCCTCTTTGCAGATATCGCACACACCAAAATCTTTTTTTTTTGGGTCTTAAATTCATTTTCTTATATTTGGCCACATTTCTGTTCTGGTCCCAAAAGGATGTGGATGCTTTGGAGAGGGTACAGAAAAGGTTTACGAGGATCTTGCCTGGTATGGAAGGTGCTAGCTATGAAGAGAGGTTGAGTAGGTTAGGTTTATTTTCACTAGGAAAAAGGAGATTGAGGGGGGACCTGATTGAGGTTTACAAAATCATGAAGGGTGTAGACAGGGTCGATAGAGACAAACTTTTTCTCAGCGTGAAGGATTCAATAACGAGAGGTCATGCTTTCAAGGTGAGAGGTGGAAAGTTTAAGGGGGATACACACGGCAAGTACTTCACACAGAGGGTGGTGGGCGTTTGGAACGTGTTGCCAGCAGAGGTGGTAGGGGCAGGCACGGTAGATTCATTTAAGATGCGTCTGGACAGATGCATGAATAGGTGGGAGCAGAGGGATACAAATGCTTAGGAATTGACCGACAGGTTTAGACAGTACATTTGGATCGGCTCAGACTTGGAGGGCCAAAGGGCTTGTTCCTGGGCTGGAAACTTTCTTTGTTCTTTGTTCTAAGAAAAACCAGGAACACACCCTTAAGTGGATCTCCACTCTTTATGGTCAGTATTCATTGAAATCATGGGCCAAGTGCTGGCAAATGGGATTAGATGAGGTTAGGATATCTGGTCGGTGTGGATGATTTGGACTGAAGGGTTTGTTTCTGTGCTATACATCTCTAGGACTCAAATTAAAATCAGGGAGCAAACTGAAAATCTAAATGAGTCCTAACTTTGGTATTGGAAGGACAAAGGAATCTTTTACATACACAGTTGTACATGGCTGTCCCAATGATATATCTCAACAACTGGCTTTGGTTGCAACCCTTCAAAGACTCAGATATTAAAGTTTCAAATTTCCTCTCACTCACCAGCCTTACATTCACAGTATTGCATGGTGTACAGAATTTTGCCATTGGCCTGTCCCTAATACATAACACCAAGGCGTCAATTTCCATCCATGGGTTAAATGTGGAGAGTCAATGAACTCCTCAGCTCCACGAAACTGACTTAAAAGTAGCTGCCAAAACATTAGATTTCTACTCAGGGGTGGATTGACTGTATTTGAAGTCAGAAAAGGGATCCTGGATGTAGTGAGGCAGATGCCAGTTGCAGGAGTGAATAGGGAGCAGGCCTGCATCCCTGTGTCATGTCACATGCCCATGCCTGTACCCATCAGTTGCCTTCTTTCAATTAAACAATATCTTTTTAACAACAGGTGATTTGTTCAAGTGCAGAATTCTTATATAAGGATTAGTATTTGTCCCATTTCAACGAAGCTGTAACCACTTGTAGTTGTCAAACTATGAAATGCTAGGCATTTCATGAAATCAGTCATGCAGCACTAATTCAGTAAAAATTATTTTTAATTCTCCAGACTATTTGGTATGGACAGTTTGGTTAACCATGTTTGAGGATAAGAAGTTAGTAAGTCCTAACAAGAGCAGCCAATTGTCTTAACAACAGTATGTAGTTTATTGCATGATAACGGTAGGTACAGGTCAACTTGTCTTTTTAGACATAATGACTAAAACTCAGTAGCTGTTACCTGGAGGTATTTAAGCAATAGTCCCACCCCTGATCACCATGTTGCATGTACTCCAGAACCAATCACTACCAGCTAGTGGTTGTAGCAGAGTGTAGCTATATTCATCTTTTTTATACAGGATGTAAGGTCTTGTTTGATTAATTGTGATAGAGCGACTTAGAAAGAAAGTGAACTGGTCTTCACAACAAGATGTAGTTTATTGAATGATAGTGATAAGTACAAGTACCATCATTAGCGAAACCACCAGGAGCTAGGGATGACATGGCTGACCCCATCAGGATCTCATGCTGGATTCCTCTTGTCCTTATCTAAGACTGTATGCCTTTGTCGGACTGTGTGAAGTTTAATGCAGTCTCCAACATTAGCCCTTACAGAACCATTACCTTGTATAATTGTACTTTCCCCCTTCAAAGGGGTAACTTACAAAATGCACAA
Source organism: Chiloscyllium plagiosum (assembly GCF_004010195.1). Lineage (NCBI taxonomy): Eukaryota > Metazoa > Chordata > Chondrichthyes > Orectolobiformes > Hemiscylliidae > Chiloscyllium > Chiloscyllium plagiosum. The sequence continues at coordinate 2,799,969 of NC_057736.1, read as the reverse complement.
AGTTCAGTCCCGCTCTTATCGGGTCTACTCGGATGCTTGGGTCCGGGCGACCAAATTCCCAACAGAGTGGAAGCAGCTGCTAATCTGAGTGACCAGTTGCCTCCACAAACCGCACACATCCCTGAATTCTAATTTGCTCCCATTCCCGCCCACTCCAAAACAAAATGGGAAAGTCCTCTGTTCAATACCCAGCCTCTTCCACCATTTCCCACCATGATGGATAGACTGTTCAACATGATGAAAATCTAGGGCTCAACTTATCAACATGAACTAGAACTCTGCTCCCTGACACTGACGTGCTGTACATACCCTGTATTTGATGAACCTCCCTTCAGCAGTGCATGCCACCTCCTCCTTAAAACCCTCTATTCCCTCACCTTCCTCTGCTGTCCTTCGCACACAGCTCACTGGATGTGGTCAGCCCTCCCACCAACTGCTTCTTTTATCTTGGACTGATTTTGCCTCTTGGGATTTTCCTTTGGGATAAAATCAGGCAAGTTTGCAACCAAAGTAAATTATTCTTTATACCATTTACATTTTTATAATTTGAACTTTTTTGTTAGTATTCACATGTGGATGTTGCTGTCTGGGCCAGCATTTATTGCCCTGTCCCTAACTGCCTGCTTGAGAAGGTAGTGGTGAGCTGTTCCCTGGAATCCCTACTGTCGGTAGACCCACAATGCCTTTAGGGAGGGACCTCCAGGGTTTTGACTCCAATGACACAAAGGAACGGCAGTATACTCCCAAATCAGGATGATGAGTGACTTAGACAAATACTGGCATTCAAGATCAGAACAAACATCAGTCAGAAAAGAAACAATAATGTCCTGCAGAAGTGAAAAGAGCTCTACAAATGCACACTTTTTAGTCCTGTTACATACAGAAAATCATCCGACCTTTGCTGAGGCTAGGATCAGGTTGTGCAGTGGTGCCCAAGAATTGTTTTTTTAAGGTCAGGGATAATGATTGACCACTCACTGAGGTACTGGGCAGGGAGAGTGATGTATCCTGTATAGTGTAGAAATGTCAACTATCCTGCTCCTTGGATCCTGCCTGCCCTGCTGTTCTTTTTCCAGAGTCACACTTTTCAACTCTGGCTCTCCAGCATCTGCAGTCCTCACTTTCTCCTGGTGTCCTCCAGCACAATCAACAGCCTTTGAAACAGAGAACTCGCAAAAAGACATCAGGTTGTGAAGAACAGATCATTTCAGTTTGAAAAATAGTGCAATTGCATAGTTCCCTTGTGAAGATAGGATTCTATCCCAAGAAAGGTTAAAAATCATATAACACCAGGTTATAGAACTTGTTGGATTATAACCTGGTATTGCGTGATTTTTAAAAAGATTTTGTCCACTCCAGACCAACACTGGCATATCCACATCATGGACCCCAAGAAAATGATTTTCTGTAATACTGCAGTTGGCCTACAGAGGTCACCCATGGCTCACTCTTTCTCACCCGCACTGCAGATGGTGACTAAACTCGGTCTGTAATGCAATACTCAGTCTGTACGTTTTGGCCATGATTTCTGTCCAAGTGCCACGATAGGCTGAAAAAAAGGACGACAACAACCCATGATAGAGCAGGTCTGATGTGGAATCAAGAGGGAAATAATGGGAAGTGCCTTCTGTCTGCATTTGTGAAAAAGATAATCAGGCTGAACAGACTCACATGCATTCAAAACACTAACACACCATTGATCAACAAACTACATTCTTTTAAAACATCCCTTTCTTAAACCCAAGCAGTCGACAACAGATGTTTCAGCTACTATGATACAATACACAATTTGAAATAATGATGCTGAGCACATAAATCAGGTCCTACCACCACTTATTTCCTCCAGAGATTTTGCCATTAGAGATTCTTATTCCAGTTCTCCCTGACCTCAGCAATGAAGGGTCAGCTGTCTGCGTGCTCTCTTCTCTCTTTCTCTGCGGTGAGAAGGAAAAAAGCTCAATTCTAACTCACGGTTTAACTCCTTCCATTGCAGCATGATTGAAATAATGGAACAGATTGCTTTTTGGGGAACTTGTAACAATCAGGAGTTTTCATCAGTCAATTTGTCTTTTTAATGTTGAGTACAACCTCAACTAGGTAGAGTATTAAAATCTGTGAAGCTGATGAGGAGAACATTGAACTGCTACATTACTGTTCAAAATGCAATGGAGACATTTTTTTTTACAAGTTTGAGGAAAAAAGCTAATGGCATAAAGTAACAGCATAGTCACAGGACAAGGAAAATACTAAGAAGAGAAATTTCTACACTGGAGGTTTGAAAGTGATTGGAATTCATGATCACAGAGACCTGTCGATGCTTAAGTTTTGAATATATTCAGGGCATTGATGTGTAAACCTGTTGGGGATAAAGTGAATCAAGGACGACAAGGAAAGTAATGTAGAAATTCACTCAGGCCTGGCAGAGAATGTTAGAATCCCAACAGTGTGGAAAAAGACCATTCAGCCACTGAGTCTGCACTGATCTTCTGAAGATCATTTCACCCAGACCACACCCTACCCCTGTAACTCTGCATTTCCCATGGCTAACGCACTGAGCCTGCACATCCCTGGACACTATGGGCAATTTCCAATGGGCAATCCACGCTAACCTGCACATCTTTGGATTATGGGAGGAAACTGGAACACCTGGAGAAAACAGAGCTGAAAATGTGTTGCTGGAAAAGCGCAGCAGGTCAGGCAGCATCCAGGGAACAGGACAATTGACGTTTCAGGCATAAGCCCTTCTTCAGGATATGCCCGAAACGTCGATTCTCCTCTTCCCTGGATGCTGCCTGACCTGCTGCGCTTTTCCAGCAAAACATTTTCAGCTCTGATCTCCAGCATCTGCAGACCTCACTTTCTCCTGGAGAAAACAGACCATAGTGACTGGAACCAGCTGGATATTGTTGACTACAAGATCCTTCATTGGGTTTGTTAACCTGGGCCAATTAGGAAAGCCCTGACTGACCAATAATATAACAAGAGACTGAAGGTGGGAGGGACGGGTGGTTTGCTGGGTTGCCGGTGATATATGCATTGTTTTATTGTTCAGTTTATTGGACTGTCTGCATGTGATTGTGTTCATTGTTTAATGTAAGGTGGGATTCGAGGTTAGTCCTCATTTCTCTGTGAACTGGATGTAGGTGGGATTTGGGGGTCTGGCCTTGCTGCCCCTTTCCCCCGTAAATTGCTGTTTCTTGTCTACGGCTGTTCATATTAACTGTTTGTTTATAGTTTGTACTTTTTAATAAAATTAAAAGATATATATAAAACCAAGAGATTAGCACTAGTGCTGTTTGGCAGTAGTGTGGGGATAGGATTATTAAAAAAAATTAGGACATTAGAATCTCCTCAAAAAAAGCTAACCAGGAGACATGATACCAGCCTCTGTGCAGTTATTTCACCCATGCAGACAACAGGAGAATGTACAAGCTCCACACAGCCAGCAACCAGAAAATGGTTTTGAACCCAGGTCCCTGGCATTGTGAGGCAGCAGTGCTAACCATTGTGTGAGTGGCTCAGCAGTGCACTTCCATCTGGTTTCTCATCCTTTTTTTGATATGTTCCTCCTTATTGTCGTAGGCTGTATCCGGGTTAATAATGAGACTCTTGGCGTCCTGTCCTAGCCTGTGCTGATAGATTGGGAAAGGGGGAAGCTGCAATGAGACCTGGATGTCCTTGTACATCAGTCACATAAAGGAAGTATTGCAGAAGCAGCAGGTGCTGAAGATGGCAAATAGTATGTTAGCCTTCATAGTGAGAGGATGAGAGTGCAGGACCAGGAGTGACTCACTGCAACTATACAGGACCTTGGTGAGACTACAGCTTAAAAATGTGTTACTGGAAAAGCGCAGCAGGTCAGGCAGCATCAAAGGAACAGGAGAATCGACGTTTCGGGCATAAGCCCTTCTTCCTGAAGAAGGGCATTTGCCCGAAACGTCGATTCTCCTGTTCCTTTGATGCTGCCTGACCTGCTGCGCTTTTCCAGCAACACATTTTTAAGCTCTGATCTCCAGCATCGCAGTCTTCACTTTCTCCTTGGTGAGACTACAGCTGGAATATTGTAAGAGCAAATTACTGCAAATTCTGGAATCTGTAGCCAACTCAAAAAATGCTAGAGATCACAGTCGGTCAGACAGCATCCACGGAGAGAGATCAGCCTAATGTTTCGAGTCTAGATTGCTCTTCATCAGAGGATATCATTTGCAGTTTTGGTCTCCTTACCTGAGGAAAGATGTTCTGGATGGAGGTTTACCAGACTGAATCCTGGGATGGCAGGACTGACATAGGACAAGAGACTGGATTGGTTAGGATTATATTCACTGGACTTTAGCAGAATGAGGGGGAATCTCATAGAAACTTATGAAGTTCCAACAAGACCAGACTGGGTAAACACAAGATGGATATTCTGAAGACTAGGGACTCAGAACCAGGGGACGCAGGATACAATAGACAATAGGTGCAGGAATTGGCCATTCTGCCCTTCGAGCCAGCACCACCATTCATTATGATCATGGCTGATCATCCTCAATCAGTATCCTGTTCCTGCCTTATCCCCATCACCCTTGATTCCACTTTCCTTAAGAGCTCTATCCAACTCTTTCTTGAAAGTATCTAGAGAATTGGTCTCCACAGCCTTCTGGGGCAGAGCATTCCACACACTCACCACTCTCTGGGTGAAGAAGTTTCTCCTCAACTTTGTTCCAACAGGTAGGCCATTTCGGACTGAGACGAGGAGAAATGTCTTCACTCAGAAAGTGGGGAACCTGTGGAATTCTCTGCCACATAAAATAGTTGAGGCCAAAACATTGAATGCTTTCAAGAAAGAATTAGTTTTTTTTATGGCTAAAAGAATCAAAGGGTATGTGGGAGAAAGTGGGAACAGGGGACTGAGTTGGATGGCAGTGCAGGCTCAAAGGGCCAAATGGCCAACTCTTGCTCCTGGTTTCTATGTTTTTGCAAAACCTGATCAATTCCATCGTTCATTTCTTGATTGTGGTCGCTCTAGACTAAATTTCATGTGATTTGGTAGAAATTGCAGGAAAACGATTGGACAGGTTTCGTCTCTGTTGGACAGTGATCTGTTGTTGCCAAATGTTTGGAGATCATTTGGAGTTGGAGATGATTCAGGCATATCAACCACTTCAACAGTTCCCCTTCCAAAAAATATTCAATGAACACTGGAGTTACCTTTGATGCTGAATTGCAAAACTTTGCTGCTCAATGATAAAGTCTTAACTTTCACGGCACCTGCCATAACCACAAGATATCCCAATGTTCTTTCTAGCCAATAAAGTAATCGTCAAAGTGGCATCACTGTTGTAACTTAGATAATGTGGCACCCAATTTACTTACAAAATGAGCCAAGTGATCAGACAGTTTGGTTTTGAGATTTTCATTGAGGAATAAATATCGGCCAAGATACTGTTGGGATGGGGTTCCCCACCGAAAGGGGGAGATGGGGTCCTCAGTTTATCATTTTCCCTGTAAGTTGGCACTTCCTGAAGTGCAGCATTCACTCAGCACGGCACTGGAATACAGCAATGTTGTTAATTAATTCCTGTCCTGGAGTGGGTTTGAATCCCTGATCCCTTGTTTCAGACACAGGAATACTACCCATTGAAACATGACTTACACAACAATGTATGGTGTAAAAAGGCATGACTAACATTTAAAGAAATTCAGGGCAAGTGCCATGTTGACGTTAAGATTTATTATGAGGAATTCATTTTCATTAGGTTTGTGTGACAATGTGAAATGAAGAATTGAATGTTGGTGCTGTTGGTAAATGGTATTCATGTGACATTCAATGGGGCTTGAATGTAGGGACCAAACTGTTCTGAAAGACATCAACAAATTAAAGACTCAAGTTCACCAAGAGAAGCATTATTCTCAGCCCATGGAAGTGGGGAGATGGGGTAGTGGTAGATGTGAATAAACACATTGTGTTAATGATGGAGAAAAGCTTGGGGGAGATGTTACCTAGGAATATAAAGAGTTGAAAGGGTTAAAGCTGAGGAATGCATTGAGCAATGCCCAACAGCATGATGTCACAATGTCCTGGGAGCAGTGATGAGCAGCATTGGATTATGAAGCAGTTAAACCTAGCATCAGGACCTCATTCAGACAGCATCGAGAGGCTAGACCCCACTTGTTTTGGCGAAGAGTCAGTTACTTTGGGCTTTTTGGAGTGTTACTTGTGACAAAGCCCAGCAAGATTCCTCACAGAATCTTATCGAAACCACTTCATTGACTACCAAACCTATCCCATCTGATTCTAGCCCCATCTTACCATGCTAGAGATAAAAAATCACTGCAGATGTTGGAATCCAAGGTAGACAGGCAGGAGGCTGGAAAAGCACAGCGAGTCAGGAGGTAGCAATGTCAACGTTTCAGGTGTAACCCTTCTTCAGGACTTCATTTCACCATATGTCATTCTCAGAATGACATGCCACTCACAAGAAAGAGCAAAATCCCTGTTTTTGGGCGAGCTGCAATGGATCAATTGATCAGCCCTGAGATACAGTCTGGTCCAATCAGTGAGCTGGGCACCAGTTCCTGTTCACAATGTGCCCTTGCACCTGCCATGCAATGGGCATTGTGACGTATCCTGCAAAGCAGCTCCTTGCTTTCCAGATAGCCTGCAAGTAGATCAGAAGTACCATAAGGTGTTGCCAATGTTGGATGCCAATGCCCATGGACAATCGGTGTGTGCGTCTGGTGTCTATGGTGCATGCCCGGAGATGCTGTTTGGTGCTGAGCAACATGGAGACTCCTCAGCAGCAGACAGTCACCTGGTACCTGCTCAGACTTTCATGTTGAAAATTCTCGACATCTAGTTTGTTTGGTACATTTGTTAAGTGAGGGGAATGAATATTAACGAGGTGAGTTATGTTTTTTTTGTAAGGTGTTAGATAAGCGATAATCTTCAATATTTGGCAACTGGTTGCTGCTGAGTGATAGATTTACCTCACCGCTCAGAAGATGCATCAAACATGCAGCGTTTTGCTCTCAATGTTGAGTTGGGTCTTACTGCTCCTCAGTGATTCTGCCACAAATCTTCCGCTTCGTTCAGTCCACGTAGGATCCCACCCAAGTTCTAGTGTTGAAATGTAATCCCTACCTAGTTGCTATCACACAATAAAGTACACCTGAAGGCAAGACCATTGACTCATTACATGACCAAATGGCTTTCTTCTTTCACATGAAACCAAAGATGATCGAAGCAGCAAATCAACCAGATAGAGATTACACCATAGTGAGTTGTGGTGAGTGTCCATCTCACAGTAGACTCTCCACTCTCCACAATAAACCCCCAATCTCCACCAATACTCCCCTGAATTATACTTCATAAACCCCATGCCAACCCACCAGGCAGATCTCAGACACCACATGGAGATAAAATTAAAATAAAAGTTTAAAAAATGTAATGTGGCTCTCACTGCACAGATTTGATGTTTAGAAAAGTTATGAGCTCAATCTCTAATAACAAAATAAATGAACTTTCATTTTTACACACATCACAGGTAGCTAATCCTTTAATATGCTCTTTAACCTGTGCAAGAAAATTGTGAATTCAGATCACTCTACTATAGATAACTATCTTTTGTAAGTTAGCTAAACATTCATAAAAAGCCATCAGGAAAATGTCAACAAATAACTCCAGAAACTACAACAATATTGGCCACACTGCTGACCTTTCAATCAAAGCACTAAGTTTTTGTTAACACTCACTGAAACCTGTGAGACTTTTTTTTTTCATTTTTAAAGGGGTGGATTTTTAAATAACTTCAGATCACGTTAGTTAAACAGAACCTATTTACCCTTCAAGATTGTTTATGTATACTCCCACACGAGTTAAAGTCTTTGCTTCTCACCTTGTCCATAAATAGCCACTTTCTATCAGAGATCACTGATTGCTACCCAAGATCAGGAACTCTTAGCACAGTTTTGTCTCCTTCTCTAACATTGGGTTGTTGTTGCTAATTGTGCCATTAGTGTAACTGAAATCAGATCTTGCATCACAGACAAGGGAGTAAGCTGCATGCCCCATCACAACCTGCATCAGGAGTTAAAATGACGATAAGTAGTTTACCTTTAACCAGTAGGAAGGTAATGTTTACCATTGCAAAATCAACATTAAAACTGCTTTGTACCCTTATGTTTTCAGAAGCACTTGACAGAGCAGACATTGCATTTTAAATAAGATCATAAGAAGTTGAAGAAGAGTAAAACATCTGGCCGATCGAATTTACTCCACTATTGAATAATGTGATAGTTTAATTGTGACCTTTAATACCACTTTCTGCCTTTCTCCATTAATCCTTCGCTCCCTTTTCAATCTAAAATGTGTTTAACTCTACTCTGAGCATATTCAATAATCCTAGCTTCATTGTCCTCTGGAGAAGAGAATGCTAAATGATGATGACTACCTCTGAGAGAGAAAAAAAAATCTTCCTCATCTCTATCTTACAAACTGTGCCGTCAAGTTCCTGAAATCTCCTGACAGAAACATCTACCTGGTCCAAATAAACTTCAAGAAGGTAGGACCACTTAAGGATAAAGGAAGGAAATTGGAGACAGAGGATGTGGGCGAGATCATAAATGTGTACTTTGCATCAGTATTCACCCAGGAGTATGGTGGACAATGAGATTTGTGTGGACCATGCTAATATGCTAGGGCATTTTGAGATCAAGGAGAAAGTGAGGTCTGCAGATGCTGGAGATCAAAGTTGAAACTTTATTGCTGGAACAGCACAGCAGGTCAGGCAGCATCCAGGGAACAGGAGATTCGACGTTTCGGGCACAGGCCCTTCTTCAGGAATCCTGAAGAAGGGCCTGTGCCCGAAACGTCGAATCTCCTGTTCCCTGGATGCTGCCTGACCTGCTGTGCTGTTCCAGCAATAAAGTTTCCATTTTGAGATCAAGAAAGAAATGGCATTAGATCTCTTGAGTGCATTAAGGTGGATAAGACCCCAGGGCCTGATGGTATCTACTCCAGGTTATGAGAGAGAGAGGCAAGAGAGGAGATTGCTGGGGCCTGACCAAATCTTTGCATCCTTGTTAGCCCCTGGAGAAATCCCAGAAGGCTGGCGAGGAGCTAGTATTGTTCCTCTGTTCAAGACAGGAAATAGGGATAATCCAGGAAACTATAGGCCGGTGAGTGTTTGGAAAGCTATTGGAGAGAATGCTTAGGGATAGGATTTATGCATATTTGGAAAAGCATGACCTAATTAGGGACAGTCAGCATGGCTTTGCGCAGGACAAGTCATGTTTTACTAACTTGATTGAATTTTTTGAGGAGGTGAGGAAGATGATTGATGAGGTTAGAGCAGTAGATGTTATCTACATGGATTTCAGTAAGACTTTCGACAAGGTCCCTTATGGTAGGCTCATCCAAAAGATTAAGATGCATGGGATCCAGGGTGACTTGGCTGCGTGGATTCAAAATTGGCTTGCCCATGGAAGGCAGAAGGTGGTGGTGGAGGGGTATTTTCCAGGCTGGAGGTCTGTGTTTGTGATATACATAAATGACTTGGATGAAAATGTTACTAAGGGTTGGTAAGTTTGCAGATGATACAAACATCAGTAGAATAGTGGATAGTGTAGAAGGTAGTCAAAGGATGCAATGGGATATAGATCAGCAGATATGGGTGGAGAATTGGTAGATGGAGTTAATCTGTGCAAGTGTGAAGTGCTGCACTTTGGGAGATCAAATATTGAGGAAAAGTATACAGTTAATGGCAGGACCCTGAACAGCATTGATGTTCAGAGGGATCGTGGGGTCCGAGTCCATAGCTTCCTGAAAGTGGCCACACAAATCGATGGGATTTGTGTATGGCATGCTTGTCTTTATTGGTCAGGGAATTAAGTACAGGAATCAGGATATCATGTGGCAGCTTTATAAGACTTTGGTTAGGCCACACTTTGAGTATTCTGTTCAGTTATGGTTGCCTCATTACAGGAAGGATATGGAGGCTTTGGAGAGTGTGCAGAAGATTTTACCAGAATGCTGCCTGGACTAGAGGGTATGAGCTATAAGGAGAGGCTAGAAAAACTCAGGCTGTTTTCTCTGGAGTGGCGGAGGCTGAGGGGAGCTTTGATGGAAGTCTATAAAATTATGAGACACGTGGATAGGGTTGACAGTCAAAATCTATTTCCCAGAGTTGAAATGTCTGATACTAGGGGGCATGTATTTCAGGTGAGAGAGGGGGAAAGTCAAAGCAGGCATGAGGGGCAAGTCTTTTTTAACACAGAGTGTGGTAGGAATCTAGAACACACTGCTGGGTGGTGGTGTAGGCAGATACGATAGGGGCATTAAAGGAACTCTTAGATAAGCACATGAATATGCAAGGAATGGAGGGATATGGACCGAGGGTAAGCAGGAGGGATTAGTTTCATTTGGTGTCATGTTCGGCACAACATTATGGGCCGAAGGGCCTGTTCCTGTGCTGTACTGTTCTGTGTTCTATGTTCAATAACTCATCTGTCATTCTTCTAAGCTTCAATAAAAATAATTCCAACCAACTCTACCTTTCACATTTTAACAACTCATCCTTAGAATCAGCCTAATAATCTTCCTTGGAACCCCTCAGGTGCCATAAGATCCCTGCACAAGTGAGGTGACCAATACTGTGCACAGAACTTTAGTATAGTTCCGCCAATGCAGTTGAAGGAAGGCTTCCTTACTTTTATAATCCATTCACAAACAATAAAGGCTAAGATCCAACTGGATATTTACACCCTTAATAATTTCTTTCCATCTAGACATTTGTGATCTTCATTGATCAGAGCCATTAGGCTGCCAATATTCCTGTGTCTGTATAACTGTGTGAAGTGGGAGCTGATCTGAAATCTGTTTACCTGCTGCCTCCAGTTTTAATTAAAAGGAAGAAAAATTATCCATCAGCTAGTGTTATTCAGATGAACAACTACTTTGTTGGCAAACATTCGAATTCCAGTTGGACTGTGCTCACAGATCCCAATTTCACCCCATCAGCAGGAAACAAAAGTCTTTCCATTCTGTTACAGCCTTTTTAAAATTTAACAATTATCAGCCAGTGATTTCTGCAAACAAGCAGGGAACATTTATGTAATTTTATTCTGATTCAATTATTTCCTAATTTAAATAGTACACATCCATTGATTTTTTTTTGTTGTATTTAAATTAAGTTCTGAATAACTTTTGTGGGTCTGCCAACATCCAACTCATCTATTAAGTTTGTTTTTATCTGGTGGTCCTTCTGAAAAAAATCGATGTTAGTTTCTTCCTGGACCACCCAATATTCCCCAGGGAAAGCAGTTCCTAAGCAGCTGTCCATATGAGTCTTGAAGGTATAAAATAGTTACTAGAGGCTGCTTGGATCTCCATAGTATGAAAAACCTTTTCCACATTAACATCATCCTCTTCCTATTCAGCTAAGTAAAGGGAAATCACAGGAACAATTCAGCATCATAGGACCTAGTGATAGTGGCCCTTGGGTCCATCAAGTCTGTGGTCGAAACGCTCAACTGTAAATCTACACTAATTCCGCTTTCCAGCACTTGACCCATAGCCTTGAATGTTATGACATTTCAAGTGGCTCATCTAAGTACTTTAAATGTTGAGGTTTCCCGCCTCTATTCCCCTCCTAGGCAGTCATGAGATGCCGGTGTTGGACTTGGGTGTACAAAATTAAAAATCACCCAACACCAGGTTATAGTCCAACAGGTTTAATTGGAAGCACTAGCTTTCGGAGCACTACACAACCGCCTGATGAAGGAGCGGCACTCCATAAGACCATTAGACATAGGAGCGGAAGTAAGGCCATTCGGCCCATCGAGTCCACGCTGCCATTCAATCATGGCTGATGGGCATTTCAACTCCACTTACCCGCATTCTCCCCGTAGCGGAAAGCTAGTGCTTCCAATTAAACCTGTTGGACTATAACCTAGTGTTGGGTGAGTTTTAACTTTGTGCCTCCTAGGCAGCACATTCTAGATCCCCACCACCCTCTGGGTCAAAAAGATTTCCTCCAATACCCTTATGCCCCTGTAGTTCACCCTCAAGCCCCAGGTGATCAGAGAAAGCACTTCAGGGATACCCTCAAAGCCTGACTGGCGAAGTGCAGCATTCCCACAGACACCTGGGAATCACTGGCCCAAGGCCATTCAGAACAAAGGGGGAGCATCTGGAAAGACAGTGAGCACCTCGGGACATGCCACTGGGAACAAACAGAAACTGTTTGGGGCAGGGGGATCAGTGAAAGGGGCACCCTGCCACAGCAACGCCCCACCCACCCCTTCCATGACCACTTTCTGTCCCATGTGTAACAGAGCCTGCGGTAGCTGCTTCAGTCTGTACAGCCACCTATGGACTCACCCTGAGAGTGTGGAAGAGAGTCATCCTCATTGAAGACCCTGCCAAAGATGATAAGGGGGAACAGCTATTCACCCTGTCCATGCTCCTCATAATCTTACACACATCTTTTGGGGCCCCTTGCTGCTCTAAAGAAAACAACCCAAGTCTATCCAGCCTCTCTTCATTACCAAACTGCTCCACTCCAGGCAACATCATGATGAACCTCCTTTGTACCCACTCCTGTGCCATCACATCCTTCCAATACTGTGGCAGCCAGAACTGCACACAGTACTCCCACTTCGGCTGAACCTAAACTTTACACAGCTCTTCCGACTGCCTGGCGCAGTCTGCCCAAACATTAAACCTCCATCAGGCAAAGGAACTCTTCATTTTCACAAGAATTATTTGCAAGATCATTCTCCTTTGTTTACGTATAAAATGTATGCAGTGATGTCCTGCTGCAGCCTTTCTGCTGCAGAGACCAATTCACACAGAGTGCTGTATTGAATGTATTACAGTTAAATCCAATGGGAGAAAGTTTGCCTGCAATAGATAAAGTCTACTCACAACAAACAGTGTACTTGGGTGCAGTCATGGCAGCTTTTAGAACATGCTGTTGCGAAGCTGGCTGTATCTCTCTAACAAACCCACCCTGTTCCCACCAGACACTGCCCTTTATTGAACCAAATTAACAGACCAATATTCCCTCAGGGTCTTGAGCATCCAAAAAACTGAAAGCAAGGCCGTCTGTTGTGCTGAAAGACCGTACCTTTTGATGCCCAAGCTGTTTCTCTAGTGGTGCCAGCCTCTTCCTGGTGGGGTGGTATCTCTGAGTTGCCAGGGCAGTGTTGGGATTCTGCCAGGCTGGAAACGACCCTCTGATGCTGCAGCTGCTGTCCCTTTCTGCATCAAAGCTTTGGATCGAAATCAGGTGCCTGACATTCCATCTTCGATATTCTCATATCTATCTTTGTCTACAGTGACAGGGAAATTGGGATCTGATAAATACAGGAATTGGCAATCCTGGACATCAGATAGCTTGTACCAATAATTGAAGAATATATATTGCCGTGTAAAATTAATCGGTTGGATTAAACTTTGAAGATGTTCTGTCCAAACAGGGGTGTAACAGAATTGAAATAGTTCCATCATTAGATAAATTTCAAACAGATGTTTTAAAAGCATCTTATTTTCTTCTTTTTTTCTAGATTTTTGAGCATCAAGATGGCTAGATTAACATGCACAGCTGAAGTAGTTTAATTGTTGAAGCATTTTGAATTCAGGAAAGGTTCTGCAGTGATCGGAAATTCAATTCCTGTCCAGGGTCAGGCTCCAGGCCAGCTCTCCTGCTGAAGAGCCCAGTACTTGCTGTTTAACTGCAAGCTGCACACGAGGGGAAAGGAGCTTATGCAAAATAAACCTCCTTGTGGAGCTGACAGTATAACTTATGATGACCATAAAATGAGTAATTTATTTCATCTTCAGTTCCACAGCATGAAATATTCACCAACTTCAGACTTAAATTATGTACCAATCTTTTCCATGTTTTTTTTTTAAAAATGTTAAAATATCTCACTCATCCTCTGACCTTGTTGTGGGAAAATATTGAATCAAAATGCACAATTAAAGTAAATAGGTCAAAAAGATAAAAGTGTTTGCTTCAAAATTAAAAGAAATGCAACAGGAATGGCACTTTCACCCATTGAGGTAGTCCATTTCAATTTGGAAATTGATCCTTTCGCTCATGTTAACATAAGCCTTTGACCATTAGCTGTACACATTACAACCACTCAGCAAAGAATGCAAATACAAGAGGAGAAATTCGTTGTCTATGTATGTACCATCTGCTTATCACCAAGTGGAGAAATATGGTTCAGATGTTAAAGTTACACTGAATGATGTTAACAGCATCCTACACATTTTAATACTTAGTTATACAATCACAGAGCTGAACAATTCTCCCAGGACAGTAAAAATACAGAGCATGGGAATAAAGGAAATGTGAACAGGAGTCGGCCATGTGGACCTTCAAGCCTGCTCCACCATTCAGAATGGCTGATCCTCTCTCGATGTCATTTTCCCACATTATCCCCAGAGAATGGGAGCAGGCCATTTGGCCCACACCAACCCTCCAAAAGGTATCTCACGCATACCCACCCCCTACCCCATCCCTGCAACCCTGCATACACCATGGCCAATCGAACTAATCTGCACAGCTTTGAACTGTGGAAGGAAACCGGAGCATCGAGAGGAAACCCACACTGACAAGGGGAGACTGTACAAACTCCATCCAGTCACCTGAAGCTGGAATCAAACCCTGGTCCATGGTGCTGTGAGGCAGCAGTGCTAACCACTGAGCCACCCATTATCCCCCAGTGTCTTAATCTCAGGTCACTTACACATTTATGAATAGTTACTCCTTATATTCTGATATTTTGTAACCTTCACACCACCATACAACTATGTCTTGCAGTGGGACCAGGGTTTATTACTGCTGACACACTATATAATCTAAAACCAAAGCAATTTGTTCATTATTTCAGTCTGAGATTGGCCCACAGCCTGTAGTTCACAGAAGGCATTGTTTATATTATATGGTTAATAAACAGTCTTAAGTTCATTATGCTATTTGCAGTAAACTTATTTAAATATTACAGTCTTACAGGTGAAGTCGTCAGTCAGAAAATTCCAGAAAATGGACACACTTGATGAAGAGGGAGGGAAGAAAAAATGAGAGCAATGAAGATCCCAAGCCAGATGTCATAATCAAAAAAATAGAGCTAAGGGTAAATATAATTGGTCACAGTTGAGAGAAATGTTTCATTCGTTTTATGACAGAAGCTTTAATTCAACAAAGTGCCAGCACCAAACTCGAGTAAGGACATTCAGATCTTACCACCATCTGCTGGATAGGCTGTAACTGCCTGGGGCTTGACCACCGTCTGACAATATCCATCCTTCTGATTACCCCTCAAACTTCCAATTCAGCCTCCTCCCTCCCAAACCTCAGATCATTCCTCAAGCCCATTGACCCAGGCCTCCAAGCTTACCCCTCCTTCCTTTGTCCACCAAGTCATCCAATCCCTCTTGCCAGTCTCTGGAACGAGGCATTCAATGGGAAATTAGACATGACATGAAAAGGGACAATGTGCTGGCTTACAGGAGAAAGGCAGGGAATGATACTTTGTTCATTTGGAGAGCTGGCACAGAGATGTTGGGCCAAATGGCCTCCCTTTGTGTTGTAAAACTTCAGTGAATCTAATACAATTTCCCCCCAAATCTCCAATATACCCTCCATGAGTCTCCAGGACCATCTATCCAGGACTCAGGATAGTAGGGATATTCCGGGTAACTACAGACCAGTGAGCCTGATGTCGGTGGTGGGGAAGTTGCTGGAGAGGGTACTGAGAGATAGGATCTATTTATATTTAGAAAAGAATGAGCTTATCAGTGATAGGCAACATGGTTTTGTGTGGGGGAGATCGTGCCTTACTAACTTAATAGTGACCAAATTGTTAGATGAAGGAAGGGCTGTTGATGTCATATACATGGACTTTAGTAAGGTGTTTGATAAAGGTACCCCATGGTAGACTAATGGAGAAAGTGAAGTCAGATTGTGTTCAGGGTGTTCTAGCTCAGTGGATAAAGAACTGGTTGAGCAACAGGAGACAGAGAGTAGTAGTTGAAGGGAGTTTCTCGAAATGGAGAAAGGTGACCAGTGGTGTTCCACAGGGATCAGTATTGGGGCAACTGTTGTTTGTGATATGCATAAATGATCTGGAAGAGGGCACTGTTGGTATGATCAGCAGAATTTGCAGATGACACAAAGATTGGTGGAGAAACAGAAAGCATAGGGAACCGTCAGAGAATACAGGAGGATAGAGATAGACTGGAGAGTTGGGCGGAAAAGTGGCAGATGGCATTCAATCCAGACAAACGTGAGGTGATGCATTTAGGCAAGTCTAATTCTAGGGCGAATTATACAATGAATGGAAGAGTCTTGGGAAAAGTTGATGGGCAGAGAGATCTGGGAGTGCAGGTCCATTGTACCCTGAAGGTGTCTGCACAGGTGGATAGAGTGGTCAAGGCGGCATTTCATTAGAAAAAAGGAGATTGAGGGCGGACCTGATTGAGGTTTACAAAATCATGAAGGGTATAGACAGGGTGGATAGAGACAAGCTTTTTCCCAGGGTGAAGGATTCAATAATGAGAGGCCATGCTTTCAAAGTGAGAGGTGGAAAGTTTAAGGGGGATACATTCGGCAAGTACTTCACACAGCGTGGTGGGTGTTTGGAACGCGTTGCCAGCAGAGTTGGTAGAGGCAAGCACTTTAGATTCATTTAAGATGTGTCTGGACAGATGCATGAGTAGGTGGGGAGCAGAGGGATACAAATGCTTAGTAATTGACCAACAGGTTTAGACAATACATTTGGATCAGCTCAGACTTGGAGGGCCAAAGGGCCTGTTCTTGGGCTGTAAATTTTCTTTGTTCTTTGTTCTAAACCATCCAGAATGGTACTGTGTTCCATCCCCCAACCCAGGATCTGTACAAGGGATTATTCACAAAAATGAAATACTGTGAAATGGGAGGTAGCCGTGGTGTTGGGAGTAAGGAGTTAGAAGGTAATGTCATCACAGTTCCATAGGGCTGCTCTCTCACTAGAGACAGATAGAGAAAATGTGTGGTAGTTTAACCGAAGGGCCACCACACCTCAGGTGAAAAGAGAGGTTGAGGAGGAGAGTCTTTCATGGTAACCTCTGCCGGTGTGGGAATTGAGCCCAATCTGTCAGTGTCACTGTGAAGACTGAGAGAGAGCTTTTCCTGATTGGCAGGATGTGTCATGTGGTTTTCCTAGAGCTCTGTATTAGGCCTTTAGCTTCTTGGCAAATTTATCAATAACTCATAACCTCTTGAATTTAACAGGAAAAGGAGTGACAAAACGGAGATAGTTAAAATTAAAATTTGTAAAATCATGAGAGGCAGAGATAAGGTGCGAGGAGAAAGATTTTAACAAAGACATTAGGGGCAAATTTTACTACAAAGCGAGTGGCTCGTGATTGGAACGAACTTCCAGAGGAAGTGATGGATGCAGGTACAGTTACAGAGTTTAAAAGGCATTAGGATAGGTTCATGAATAAGAAATGTTTGGAGGGATATGTGCCAAGTGCAGGCAGGTGGGACTAGTTTAGTTTGGGATTATGTTCGGCATGGACTGGTTGGACCGAAGGGTCTGTTTCCGTGATGGATGACTATGATTCTAAAATGAATTTGACTCGGCGCATAAATAGTACCAATTCTTTCTGGCAGAGTTTTCTGAACAAGTGAATATAAACTTACACTTACAGTTCGACCATTTAAGAGTGAAGTCACCATTTTGACAGTTCTGGAAATAGACAGCATCTACCCAAAACAATGGGACTTCTGGGTCAACAGAAAGTTGAGACTGACATCGGTGGATTTTAAAATAAAAGACAAACCACTGGAAATGCTGATCGATCAGCAAGTGTCTGTAGAATGAGAAGTGAAATGAGAGGGAAAATTAATAGAAAAAGTAGAAATGCAAAAGATTAACCGTGCCCCCCTGTCCACAAACATTACCTGACCTGGATTATCTTTTCCAGTAATTGCATAGTTATTTCAGGTTTCTGCAGTCCTTTTGCTTTCATTTCGGTATATTTATGTTTTGGTAAGTCGATCAAGGGATATTGAGCAAAGATTCAGAAATAAAACGTTGATGCCAATCAGAAAAGATTTGATTATTGAACCTACGACCACTTCCACCTAGAAGGATGAGGGCAGCAAATACATAGCAAAACCATCCGTTGCAAGTTCCTCTCCAAACCACTCACCATCCTGATTGGAAATATATCACCAAATCTTCACTATTGCTGGGTCAAAATCCTGGAATTCTCTCCCTAACAGAGGGCAGGGAAATCTTAACCAAATGGACTGCAGCAATTGAAGATGACTGCTCAGCTACACCTTCTCAAAGGTAATTAGGGAAAGATAATAAATGTTGGACTGGCCTGTGATGACACATCCCAAGAATTAAACAGACAGAATGTGAAATCAGACTGAATGGGAGGTGGGGGTCTAGTGGTAATGTTATTGAGCTGTAATCCTGAGTCCCAGGCTAATGTTCCAGTGCCATGGGGTCTAATCCCACAATGTCAGATTGTGAAATTACAATTCATTAAAAAAGCTAGTCTCATGGCAACTAGGTAAGTATTGTCAATGGTTATCTAAACTCATCTGGTTCATTAATGTCCTTTAGGGAAGGAAACTGCTGTCCTTACCTGGGTCTGGCCTACATGTGACTCCAGGCTCACAGCAGTGTGGTTGAGTCATCATTAGAGTTGAGTGATAAAGGCTGGCCCAGCCATTGACGCCCACATCCCCGAATGAATGAAACGAAAGGTCTTCCAGAGGCTGAATGGTTACCTTCAATCGCTACTTTTCTAAGTTGTAGACATTGCTGTCTCCTATTTCAGACTAAAGCACATATAAAGTAGAGCAAAAAATGTCACATGACATGAACAAAATAAAAAAATCACAACACCAGGTTATATCCAACAGGTTTATTTGGAAGTACAAGTTTTTGGAGCGATGCCCCTTTGTCACCAAAGGAGCAGCTGTTCAAAAGCTCTTGACCCATTACTCTTTAAAAATCTTTTTCTCTCCTCCTCCTTAAATTCACTCAATGTCGCAGTTTCTACCATACTCTAGGAGAGTGAATTTCACAGATTCAGGACTCAGAAATAATTCCACTCAATCTCTGTTGTAAACCTGCTCTCCCTTATCCTAAATTTATGACCTTTTGTTCTAGATTGATCCTGCTTGGGGAATCATCAGCTGTGTGCTCACATGGTCAAATCTCTTTAACATCTTACATACCAATGGGGACTAGAGTGCATTTTACCAGAGGACAAAGTGTGATCAGGAATATGAAGGAAAATTGAGTTGCTCAAAAAAAAACAAATCAAAGTGTGGTCAGTTGCATGTAAAATGCATCTCCATACCCTGGCAAAAATGTAGCCTTTGGACTGATCCAAGAATTGGCTTTATAATTGACCCCTGAACCAGATTGTTATGAAACATGGTTTCACCACTATGCGAACATGATATAGTCAGCAATTTGGACACATGCTAGGAAAACTTGAAGAGCAAATTGTTCAGGTGGAATTTATCAATAATTTCTTAATTAAGGACGTAGCCTGTTTAAAGAGATTAAAGCTGACACAGTAACAGTTTTACATTCTCTGAATGGTCAAGCAGACATTGCCTGACATTAGCTAGAGTGATACCAACTTTTTCTGATGGCGATAAGTTTGATTTTAAACTAGCAGGTAGACACTTAGAACCTGCTGTTACAGATGTATTTAATTCAACCTTGAGTGGGAAACTGTCAAGACAATCAAATAATCTAAGGGAAAAAATATAAATAAGAGGTAATTAGTGAGTAGAATAACCTATTGCTTGTAATTATGTTTAAAGAACACTTTTTTTAAGGATCTGGGCTTTAAAAACTCTTCTGTTCCATATAATTTTCCACTTTCAACTTGCCAAGTGTGTAAATGGCAGACTTTCAGAAACCTGTACATTGCTCCATTTTCTCACACACCTGGAGTTTGCTTATGTAAGCAAGAAATGATACAGGCACCTTTTGGAATGAAATCCTCAGACTAACCAGAGCTTCAGGTCAATGTGGTATTAGATGGCCTGCGACAAAATATGAAACATCAATTCTTTGTAACTTTATCTGGAAAGCTGTGGTACAACTGGATAGCTTACTGCTTGGGAAACCTGAGGGAATAGATTTGGGTGAAAAGAAAATGGCATCATAATGGTTTTTAACATTATTTATATCTTATTATTATATACACATTAATAATTCCAGTTTCTTTCAATCTCTGCCTTCTGAAACCTCTCTTGAGTTGTCTTCCTCCCCACATGAAATTGCATTTTTATTTTTGTTCAAAACCACAGGAAAGTATCCAATAACAGGTTAAGCACAAAGTAACATTTCAGTTTGACATATTGTTCATGTTGATAGAGTCTGTTCTATCAAAGATGACAATCATGGCAACTTCCTGGTACATGGATCAATTTTTAACTCCTGGATAAGTAGAGTATTGACTTTGGAATTGTACTGTAATCCTTTACTGAGTGATAGCAAGATAGCAGACTGCTTTACACGTCTCTCCATTTGGATTTCTGCTAAAATCATATTTAAATTGTCACTTCAGATAATTGAAAGGCATTCAGTTCTGTAAGTCTCACATTAGAATGATTATGACCACTCTGAACTCTCAGAGGCACCACAATGACCCAGCTGAAGTTAGAACTGAACATGTCAGATCCCAAAATAGAATCTGGCTTGATAGATCATTCTTTCCTTATTTAACATGACTGTCTTTCACTCAAAGATCACCACAGGTTTGGTTTTAACAGTAAAATTGAAGTTTATTTCACAAAATAAATCTAAAAATAAAATTAGTTATCTAAACAAAGCAGTTTAGAAAATTTCAAAACACATGACAAATAAAATCCTATTAACACCCCAAACTGTCACTTTACAGGTAATCAAAATTCAGAGATAGTTTCCTTCTCTGTCCAATTTGTCAGTTTGACTGAACTTCTCAGTTCCTATCATGTGAGCTACAAAATCTTTTTGCATGAAAATTCACACAATTGAGATCATGGACTTTCCTAGCTTTTAACCAAACACTCCTGATTTGGAAGTTTCCACAAACTATAACCTGACAGAACTTGTTCCTTTAACTGCTCTGAAAAATCTCCTTTTCTGGAAGAGATTATGCTTGCCTTTATCTTCAGTCAGATCTCATTCAAGCCGTATTTTAAAGTTTTGAACTAAGTTTTGAAAAATATAAAACTTGCTCTACAGTTAATTGCCTGATGCTTCACTCTCGTGTTGGAGCCGTTCACAACATAAACAAACCTGCATTAATAACTCCAGGGTTCTTGTAGTTACCTGCACTCTGACATGTGCTGGCCGAAAATCATGGTTCCTGAAAGACTGACCTTGTTAGTTTTTTAAACCCCGTCATGAAAACAGACCAACAACCATATGTCACTAGTTTGAACTCTAAACTCTAGAAAAATTACATTCATATATAAACTGCATACCTTTCATCACAGTCCTTTTAAAATTACAGTAAACCTGAAACTTTACACAATAGTCCATTACAAATTCTATGTGCAGAGATTGAATAAAGCAGTCAGCAATTGATCTCCCTGTAGCTTCACCCCAATCAGCTGTGATTTCCAAACACTGCATTTGCTTCAGTATGAGAACAATCATAAATAAATTAATTTTGAATGTATCTCTGTTCAATTTCTTGTAATCTCCCAATGTACTTGATCAATATACCAAGCCTGTCTATTTAGAGCAGAGATATTATGGATCTCTATGTGCAAAGATATTCAGATAAAGATAGTCTATAGGAATTTCTTCATGCTTTTTTTTGTTCTGATATTTTGAACAAGAAATGCAGAAAATGTTTGTGCCAGTAACTTCTTCTTGTCAGCTTGCTTTTCAAGTTGCTTTACTCCTTAACATTGTCACAGCAGTACGGACAATGCCAGCCCTCCCCCAGTACACCAGTTATGTACATCTTCGACGAGAAGCTCACAAATGTGAATGAAAAGAATCATTAATTATCCAATAGTTCAAACTAAGTACCTTTACTGGAACAGCGTACAGGGGAACTACAGGAACACAAAAATCCATCAAAGGAACAACATAAACATGATACAAAAGCCAGAGAGATATTGAAGGCTGTTTAATACAAAGTTTAATCATTTGGAAAACTACTTGAAGACTGTAGTTTGCTTTCTGTTGATAGAACTCACCCAACCACAAGACAGCTAGGTTACTTCTCTTCGAATGTACAAAATGGGATCCTGTGGATATTGTGGATACTGATCACAATCCCATCACCTGGTTGTTGGGATCCACTCATTAAGACCATTTCCTCCGCTCATCCTCAACATGATTTGATCAGAATTCTGAGTATTTGAAATTCCTTCTCAGCAGTGAATTCGGATAACCACATAGAATCTACAGCACAGTAACAGGCTGTTCGGCCTGACTGATCTTGCTGGTGTTCGCAGTCACTCAGCCTAGTCACACCTTGACCTCTTTCCACCTATCACATTTCCGACGCCCCTCCCCCCTACCTTTTATCTTAGCCTGCTGGACAAACTTTCCTCATTCCTGAAGAAGGGCTTATGCCCGAAACGTCGATTCTCCTGTTCCCTGGATGCTGCCTGACCTATTGCGCTTTTCCAGCAACACATTTTCAGCTCTGATCTCCAGCATCTGCAGACCTCACTTTCTCCTCCAGACATTCCAAACATGCAAAAGACCGCTTTCCCTGTTCCCAAAGCCCTTTATTCATTGTCACTCAAGAAAGCATCAAGCCTCCACATAGAAGCTTCAGTTCAGTTCTGTCTGCTCCATGTGCTTCACATCCTTACAATAACATCGTGAAGACGTATCTCCTTGTTTTGATCCTTCAATGGTAAGCCTACACAACACTCCCCACCCCTATTTGGACATACTTCACTTCTGCTCAATAAAAGTCCTACACAAGTTTGAAGATCTTGTCTTTGCCTTCTCTTCACGAGAGAGAAAAGACCCTGACCAATCTTGAACAGCAGTTGAATCCCTTCATGTCTGGCAACATCTTTGAACATCATGTATGGTGCTTGTCAGAGAGGTAATGGTATTGTGGTATTGACCCTGGATTAGTGAGCCAGAGCCCCCAGCTAATGTCCTGGGTTGAATCCCAGCACTGCAAATGGTAAATTGACCTGCAATGTTGAGCTAGCCTAATGGAGACCATGGAACCATGGCTAATTGTTGTAAAAACTCATCTAGTCACGAATGTCCTTTCATTAAAGAAATCTGCTGTCCTTACCTGGTTTGGCTCCATGTGACTCCTGACCTACAGCAATGTGGTCAACTCTTATCATCCAGTTAGGGATGGGCCCAGTCAGTGATACCCACATCTCATGAACAAATAAAAAGAAACTCCATTCTGTGGTTTGGTGACCAGATCAGCATCCCATAATATCAATCCAAAGTCCTGCATACCATTAACTCCACGTACACCCTCTCGTCCCACCAAAAAAATTGAAAGTGGAGTCACAGGTAGACAGGATAGTAAAGAAGGCATTTGGTATGCTTGCCTTTATTAGTCAGTACATTGAACATTGGAGTTGGGAGGTCATGTTGCAGCCATACAGGACATTGGTTAGATCACTTTTGGAATACTGCATTCAATTTTAGCCTCTCTCCTAGAGGAAGGATGTTATGAAACTTGAAAAGGTTCAGAAAAGATTTACAAGGATGTTGCCAGGGTTGGAGGGTTTGAGCTATAGAGAGAGGCTGAATAGACTGGGATTACTTTCCCTGGAGCGTTAGAAACTGAGGGGTGACCTTTTAGAAGTTTATAAAATCATGAGGGGTGTGGGTAGGATAAATAGTCAAGGACATTCCCCAGGGTGTGTAGTCCAAAACTAGAGGGCATAGGTCTAAGGTGAGAGGAGAAGATTTAGAAAGGTACTGAACGGGTAACTTTTTCACACAGAGGGTGGTGCATGTATGAAATGAGCTGCCAGAGGAAGTGGTGGAGGCTGGTACAATTACAACATTTAAAAGGCATCTGGATTGGTACATAAATAGGATGGGTTTAGAGGGATGTGGGCCAAGTGCTGTCAAAAGGGACTAGATTTATTTAGGATATCTGTTCAGCATGGATGAGTTGGACTGAAAGGTCTGTTTCCGTGCTGTACATCTCTATAACTCTATTTGATGTCCTATTTCACTCAAGAATGTCAATACTTCGCATGCAATATTCAGTCCTTCTCAAAATGTGCTCCTGCTTGGACCCATTTATGTCTCTGTTTTCAGATCTCTTTGCTTCTCTGTTAATTGTCCACTTATTCCTTTCACCAAAATTAAGCACCTTGTGCTTATTATATGGAATTTTATTTGCTCATTATCAACTTCTGTGGAAGTCTGTTCATGTTTCCCTTGAACTTTGCTGCATCTCTCCACATTATTAGCAATGTCTGCCCAATTGGTATCATCTTCAAATTTCACCAAACTTACAAGTCCAAATCATTTATGTATAATTCAAAACTCACAGCTGCAGGCAGCCTTGACAGAGAATTTGTGTTCAAAGCAGTTTGTTGCTCAGTGTCTGTCAGCAGTGACGGTATGGGATCGTCTCCTGTCTCAGGTGCAGCTGCTTTCCCTGCTTGTGGGATTGTGAACTCAATTAGCATTCAGAGGTGCTTTCAGCTCTGTCCCATGATATGGATTGCCTGCAGAACATCCAATATAAACAGCACATCAGCATCACGCACGGCAATGACTTTTCACACCAACTGTATCCCGCAGTGCTGCATCACAGGGCAAATCACATCCACATCCACTGGCTGATCAGTCTCTCTTTATTATTGTCGAATTATTTGTTCTGTTATTTTGTACAAGCCTAATGCTGCCAACTGGCGAATTAACTATTCTGTTTGCATTGGTCAAAGAGATACACAGGCATTGCTCCAAACAGGCAGTCAGCCGGACGTCTCTGTAGGTCAAGGAAGGGTAAAGGCACCGTAGTCCTACTGGACGATTGGCTGCTCTCTCATTAGAGAGGGATGTCTCATGGTGATTTAACCTGAGGGTCACCACACCTCCAGGGAGGGGGTGAGACTGAGAAGGAGAGTCCTTCATGGTAACCTCAGATGGTGCAGGAATTGGTTTTAGTTCACTCACAGGATGTTGCTGGTCAGTCCCACCACAGAGGACAGTTAAGAGTAAACTGGGGTAGCACGGTGGCTCAGTGGTTAGCACTGCTGCTTCACAGCACCAGGGTCCCGGGTTCAATTCCTGCATTTGGTGACTGTGTGGATTTTGCACCTTCTCCCATGTCTGCGTGGGTTTCCTCTGGGTGCTCCAGTTTCCTCCCACAATCCAAAGATGTGCTTTCCAGGTGAATTGACCACGCTAAATTGCCAGTAGTGTTAGGTGCATTAGTCAGAGGGAAATACAGGGTAGGGAAATGGGTCTGGGTCGGTTACTCTTTGAACGGTCGGTGTGGACTTGTTGGGTCGAAGGGCCTGTTTCCACACTGTAGGGAATTTAATTATTGCTGTGGGTCTGGAGTCACATATAGACCAGACTGGGTAAGGATGGCAGATTCCTTCAGTAAAGGACATTAATGAACCAGATGGGTTTTTCTTTTCCTGACAATGAAATCATGGTCACCATTAAACTCCAAATACCAGATTTTTATCAAATTCAAATTCCACCATCTACTGTGGCACGATCTGAACCTGGGAGAGAGAAGCTGAAAACCAAGAATTTGAGCAGTTTTGAGGTACTGGGACATTGAGTGAAAAACCAGGAAAGTCATTGCAAAACTGAGACATTGTGCCTCTCAACAACCTTGTCAGGTTAAAGCAGGACAGAACACAGAGCAAAGGAACTGCTAATTAGCCTAGAATTAATCCTCCTAAATTTTAGGAGGGTTGTCCGTGTAGCAGTGTGGCATTTGCTAATCCAGTAATATTTTCAGTGTTTCTGCTGTAGAGCAGAGCAGCACAAGCTCAGAACCCAATAAAAATTGACAGAACCGCAGCTGCTGTAAATCAGAAACAAAAACAGAAGTTGTTGGAAAAACTCACAGGTCTGGCAGCATCTGTGGAGAGAAATCAGAGTTAATGTTCCAGGTCAAATGACCCTTCCTCAGTTCTGAGGAGGGTCATTTGACCCGAAATGCTAACTTTGATTTCTCTCCACGGGTGCTGCCAGGCCTGCTGAGTTTTTCCAGCCAATTTCTTTTTGTTTCAGCTCAGAACTCATTTCTGGTAGACCTCTCATAGCTGTTAAAGTGAAGAGAAAGTGAGATAGTGACTTCATCTGGTCAGACAGACTGCCGTCTGTGTCTGTGCTGAAAGGACAGAGGTCAATGCAGTTCACAACATTCAAATGTAATGTTCATTCAAGCGATCACGATACATGCGATGAAACAAACATGAACAGTGGATATTTCCATTTGATTTGCCTGAAGTAAAAAACTTAAGTATTTTAGATTGGTTTTGAGAAACAATTAGATCACCACATTACAAAGCAAGTCGTTGAATCCAGTGTGAGTAAGAGTCTTGGGAGACTGTTGCCATGGCAACACCGTCACTTTAACAGTGTGAGTGAGCTTGGTCATGGCATGAGTGTTGGTTGCACCCCCATCCAGAGGTTAGTCAGGTAGCACAAATGATCAGGGCACATCACCACAGGGAGAGCAATAAAGGAAGCAATGAGAGGGCACCAACCATCAACCAGGGCTCGGTCAGTCAGCTGACAAGGTGGAGGCTGAGCTGGGGTTGTGGGTGGGGAGGGGGGAGTGGAGGCTGACCTTGGGGTGGTGGATGGGGAGTGGAGTGGAGGCTGCCTGGGGTGGAGTGGAGGCAGGGGAGGTGAGGGATGGGGGTGGAGGTGGAGTTGAAGCCTGTGGAACATCAAGCTGTGTGTGGAGAATGGCTGCCAAGGTATAATCCCAATGAGGGCTCCAAACACCTGAAATGTCACCTTGACTTTTTTCTGCATATAGACCTGGCCTCCCCAAGTCTGTGTGTTTAGAGAATTTCTTGCTCTTTTCGTTTCTGATTTCCTACATCTGCACATTTGCTCTTTTGAAGGATGGACATTGCCTGAATGAATCCTGTATATCTATTCCTAACCAGAAAATCACTGACTGCTCCCAGTATGGCAGAAGGCCGTTTGGCCCACTGACTCTCTGGATGAGCAGTTTAACGAGTCCCAATCCTCCTCCCTTTCCCTATAGCCTTGCAAATGTTTCCTGTCCAGATGTTTGTAATCTCACTCCTTTGCCATTTCAAACACTGCCTTTCAGATTGTAGTGACATGCTGCATTAATAAAGATCTTTTTTTCATGTTGGCTTGGCTTTGGTTCATTTGTCGATAATTTCAAATTGGTATCCTCTGGTGCTGGTCCCCCAAACAACAGCAGTGACAACAGGTTCAGATCAACATCATTGAAACTTCTCATGCTTTTGAGCATTTAAACAACAAGGAGAATTTCCATGTCTGAATGGACAATCCTCACACCTGATTATGTTATGGATTAGATGATCTGAAGGGCCTGATTCAAAGGCTCAGTGGTATTGTCCCTGTCTCTGGATTCAAGTCCCACATGCCCTGTAGGTATGTCATAACCTGAATGAATAGGTTTGAAAATGGTCTAAATTAAACATTTAGATAAAACTGTCTTCTCTAAGGATCCACCCTACGAGTGAGAGAGTTCAGGTAATAAATGCTGACAGAGTTTTACAGCAAAGACCCTTCAGCCCACTGTGTCCACATTCTATTCAATCATAACCTCATGTATTGCCTTTGCAACACTGACATGGCATTGTGATCTTTATATTTGTTGGGCATGAAATGGAGGTGCTGGTGTTGGACTGGGGTGAACAAGGTCAGGAGTCACATGACACCAGATTATAGTCCAACAGGTTTATTTGAAATCACAAGCTTTCGGAGCACTGCTGTTGGACCATAACCTGGTGTTGTGTGACTTCTGACTAAGGCATGGAAAGCTTTGAGATATAAACCAATAGAAAATGTTGCAGAACTGTTAATGAAACAGATTTTTTTCTTGAGTTTGTCACAGGAAACAAAAATGTCTTCAAATACAGGTTAAAACAGTTTGTCCCAAGCATTAACATCTGATACATGGTACCATTTTACTTGGCCTCATATTCCTAATTCAAGTTAAACACTACAAATGGTTCATTGTTCAAGATGGTCGTGCAGTCAATCCAATGCAATATTTGAGCAAGTATGTATTTGATATATGACAAGACATTTTATGCTTTTTTAAAATTCATTCACAGGATGAGGGCATCACCAGCCAGGTCAGCATTTATTGCCCATCCCTAACAGAGACTAGTTCAGAGTCAACCACATTGCTGTGGGTGTGGAGTCACATGTAAGCCAGACCAGGTAAGGATGGCAGTTTCCTTCCCTAAAGGACATTAGTCTTTTCCAACAATTGACATTGGATTCACTTTCATCACCAGACCTTAATTCCAGATTTTTTTTCCTCAATTGAATTCAAAATCCACCATCTGCCATAGCAGGATTTGAACCCGGGTCCCCAGAACATTACCTGGGTCTCTGGAATTAACCGTACAATGAGAATATCACTAGGCCATCACCACTCCTTTGGTCAATTGTTTCTGGGATCCTGTGAGAGATAAATGGGTTAAGACATAAACCTCTGCAAATACGCTGTTTTTTGTTAAATATTGTATAGAAATTTTGATCCAAAAACAATTACAATGCAAACAGAAAAACCCATAATGGAACTGTACATGAGGAAAGCAGGGATCAGTTGACCATGCCTTTCCAATGATCGAGGTTTCCAAGTGTCCCACCCTGCATTAAGCTCCACCTCAAATTGTTGCCATAAGAACACAAGATCAGGAGGAGGCCATTTGGCCCCTTGATTCTACTCTGCCATTTAATAAGATCATGGATGACCTGATGACAATATCCCCCTTATATCCCAAGAATATCTCAATCTCTGACTTTAATGTACTCTGCAATCAAACCTTCACAGCGCTCAGAGGAAGAGAATTCCTGAGGTAAGTGAAGACATTTCTTCTTACTCTCAACCCGAAATATTTGACCTGTTTATTGTTATAACATCTTCCCAGTCCCTGCTGTGTCAAAGGCCTTAAGAATTATGTACACTTCAACGCGATCAACTTCCATTCAAGGAATAATGTGCCTGTTCTACTCAATTTTCCCTTGCAGAACAATCTCCTTATTCCCAGAGTCAGTCTAGTGAACATCCATTTCACTATCTCAGGGCAATTACATCCTTCCTTATATACAACCAAAACTGCTCACAATGCTCCTAGCTTCACCAAGGCCCTGTCTAATTGCAGTAAGCTTTCTTTAAGTCGCTAACCAATTCCCATGAAAGAATTTGACATTGATCCTGCCTTTTTAGTCCTATCTTTGTCCATTGCTTTGGAGACTTGAATTCCAGATACAGTCTTTAAACCGATGAAAGAGAGAGGCAGTCTACTGTATCCTTAATTGTACTTTAGATGCATTTTAAGATGATTGATCGGTGAAGTTATACAAGATGCATCATTTGACATGGTATAAAAATGATGGGTCTGAAATCTAAATCACTCAATTTTGTTTTGTTTCCACAAAAAAGGAAAACTGTAGAGTGTTTTCTTTTCAAAACAAATTCTTTGTGGAATCTGCAGTAAATGAAGCAGCAAAGCTGCCTAGACAGTTCCTGGAGCTGTCTCCAGGTAATTTGCTATGCATGGATGATGCGACTGCTATAATCAGAGCAACGAACCATACAAGGTTAATGGCAGTACACAAATGTAACTCATGTATTAAGGGATAGTGTATACAAGGTGGATTTTAGCAGAGTTAAGTAAAATCAACATTCATGAGCATCAAAAAAAAGAGTGCAGGACTTAGTAAATAACCAGTCTGGATTCTCTGATATGGCTGCAATTTGCATCCAAATGTTAGAACAGGCTTTGTGCAGATGCAAGGAAAAGGTTGCAACTTCCTGCCAGTTTTCCAAGGCCAGCTCATTATTATAATTGTGCAAAGCTGCAGGTGTTCAGACATGTGCCGAGAATAGTAGTGAGAATGTGTTCAACGTGTGGAGATGAAATTTAAATGGATGGCAAATAATAAAGATAGGAGTCATGTGAAGCTAGCAAACAGCGTGAAATTTCAGAAAGTTGCAAAAGGTATCCTAAACCCTTTACTAAGTTTACTGAAACTGAAGAGCAGTAGCATTGCCATAAGTGGAAACACTGGGGAAACCAAGGTGTAGATGTAACTCATGCACCATTTTTTGATGGTTGGTGAAGTTGTGCTGTGTAAAGCTTTTGTTCTCCATGTACTACATGGAAGATCGCTGCAGGGAAAAGCAGGTACTGTTCAACTACACTGACTCTATGGTCAATGGATTTGCCATCTCTGTCCACTTTGAGTTGTTTTTTTTAAAAAATATAGCCACATGATTTGAAATTCTGGTGGTAAAACTCTCTCATTTCAGTTCCCTATGAAGTGGCACAAATTTGTGTCACTTCCAGTGATTATGTTGAAGTTAAATTCAGCTGTACAAGGATCAACATTATTCAGGAAATCAGAAAGCTTAAATTGCAAACCAGCTGTTGAAGTGAAGAAGTTCAAATGTTTCCCCCAAAAATATAATCTACATGTTTCTAACAACAGAACCTGTTCAGCGTTTAGTTTTAATTGTTATCTATACTGCCACCAATTCATATTGGATGTTGCATGAAAAACTGCAACAGAAATAAAACAATAATATTTTCAAATATATTCCCTGTTCAGATAGAGTCATAGAGATGTTCAGATAGAGTCATAGCATGGAAACAGACCCTTCAGTCCAACCCGTCCACGCCGACCAGATATCCCTATCCAATCTAGTCCCACCTGCCAGTACCCGGCCCATATCCCTCCAAACCCTTCCTATTCATATACACATCCAAATGCCTCTTAAATGTTGCAATTGTACCAGCCTCCACCACATCCTCTGGCAGCTCATTCCATACAAGTACCACCCACTCTCTGCGTGAAAAGGTTGCCCCTTAGGCCTCTTTTATATCTTTCCCCTCCCACCTTAAACCAATGCCCTCCAGTTCTGAACTCCCCAACCCCAGGGAAAAGACTTTGTCTATTTATCCTATCCATGCCCCTCATAATTTTGTAAACCTCTATAAGGTCACCCCTCAGCCTCCGACGCTCCAGGGAAAACAGCCCCAACCTGTTCAGCCTCTCCCTGTAGCTCAGATCCTCCAACCCTGGCAACATCCTTGTAGATCTTTTTTGAACCCTTTCAAGTTTCACAACATCTTTCTGATAGGAAGGAGACCAGAATTGCACGCAATATTCCAACAGTGGCCTAACCAATGTCCTGTATAGCCGTAACATGACCTCCCAACTCCTGTACACAATACTTTCACCAATAAAGGAAAGCATACCAAAAACCTTCTTCACTATTCTATCTACCTGTGACACCACTTTCAAGGAGCTATGAACCTGCCCTCCATGGTCTCTTTGTTCAGCAACACTCCCTAGGACCTTACCATTAAGTGTATAAGTCCTGCTAAGATTTGCTTTCCCAAAATGCAGCACCTCGCATTTATCTGAATTAAATTCCATCTGCCACTTCTCAGCCCATTGGCCCATCTGGTCCAGATCCTGTTGTAATCTGAGGTAACCCTCTTCGCTGTCCACTTCACCTCCAATTTTGGTGTTATCTGCAAACTTTCTAACTATATCTCTTATGCTCGCATCCAAATCATTTATGTAAATGACAAAAAGTAGATTTTGATATGTGCAGGCAATTATTACATATTGCATTTTGCACAATTCCTATAAATCGGGACAAAATTTTAAGGAGAAGAAAAAACTCATTAAAATTTAAAAAAATATATTTGAAGAAAGTCCAACAACATTTCTACTTTCTCAGGAGAATAAGGACATTTGGCATGTTCATAAGGACTCTGACCAATTTTTATAGATGCCCATTGAAAGCATTCTATCTGGATGTATCACAGCAACTGGTTTTCCCAGGTCTGAAATAAACTGCAGAGAGCCCAGCCCAGTCCATCACACAAATCAGCCTTCCACCTATTGGCTCCATCTATACTTGCCCCTGCCTTGGGAAAGCAACCAACATAATCAAAGACCCCTCCCACCCTGGTTTTACTCTCTTCCACCCTCTTTTGTTGGCCAGAACATATAAAAGTTTGAATATATGTATGAACAGATTCAAGAACAGCTTCTTCCCCACTGTCATCAGACTTTTGAATGGACCTCTCAAATGTTAATTCTGATCTCTCTCTCTCTGCACCTCCTCTGAGGCTGTAACACTGTATTTTTATAGGCACAACACCACTTTTACTGTATCTCTGTATATGTGACAACAATAAATCAAATCAATAAAATGTTCCAGCTGAAATATATGGTTTTGTAACATGGTGACCCAGAAATTGGCACATTGTATTTCCATTATAATTCAACAAGAAATTCGTACTTTACCAATATGTGAATGGATTATTTATCAAAATGATCAATTTCAAATATACAGAAGAATGAATAATCTTTCAAACTCAATTTCTATCACTTGCCCATAGACTTACAAATCTAACTATCCACATCCTGAATTCTGAGTTTCTGTGTTTCTTTAGTAAATGTTAGATTCTTGTAATCACTCCAAAAGTTTTAAATGTATATTACCCACATTAACTTCCACCCTTCACTGAAAGAGTTCCTAAATTTAAACTTCTGGAGAAATTGGACTCATTTAACTCTCCACAAAACAAATGAAAAGGAACAACATCGATATTTACAGATATATAAAAGATGTTAAAATGCATGGATAAATTAATTCAAAATACTACCTCATGATACGCCAAGGAAGTGGAAAATCTGGGCATAAAATATAAATGGTGAGAGAAAGGTTTTAATGATTATTAGAAAGTACTTCAATTAGTTGTTAGAATGCTAATCTTTATCCCGGTTAGAAGAGCTAAGGTGATCTGAATGGCCTATTTCATTCATATTTTGCAATGTGTCTGTTACATATTTACCTAATTCAAACTTTTAAAACATATCTGGATTATTCACAACATCTTATCAAAACACAAACAACATGTGACGGAGAAAAAGTCATTTTTATATATAATTAAAATAGTCAATCCTAACTTTCTTTGCAGGCTTAGTTGATTAAAGCAGTGAGCCACATAGAACTGGAAGGGCTGAGCTTCTGTCTCTGGTATGTGCTGGGTTAGCTCCCAGCAATGATAATGGAGATGGACCATTCAAATAGGAGCAACCTTCCAAAGGACAGAAGAGAAACAGGGTGGGTGGGGAAAGACAGTTAGATTATTCAAATGTGATCTCCAAATACTTTCATCACATTTACTTCTGGTTTTAATGAGATGTGTTTGCGACTACCTAGTTAACTCACTGTGGAGAGTTGGGCCTCCAATTATAATGGTTCATTGGGTTGATATTCCTCAGATTTTGGTAACTGTTTAAATTTTGCAGTTGTTGTTTTAGTCTTTCAGAACTTGGGAGGCTTAGCAGAGTCAGGTCCAGCAGGAATAGTGGTTGAACAGGATTACTTTCCCAGCCAGCAATATTCTGCCCGGTCCACCCCCACATCTTGTCTCTGGCATTGCATCCCCCATCCACTCCCCTGTCCAGTACTGCACACTGGCACCCCATCTGCAGACCCCTAATCTTGTCCATTCCCAGGGACTCTCTGCAGTGAGTGGTCTCTGGAAGCTGACTTATGCTTACAGGCACGGTATCCCAGCAGCCACTCCGCATCTCATCAATCTGTCAAGGCATTTAAAAATCCTGCCCTGTAAAACTTTATTTAAGAATGCACAGAGTTTTAAACAAAATCATTGCCTGCTATTTCACTTTTCCTGCTGATCTGTGGCTAGGGTGTTCCATTACTAGATTAATGCTGCATGAATGAATTCACAAACATCCATCATCACAAAACAGCGCCTGTCCTTAATTGACAGCTTCAAGTGGTGATAGACTATTTGAACTGAAGTTATAAATTAATTTCAATGCTCGTTGTTATAAGGGATTGTGGACTTCTTTGAAATATTTGTTGTTCTAAGGCTTTATATAGTTGAAGGAATATCAACATAAATGGGCTTTTATGAATGAGTGCACTTTATTCATATTGAGTCTCCAATGGACACTGAAACCTTTATTTAAAAGAAATTTTAATTACAAACCACTCTCCTAGTAGGTTTTTCCAACTTTAAAGATCAGTCCACATACATCCTCAGGTCACCACATGGGAGAGGCGAGGACCAGAGGGTATAGAGTCAGAATAAAGAGGCACTCACTTAAGACTGAGACAAGAAGGGATGCTTTCTCTCCAGGGGTTGAGAGTCTTTGGAATTCTTTTCCACAGAGAGCTGTGGGGGCAGAGTCCTTGTGTCTGTTTAGGGCTGAGATAGATCCTTTATCAGTCAGGGAATCAAGGCTGGCAGAGACAGGACAGGGACATTGAAATGAGGAATGTTGGATCAGCCATGATCCTATTGAATGAGGTTGCAGGTTTGAGGGGCCGAATGGCCTATTCCTGTTCCTAGTTCTTATGGTCTTCATATTCAACTTCCTTCATGTAGTTATTTTGTGCAGACTACGTATTCCCAATTGTATTCAGCATGTACTTCCCTCCAGTATTCAATTTGTCATTAATTATGAAAACTGTAATTGTTCTATCTTGAATTATGACCACACAAAAATAATGCCAAGGTTAGAAGGTCTATTTGCATCGTTCAAATCCAAACCATTTGTCAAATTGTAATAATTTTTCTAATTTGTAAAGTTCTGAAATTCACTGTCAAAATTCTTGCTGGCTCTGTATCTGTGGGACATATGTTTGCCCTTCCTTATCATTGTTTTTACACAAGTTGCCTTGGCTTATGCTGAATTACCTCATTACTGATTAGACATTCCAGTTAGCTCTCACAGACAAATTTGTGATTCAAAGTTTCCAATTCATTCTCTTCAGTCTTTCAGCTTGATATTTTACATTAGTATTGTAAGTACTGCAGCCACATATAATCTGTTTCTGGCATCGATTCTAATGTAGTTGTTCAGTTGAATCTTGTTTAAACTTATTCAAGTCACTGCAAGTTTTACAAGTTGCTTTTGCACTGAAATTTGTCTCTTTCTGTAGTTAGATGGGGCTATTTCAAGTGCAATACTGAATCTAATGGTAAAGTTAATAAACTTGAGATAAGCCGTTGTCCAGTTTTGTTGTGCTGGAATTCAAACATTTGTCAGATTTTTGCACTCATCATTTGTACACGTAACGTATTGCATTATCGTTAAACCACTACAAAACATTTTGCATGTTAGCATCAAATTAAAGAATCACATTTAAATGCAATTGAAAGGAAAAATAGGAATCATTTCCTTAATTGGTTAGCCTTATAATGAGTCATAAAAACTGCTGAAGTGATCAGGAAGGAGAAAGAAATTTCTAAACAGTTACATCTGGTGAATGTTATTCTGTAGATCCAGAAGGTGGTAGAAGATAAAGACCACAGACATGTGGGGTGGAATTTATTTTATCCCATTGTGGTGTTAAATGTAACAGCTGGGACTGGTTAAGCATGGGAGAGGACACATCCACTTCCTGGTGAGGGGAGACCTCCCACAATTTGATGGAGGCTGGAACGGACCAATGGAAGAAAACTAAGCAGGAGATCAATGAGGATCATTAAGGAGCCAATTGACATCAATTATCCCAAACCAATTGGAATTTTATGTTGGTCAGGGAATAAATACAGATGCCATGGTTTTTTCATGTCTTACCCCAACCTGGCCAAATGTCTGACAAACCCTGTTCGGTTTCTTTGCAGCTTTGTGATGCTGGTGGTAGTGGGATTATGCCTCATTCATTGGCACTTTTTGCATAATAAAAAGGCACAGCACTTGGATGGAAAAGTGATTGCTGGACTGGCATTCAAAGTTCCTCTCTATTTGTATAGACCCCTCCTTATGACACCCAACTGGCCCTAATCACCCAAGTACAGTGGTTCCACCATGATTTCTTGGGAAGATCATGGGCTCCACTACCAGCCGGTATACTCCTTGTTGTACTGACATCAATGGAGAGTGAGTGGTTTCTGATTGGAAGCTCTCAATGGGCAGGGTTTTCACCCACAAAGTCCTAAATACCAGGGAGGGCCCAACTGTGTCTTCTACATGTGCGACAGGCATATAATTCACTCAGGTCTCCTTTCAAAAGTGATCCTTCTACACACACAAGGGAACTCACTTCCACAAACAACAATGGATGACAGATCAGTTGTTAGTTTTAAATCTGAGATCAATAATTTTTTGTTATGCAAAGGTATTAAAGAATATGGGCCAAATGCAGGGACCTGGAGTTAGGCCACAGATCAGCAATGATCTCATTGAATGGTGGAACAGATTTGAGGGGCTGAATGGACTACTTCTATTCTTCGATTGATAGGCTGGACTTGTATCAGTTATGCCTGTGGTTTCTGAGACAAATGAGGAGAATTGGCCAGACAACAGGCACAACCAATGAGGAAGTTTGGCAGAAAACAGGAAACAGAATAACTTTTCTGGATGGTCACCAAGGAGCAGCCAGAAATCTTTGTGCACATATAGAAGTAGGGGTGGGGAAGCAGGACATCTGGTAGTGATGGGTGAAAGTAAGGGTAGGGAAGCAGGACATCTGGTAGTGATGGGTGAAAGTAAGGGTGGGGAAGCAGGACATCTGGTAGTGATGGGTGAAAGTAGGGGTGGGGAAGCAGGACATCTGGTAGTGATGGGTGAAAGTAGGGGTAGGGAAGCAGGACATCTGGTAGTGATGGGTGAAAGTAGGGGTGGGGAAGCAGGACATCTGGTAGTGATAGGTGAAATTGCGAGTAAAAGAGCAAGAGGTAGGCAAAAGAGGAAGTACAGTTACAGCTTAATTAGCAAAATAAGTACAAGATTTACAAACAACTCTCTGGAATTGCTAGAAAAACTCAGCATGTCTGGCAAAGTCTGTGGAGAGAAAGCAGAGTTAATGACTCAGGTCCAGTGACAATTCTTTAGAACTGTTTGTGGCCTAGTTTTTAACTACAGTCAAGGACTGTGGAAATAAGACATGGCATCTGAAGACAAAGAGCAATTCAATGCAAAGTTCTGATTGAGGACTGTGCAGTAGGCATTTTCAAAAGTATTAGTTCATGAAGTGAATATATATTTTGATTTTAGAATGTTAGACTCTTTCCTTTTGATAGCAATAGAGAATAACTTCAAATCTCCTCACTTTCTAGCAGCTCAATATACAATATTAAATCATTCATCATGAAATCATTCATCATGAAATCATTCATCATTAAATCATACATCATTCCTGACGAAGGGCTTTTGCCCGAAACATCAGTTCTCCTGCTCCTTGGATGCTGATTAACCTGCTGTGCTTTTCCAGCAACACTCAAACCTTGATACAATATTAAGTGCGATTCTATAGAAATATCAACACAAATGTACTTGTCTCTATAGATTCACCATCTTTAAAAATTAATGAAAAATCTGTACGTGCTTGGGCCCAATCTGTAAGTTGTTTGGCCCTGTAGTAATGCCAAAGTTTGTTGTGAAATTGGATGGCACAATTCAGATACTGTGCTTATTTATGCATGTTCCTTAATCAAATATCTAAGCCATTTAACTTCTGAGCTGATCTAGGTTTCTGAGCAAATTAAGTCACATTGAAGCCAGAATTAGTCGTACCATTTCAGACAGATGACTGTCCAATTTTGCTTCAACTTGATAAAGAATTGCACTAAATGAATCACCAGGATTGTAATTCAATTGAGGACCTCATAATGTCATAGAATACAACAGCAAAGCTGCACTCTGTATGCACGTTTAGACCTTTCAATTAGATTACCATTTTATTCAAGTGTGTCTGTTCTAGATTAGACACCTGTATGTGCAAGATTTGAAACTTTCAGGTGAAAAGGATGATGTTTAACGTGGAGGCTATTTGAAACTTAATTTCATGTCATACATCAATGTTATATTGCTCATATGACGGCATGCAAATGTTTGTGACAACAGACCTGAAAGCATAATTGGATTAAAGAAATGTAATTTTTTTAAATTGTAGTTACTGAAAATTTCATTAACCCATGGGAAATCAGTACAATTGGAATAGAAATATGATAGATAATTAATTTCAGACTTTTAGATACTTCAATAGCACCAAGAAAAATAGCTTGTAGTTAATTGTAACACAGAGCTAAATAAGTGGCCAGAAACCAGGGAAGGCTAAACCTTAAGAACCAACCAAAATCTAGACTAAAAACAATTATAATGCTGAAATCACACAAATCTAATTACCAAATCTGCTTATGTCTCTGTCTGGTGAGCTGTTTCACTGAACATTGTGATCCAGTGCAGAGAGATTTGGAGCTACGGTGATAGCATGAGCGTTAGGTAAACAGGAATCGTAATCCTCCCAAGAGATTGGCAGATTTCTGATTGTCAATGGCAGACAGGCTAATGGGGATGGGGATGGATAACAACCATTGAGTGTTCAATCTGCCATCATATCGAATGCTGGGGCAGGTTTATAGACTCAATGGCCTACTCCTGTTCCTATGTTCCTCAACCAAACTAATTGAAATAACATTAGTTCTGAGATAACCAAATTTAGTATAGATCAGGGATTGAAATTTTTGACATTTATTCTATCCCTTGTCTGTCTAAAATGACATGTAAGAACTGAAACAAATTACAGTCTGTGAGAGCGGAGGGTGATTAGGTCCAGCCCTACAGGTTAGACAGGAAGTGCCTTTCAGCACATTTTTAGACACTTGGAATGCTGCCCAACTGATCCCAACAAGATGAAAGACTTAACAGCAATTTAGGTTTGTTCAATATATCATTTCAGTTGCATGATACTGAGATCTTTTGCTGTAAATTCTGTGTCTTATGATCCTGCTCCACAGTTACCTGATGAGTGATGGTGGCTCAGTGGTTAGCACTGCTGTCTCACAGACCAGGGACCAGGGTTTGATCCCAGCCTCGGGTGACTGTCTGTGTGGAGTTTGCACATCCCCCCCATGTCTGCTTGGGTTTCCTCCCACAGTCCAAAAATATGCAGGTTAGATGAATTGGCCATTCTAAATTGCCCATATTGTCCAGGAATGTATAGGTTAAGTGCCTTAGAGGTAAATGTAGAATAACAGGGTAGGGGAGTGGGTCTGGGTGGGTTACTCTTGGGAGGGTTGGTGTGGACTTGCTGGGCCAAATGGCCTGTTTCCACACTGTAGGGATTCTATTTTTTAAAAAACTAGTACTTCCATATAAACTTGCTGGACTATAACCTGGTGTTTTGTGATTTTTCAACTGATTCCTGTTAGACCATGAGTAGACTGCCTTTGTGAAATGCCTTACTAACATCATAACAGAACATGCCCTGGAGGAATATCGGAAGAGTAGGACAAGTCTTAAACAAGGAATCAAGTGGGCTAAAAGGGGTTATGAAATAGCTTTAGCAAGCAGAATTAAGGAAAATCCCAAAGCATTTTATTCTTATATAAGAAGCAAGCGGGTAACTAGAGAAAGAATTGGTCCACTAAAAGATAATGAAGGAAGGCTGTGTGCCGAACCTGAGAGAATGGGTGGGATTCTGAATGATTACTTTGCATCAGTGTTCACTGAGAAGAGGAACATGATGGATGTTGAGATTAGAGGTAGAAGTTTGATTAGTCTGGATCACGTTGGCATAAGTAGGGAAGATGTGTTGGGTATGCTAGAGGTTATTAAGGTGGACAAATCCCCAGGACCGGATTGAATCTATACCAGGTTGCTGAGGGAGGCAAGAGAGGAAATAGCTGGGACTCTGACAGATATCTTTGTGGCATCCTTAAATATAGGTGAGGTGCCGGAGGACCGGAAGATTGCTCTTGTACAAGAAGGGTAGTAGGGATATTCCGCAAAACTACAGACCAGTGAGCCTGATGTTGGTGGTGGGGAAGTTGCTGGAGAGGATACTGAGAGATAGGATCTATTTATATTTAGAAAAGAATGAGCTTATCAGTGATAGGCAACATGGTTTTGTGTGGGGGAGATCGTGCCTTACCAAATTAATAGAGTTCTTCGAGGAAGTGACCACGTTGTTAGATGAAGGAAGGGCTGTTGATGTCATATACATGGACTTTAGTAAGACGTTTGATAAGGTTCCCCATGGTAAACTAATAGAGAAAGTGAAGTCACATGGTGTGCAGGGTGTTCTAGCTCGGTGGATAAAGAACTGGTTGAGCAACAGGAGACAGAGAGTAGTAGTTGAAGGGAGTTTCTCAAAATGGAGAAAGGTGACCAGTGGTGTTCCACAGGGGTCAGTATTGGGGCCACTGTTGTTTGCGATATACATAAATGATCTGGAAGAGGGCACTGTTGGTATAATTAGCAAGTTTGCAGATGACACGAAGATTGGTGGAGTAGCAGAAAGTATAAGGGACTGCCAGAGAATACAGGAGGAAATAGATAGACTGGAGAGTTGGGCGGAAAAGTGGCTGATGGCTTTCAATCCAGACAAATGTGAGGTGATGCATTTAGGCAAGTCTAATTCTGGAGTGAATTATACAATGAATGGAAGAGCCTTGGGGAAAATTGATGGGCAGAGAGATCTGGGAGTGCAGGTCCATTGTACCCTGAAGGTGTCTGCACAGGTGGATAGAGTGGTTAAGAAGGCATATAGTATGCTTGCCTTCATCGGACGGGGTATTGAGTATAAGAGCTGGCAAGTCATGTTAAAATTGTACAAGACAATGGTTCGGCTGCATTTAGAATACTATGTTCAGTTCTGGTCGCCACATTACCAAAAGGATGTGGACACTTTGGAGAGGGTGCAGAGAAGGGTTTACGAGGATGTTGCCTGGTATGGAAGGTGCTAGATATGAAGAGAGGTTGAGTAGGTTAGGTTTATTTTCACTAGAAAAAAGGAGATTGAGGGGGGACCTGATTGAGGTTTAAAAAATCATGAAGGGTATAGACAGAGTGGACAGAGACAAGCTTTTTCCCAGTGTGAAGGATTCAATAATGAGAGGCCATGCTTTCAAAGTGAGAGGTGGAAAGTTTAAAGGGGATACACACGGTAAGTACTTCACACAGAGGGTGGTGGGCGTTTGGAATGCGTTGCCAGCAGAGGTGGTAGGGGCAGGCACGCTAGATTCATTTAAGATGTGTCTGGACAGATGCATGAGTAGGTGGGAAGCAGAGGGATACAAATGCTTAGGAATTGACCGACAGGTTTAGACAGTACATTTGGATTGGCTCAGACTTGGAGGGCCGAAGGACCTATTTCTGGGCTGTAAATTTTCTTTGTTCTTTGTTCTTTATAACCAATGTAATAAACCTATTGGCACAAATTGCATCCTCTGTAAGTGTAAGGCAGATGTTAGTGACAAAGACAGGAGAGACAACGGTGAGAGATTTGAGAAGGAATTTCAAGGTGGGGCAAGAAATTGCAAAGCAGAGGAGCTGCGGAACAATGTTTCAGAGGATCAGGGCAAGGTGACTGAGGTGACAGAATACAACCCAGCCAGTGTTTGTGGGTGAGAGAGTATTTAGGGGAACGCAGGGTTACAGTAGATCATGCAAGGAAGAAGCATTTCATCCCTTATTCATTCCTGAGGTATGGGTATTACTTACTGGATCAGCATCTTATTGTCCATCTCTAATTATGAATATGCAAATTAGTTACAGCAGTAGTGCCATTCAGTAAGATCATGGCTGCTCTGTTTGTGTTCCAAATTCCACATTCCTATCTCCTCCCCAAGTAACCCTCAATTCTGCTGCCTGACAAGAATCAACCCTCCTCTGCCTTAAAAATACTCAATGACCCAAACCCCCCCCACCCCCACCCCAACAAGGCTGAGAGTTCTAAAGTGCTGCATGTCCTCTCAGAAATTCCCCTCATCTCCAGAACTAGAGGCACCCCATAATTTTAAAATGGTGCCCCTAGTTCTGGATTCACTCAGCTGAGGAAACATCTTTTCCACCTCAATCTTGTCAGTCCCATTTTGGATTTTACACACTTCTATCAAATCAATCCTCACTTTTTTAAACTTCAGTGGAAACAGCCCAGTTTGTCCAATCTGTCATCATTAGATAGT
The DNA here is from genome assembly GCF_004010195.1 of Chiloscyllium plagiosum. Taxonomy (NCBI): domain Eukaryota; kingdom Metazoa; phylum Chordata; class Chondrichthyes; order Orectolobiformes; family Hemiscylliidae; genus Chiloscyllium; species Chiloscyllium plagiosum. The sequence goes on along the minus strand of NC_057736.1, from coordinate 2,757,814 downwards.
CCTCTCAGTTCAGGTATCAATGTAATATTAGAACATAGAACATTACAGCGCAGTACAGGCCCTTTGGCCCTCAATGTTGCGCTGACCTGTCATAACAATCTGAAGCCCATCTAACCTACACTATTCCATGTTCGTCCATATGCTTGTCCAATGATGTAATTATTGTCCAATGATGTATTATACAGGGATCGAGTTCCGGAACCATGAGGTTATGCTACAGCTGTACAAAACTCTGGTGCGGCCGCACTTGGAGTATTGTGTACGGTTCTGGTCACCGCTTTATAAGAAGGATGTGGAAGCTTTGAAAAGGGTGCAGAGGAGATTTACTAGGCTGGTGCCTGGTATGGAGGGAAGGTATGTACATGTAATAACTTAAATGTACTTAAAGTTGGCGAATCTACTACCGTTGCAGGCAAAGCATTCCATACCCTCTGAGTAAAGAAACTACCTCTGACATCACCCCTCAATTTAAAGCTATACCCCCTCGTGCTCGCCGTCACCATACTTGGAAAAAGGCTTTCCCTGTCCACCCTATCTAACCATCTGACTATCTTATATATCTCTATTAAGTCACCTCTCAACCTTCTTCCCTCCAACGAAAACAGCCTCAAGTCCCTCAGCCTTTCCTCATAAGACCTTCCCTCCATACCAGGCACCATCCTAGTAAATCTCCTCTGCACCCTTTCCAAAGCTTCCACATCCTTCTTATAATGCGGTGACCAGAACCGTACACAATACTCCAAGTTAGGCCGTACCAGAGTTTTGTACAGCTGTAGCATAACCTCATGGTTCCGGAACTCGATCCCTCTATTAATAAAAGCTAAAACACTGTATGCCTTCTTAACAACCCTGTCAACCTGGGTGGCAACTTTCAAGGATCTGTGTACCTGGACACCGAGATCTCTCTGCTCATCTACCAAGAATCTTACCATTAGCCCAGTACTTTGCATTCCGGTTACTCTGACCAAAGTGAATCACCTCACACTTGTCCGCATTAAACTCCATTTGCCACCTCTCAGCCCAGCTCTGCAGCTTATCTATGTCTCTCTGTAACCTACAACATCCTTCGTCACTATCCACAACTTCACCGACCATAGTGTCATCTGCAAATTTACTAACCCACCTTTTTATACCCTCATCCAGGTCATTTATAAAAATGACGAACAGCGATGGACCCAACACCGACCCTTGCGGTACACCACTAGTAACTGGACTCCAGGATGAACATTTCACATCAACCACCACCCTCTGTCTTCTTTCAGCAAGCCAATTACTGATCCAAACTGCTATATCTCCCACAATCCCATTCCTCTGCATTTTGTACAATAGCCTATTGAGGGTACCTTATCGAATGCCTTACTGAAATCCATATACACCACATCAGCTGGTTTACTCTCATCTACCTGTTTGGTCACCTTCTCAAAGAACTCAATAAGGTTTGTGAGGCACGACCGACCCTTCACAAAACCGTGCTGAATAATCTTCTCCTGAATCTCCTCCAATGCATTTACATCCTTCCTTAAATGAGAAGATCAAAACTGCACAATATTTGAGATGTGATCTCACCAATGCCTTGTGTAACTGAGTTAAAACACCAGGTTCCACCACATCATGACTGTACTTCCAAATAAACCCGTTGGACTATAACCTGGTGTTGTGTGATTTTTAACTTTGTCCACTCCAGATCAACACCAGCACCTTCAGATCTTGTATAATTGAAGCACAAATCCTTACTTTCATATTCAATTCCTCTCATAGTAAAGAATATTATCCCATTAGCCTTTGTCCTATACCTACATATTAACATGTTACACTTGTTCAGGACTTTGGTTCGGCCACATTTGGAATACTGCGTACAGTTCTGGTCGCTACATTACCAAACGGATGTAGATGCTTTGGAGAGAGTGCAGGGGAGGTTCACCAGGACGTTGCCTGGTATGGAGGGTGTTAACTATGGGGAGAGGTTGAGCAGATTAGGATTATTTTCATTAGAAAGACTGAGGTTGAGGGAGTCCTGTTTGGGGTCTACAAAATCATGAGAGATGCATACAGGGTGGATAGCAAGAAGCTTTTCCTAGAGTGCGGAACTCAATTACTAGGGGTCATGAGTTCAAGGTGAGAGGGGAAACGTTTAAGGGAGATATGTGTGGAGAGCTCTTTATGCAGAGGGTAGTGGGTGCCTGGAACGCGTTGCCAGTGGAGATGGTAGGGCGGGCATGATAAAGTCATTGAAGATGTATCTAGACAGATACATGAATGGGCAGGGAGCAGAGGGATACAGACCCTTAGAAAATAGGTGGCAGGTTTAGATAGAGGATCTGGATTGGGACAGGCTTGGAGGGCCGAAGGGCCTGTTCCAGTGCTGTAATGTTCTTTGTTCTTTGTTCTAACTTAGTAATGCACTTAGATTTCTCTGTATGGGTGTTTATTGCCTATCCAGAAGTGCCCTGGAACTGATTGGTTTGCTGGACCATTTCAGAGGGGAGTAAAGAGTCAGACATTGCTGTGGGTCTGGAGTCACATGTAGGATAGACATGATGGAATTTGAACCTATGTCCACAAAACATTTGCCTGGGGTTATGAATTACTTGCCGAGTGATTTTTACCACCACGCTCTTGTAGCCACAGCATTTATATGACTGGTCCAGTTCAATTTCTGGTCACTTGTGACCCAAGGATGTTGAAAATTGGGGAATTCAGTGATGGAAATGCCAAAAAATGTCAAGGGAGATGGTCAGATTCTCTCTTGTTGGAGGTGTTCATTTCCTGGCACTTGTGTGGTGCTAAGTACTTGCCATTTCTCACTCTAAATCTGGACATTGTCCAGATCTTGCTGCATTTGAACATGGATTACTTCAGTACCTGAGGAGTCACAAATGGTTCTGAATATTGTGTACCCATCAGAGAATATTCCACTTCTGACCTTATGATGGAGGTCATTGCTGAAGCAGTTGAAGATGGCTGGGCCTTTTGTACTACCCTGAAGAACTCCTGTAGTGATGGCCTTAAACTGAGATGACCAGAGCCATGATCCTTTGTGCTGGGTACGATTCCAATCAGCACAGCGAAAATACAACAAAAAGTAAGAAGCATTGGAATTACTTAACTCAAAAGGAAAACTTAACAGAATAATAGATTATTTAATTACTAAACAGTAACTGTACCGATATGGTCACATCCCATAAACATACACTTGGAAAAGGCAAATTCAGTAAAATAGGTGGTCACACATGCAATTCTAGCAGCAGGAAGTGAATGTCAACTTTTAGCTGTAACAGAGAGAGGAATAATGGCTTCCACATCCATCTTCAGGATCACAGCAACTGCTGAAAGCTAAAACTAAACATCCTGGTTCTGTAGGAGCTTGACCACACCCATTCAGGCTGCTTCTATTGTTCCAACTTTAAAACAAAACCCAAGCCTCACAGGCTGTTTACTTTATTGGCTGGAAACAGACCACTCGGTGCCACTGTCTCAGCCTCACCTCACAAAAAAAAAGGACAAAATATACCTCTTAAAGCCATAGTCTTGCACAGAACAAGGCTTTGATGAGGTCAGGAGCTGAGTAGCCCTGTTGGAACCCAAACTGAGCGTCAGTGAGCAGGTTATTGCTGAGCACATCCTACTTGTCAGTGCTGTTTACAAATCCCCATATCACTTTGCGGATGATCGAGTGTAAAATGATAGGGATATAATTGTTAGGGATGGATTTGTCCTGCATTTTGTGGACAGGACATATCTGGGCTTTTTCCTATTCTGTTGGGTGGATGCCAATCTTGTAGCTGTTACTGGAACAACTTGGTTTGGGGAATGGCGAATTCTGGAGTTCAAGTCTTTTGTATTACTGACAGGATGTCATCAGGGCGTGTAGTCTTTACAGTATCCAATGCCTTCAGCTGTTTCTTAATATTGCATGGAGTGAATTGAATTGGCTGACGACTGGCCTTTGTGATATTAGAGACCACTCAGCACTCTAGCTGACAATGGATGCCAAGCCCTCCTGCCACTTTTTTGGACTGATTCTCTGGGCTCCTTCAATGTTGAGGATGTGAATATTTGTGGATCCATGTCGCCCTGTTAATTGTCCACCACCATTCATGACTGGATGTGGCAGGATTGCCTATCACAATCTCCTTCGCTGCTCAGCATGCAAGTGTTGTTGCTTCATTAGGTTGATGCTTTATTTGTAGGTATGCTTAGCGTCCCCTCCTGCACTCTTCACAAGGGCTGTATAGTAGTCACTCTAAACAACTCACAGCGCCAGGGACCCAGGTTCAATTCCAGCCTTGAGCGACTGTCTCTGTGGAATTTGCAAATTCTCTCTGTGTCTGTGTGGGTTTCCTCTGGGTGCTCTGGTTTCATCCCAAAGATATGCAGGTTAGGTGGACTGCCCATGCTAAATTACCCATAGTGTTCAGAGAGGTGCAGGCTAGGTGTGTTAGCCATGGGAACTGCAGGGTTACAGGGATAGGGTGGGAGTGGTGAGTCTGTGTGCATTGCTCTTTGGAGAGTCAGTGTTGGGCCGAATGGCCTATTTCCACAGTTTAGGGATTCTATGAATCATGTGTTCTTATGTTGGTAATGGTTTATTCCCTCCCACACTAGACCAAAAAGGTGCCTTGGTTCCCTTTGTGGCATCAACCTTCATCATGACCAGTCCATAAAGCCGAGTTAGCCAGCATCCCCCTATGCCAACTGCCACTGTCCGTGCTCCTTCCAATTGGTGTTCGACTTGGAGGAGTACTGATTCAGCAGCCAATGGACAGGGGATGTGATATATGGCAGTCGGCAGCAAGTTTCAGATCATGAGATGTTGTGGGGTCAGGAGTCAATTTTGAGGACTCCCAGGGTCACTGTACACCATTGTGCACCACCTCTCATGAGCCTGTTCTGCCCTCAATGGAACTGGTGGTGTCTGGGGCACTGTCTGTAAGGTGGGCATGACAAAGTGAGGATGCTGCCTACCTACTCTAAGGGACAGCTCCACCAGTTTTCATTGAAGTCCCCAGACGTTAGAGAGAACTTTGCAGGGTCGACAGGACTATCACTGCACATGCCATACAGTCAATCCAGTTTCATTTGTGTTGTTAGACTTTGTCATGGTTTAATATTACCGAATCAGACCATTTCCCGCAGTAACCTGTGGGCAAGACAACGGGAAGGATGGTAGGTTCTCTTCCTGAAAGAATAATAGCGAAACAGATGGATTATCAGCATTAGACCAGTGTTTCATTCCAATTTCTTTACATGGAGTTATAATCCCACCGTCTGGTGTGCTGCTGTGATTCAAACCCTTGTCCCCACAGTGTTCATATGGGACTCTGGATTTTCAACGTACAGACAGTACCATGACACCTCCACCTGCCATTATGAGGCCATGGAGATTTTTGAAAATGTGGAAGGGAACCTTTAAAATAATCTACTCGATTCGCTGCAGATCTGACCATCCATCAGAGCGCAGGGAAGGTTTTTACTGTGCATGCATAAGAAGGAAAATAGATAAGTAGACAGGCACCGAGTTGGTCCATTTTATTTTTGCCTTCTCTTTGCATTTTTTTGTGGATGCATTCTTTATAAAACTGTCCAAAATTGCTTGTCTGTGAGACATGAGAATAGCACCTTGTCTTTTCCCTTGGAACTTGGTTTGGATGATGTGCATTAGTTTGACAGCACTTGGACAGAAATGTCTAGTTCAAATCATCTAGAGAATTTAATGAACCTGTTTCACAGGAATACAGTCCTGCATAAGCCATGGGCACCTTCACTGCTAGCATCATATTCTTTTTAAAACTTTGAAGAGGGAATGGTTGTTAACATTTAATATGAGGTCTGTTATTTCCAACCACTTGGCAATAAACTGTCATGCAAATGTTAATCCCCTCAGTATCAGAACAAGAGTTACATGGATTAAAACAGGAAACGGTCTCACTGGAAAATTCCTGCCCAGCATAACTTAGATTTCTCAAAATGCTTTGTGTCCCAGAAAAACAAAAGGCAACATGGTTTTCTCATAGGATTTCCTGCAAGCTGAACTGTAAGCATGTTCTGGAAACTACATAAATTATACAAGGTGACCATGGTAGTCGTGATTAATAAGCATAGTTAAAACTAATAGCATAGTTAATATATTTTTAAAAAAATCTGGTGCCCTTGAACTGAAAGTTACACTGCACTCCTGTTTATTGCAAAACAATGCTATATTTCCTGTAAACGGAACATTTGGGAATGTGGTCTGAATCATGTGACTGAAATAGATGACATATTGTCAGCAGTGTCCCTTGGGAAGCAATTTCAGTCGTAGGGTAATAGATGATTGCGCTGTTGAGGATCACTGCAGTAGCAGTTATCTCCACAAAGCCTTTAACGATGTACATATTTCCTCGCTGAACATCCACATTACTGAATAATTTGGACTCATTTTATTTTTAAACATCCAAAGAGAGTATCTCGAATAGTTAAAGTTTGATGAGGTGTGTTGTTTAAAAGAAGAGATGAAACAGTTTGGGGTTTGGGGTCTTTGGAGAATTTCTGCTCATTCAGCACCATCACTGGAGAATCGGAGCCATGATGCATTTTCTCTCACTGCAACAATAACAACGCACTCAAAAGGATAATCTTCAGGATCCTGCTGAGTGCAGAGGAAGCTACCAGTGTCTTGTATGAATGCTAATATCTTTCTTAAAGTGGCAATACCCTTCTTTAAGGCACGTTTTATGGAATCTTTACCTTTCCAATGATTTCTCCCTCTCTACCCTGAGAAATTATTAATCCTCTCAAGCATTTTGATCAAACCCTCACCCACCTAAATCATCCTGCTGGCAGTCCTGGAGCTACTTGTCACCTCAGGTGAGGGAGGGAGGAATTCCTTTGATTAAAGACAATTAGTGTTTCCTTTAGGGACTCAGTATTGAATGTGGGGCTGCCCACTAGATGTGACCCTCCCTCCAAACCACCACCAGCAGCCCCCGTCCCTCTTTCCCTGTGAGCCCCAACCCGAGAAGTCCAACTCCTTGCTCTCTCCATGTTGCTTACTATTGTCCTGGGACTCAGGGTATACTGTTCAGCCTCCTCTGAGGATCTGCTCCATTAGAGAAGGCAACGGTTGACTGATAATTTCACTGGGCCAGTAACCAAGGCATTGAGTTGAAACCCATCCATGACACCTAGTGGAATTTGAATTCAATTCAGAATTCTGGAGTTGAAATTTAGTCTCAACAATGTGGATTATGATATCATTATTAATTGTTGCAAAAACCCATATGATTCACCGTATTGCTTTAAGAAAGGAAATATGCCATCCTTCCCTGATCTGGCCTATATATAACTCCAGATGTACAGCAGATGTATTCCAGATGTACTCTTAACTGCCTTCTCAAATACCCTACATTCCACTCTGTCGAAGGACAATTAGAGAGGGCCAAAAATGCTGAGCTTGTCCGTGATGTCACATGCCATGAAAAATAAAGAAAATAAAGCACAGTAGGGTCCAGCAGCTCTCACTGGGTGAGACTTCAATCCCTGAGTCTAGACTACAGGGGAGGGGCTGAATGGCCTCAACAGTGCCTGATTGGCTTGTGGTTCAGCTGGTCTTCCCTGGAAGGGGCCGTGTGAGTCCGTGACCTGCTATTCATCCAGCTGATGGGACACCCCCAACCTCGAAATTTCAACTGGATTCCACCCAGAGTTGGAAGCTTGATGTGTGTCTACATTTTCCAAATCAAAGGGGAGATAAATGGCACAATTATTACACAGAGGGAAACCTCAGCAGCCTCTTAATTGGGTTCCTCTCCCACCTCTCCTTTCCAAATCATACTTCCTGCAGTATTTGAATAGTAAGTGGTGAAATTACCTTATTACCTGTATCTAAAAGTATAAACACAAGAAATGGTCTGCATACATCAGAGTGAAAGCAAATTGTGAATTAGCTGATCTATAGAATGTGGACAGTAATGCAGAACTTGCTGTAAATAATCAACCAGCAAATGCAGAGCATTGCAAAGCCAGATAAACATTAACTATCACCTGTCGAATGTTCCATGACCAATATGTGTAATGCTACCTGCAGCTGTCTCAGACCGTGCTGTTGTTGTCACACTCACAACTGTAGAGAATGCAGTGTTCATTTCAGAAAGTGATTGCAGATCCTTTATCTAGAGCCTGGTCTATTTCCCATACTGCAGCTGAGCAGTAATAACAAACTTCTTCAGGTTTCTGCAACACTGGGATAGGTGACTAGACTGCTAACCAGAGATCTGAAATTATAATCCTGATACTAAAGCTCGAATCTCACCACAACAGCTGCAGAATTTAATTCCAGTTAATTATAAAAAAAAGCCCCACAATAAAGCAAGCCAGTGGGGGTGAACCGACATAAACATACAGCATGCTGGAGAAGCTCTGCAATTCTGACATCTTCTATAAAGAGAGAAACAGTTAATGTTTTGAGTCCAATTAGACTCATCTGCAGAACTCATGGTAATGTAGCCCATCATCAACTTGCCTTTTCTGATCCAATGCTGAAACTTTCACGAATACATTTCTTACCTCGAGAATAGTCTATTCCAATCTGCTCCTGACCTACCTCATATATTCAACTCTCCATGTAAACTTGAAGTTATCCTAACATTTTCTGCCTGTACCTTATAGCTAATCCCCTTTACTCTGATTCTCAGAGGCCTAGATTGCCTTTCAATCAAACAATGCCTCATTGTTAAAATTCGCAGTCTTGTACTCAATTCCCTCTATGATGTCATCCCTTCCTATCACTGTATTCCCCACCAACAATAAAACCTCCCAGGATGCCTGTGCTCATCTCATCTGGACCCTTCTCCCTGTTTGTAATTGCACTATGGTGAGCACCAAGTTCTGTCACCTAGGCCCCAAGATCTGGAAGTCCTCACTCAATCTCTCTGCTTTTCTGCTCTGCTTTCCTGATGACCTAATTTTTTCCCCAACAGAGTATTCTGGAGCTCAGTTCCACATTTTGTTTTATGGTAAATTCAATAGCGAGGACTGCCGATGTTGGAGGGTCAGAGTCAACAAAGTGTGGTGGTGGAAAAGGCAGCACCGGAGGAGCAAAGAGGGTTGACATTTCGGGCATAACCCTTCGTTAGGACCTTCCCTGTTGAAGGTTTATGCCAGAAACATTGACTCTCGTGCTCCTCAGATGCTGCCTGACCCACTGTGCCTTCTCCAGCACCACACTTTATTGACCAGTAGATTCACAGACCTATGCCAACTCATCCATGCCAACCTCATATCCAAAATAAATCTCATCCCATTTGCCAGATATGGCCCATATATGTCTAAATCCTTCCTATTCATGTACCCATCCAGATGCCTTTTAAACATTGTAATTGTACTAGCCTCCACCATTTCCTATGGCAGCTCATTCCATACACGCACCACCCTCTGTGTGAAAAATGTGCCCCTCAGGCCCCTTTTAAACCTTTCCCCTCTCGCCTTAAACCTATGCCTTCTAGTTTTGGACTCCCCTACCCTGGGGAAACGAACTTGTTTATTCACCCTATCCATGCCCCTCTTGATTTTATAAACCTCTATAAGATTACCCCATAGCCTCCAATGCTTCAGGAAAAACAGCCCCAATCTATTGACTTTGTCCCTGTAGTTCAAACGCTCCAGTCCTGGCAACATCTTTGTAAATCATTTCTGAACCCTTTCAAATTTCACAACATCCTTTCACAACAAGAGACAAGATGGCAGGAGAGTAAGATGGCGGCAGAGTAAGATGGCAGCAGAGTAAGATGCTCCAACTGAAACTCCTCTGCTCTGCTCTTTTTCATTTTTTTTCTTTCTTGTTTTTCCTACTTTTCTGCATTTTTCTTTCAACTTTTGTCTTGGACTTACTTGGAGGGGAATGGAGACAAATCGCAGAGCAGGGATTTGAACCCTGGAGCGGAGAAGTGAGCCCTGGAATGGGGAAGCGGGTCCAGAACAGAGGCCAGGGGAATCGATTCCCAGGGCAGAGGCTGGCGAGGGGAGATGAGTCAAGAGCGGAAGCTGGTGAAGGGAAGTGAGTCCCAGAGCAGAGTCTGTTGAAGGGGAAGTGAGTCCCAGAGCGGAGTCTGGTGAAGGGGAAATGAGTCCCAGGGCAGAGGCTGGTGAAGGAAGGTGAGTCCCAGAGTGGAGGATGGAGGAGGGTGGTGATCTGAGGTAACCTTCTTCGCTGTCCACTACACCTCTAATTTTGGTGTCATCTGCAAACTTACTAACTATACCTCTTATGCTCATATCCAAATCATTTATATAAATGATGAAAAGTAGAGGACTCAGCATCGATCCTTGTGACACTCCACTGGTCACAGGCCTCCAGTCTGAAAAACATCCCTCCACCACCTTCGACCTATTCTACCTTTGAGCCAGTTCTGTATCCAAATGCCGAGTTTTCGCTGTATTCCATGTTTTCTAACCTTGCTAAACAGTCTATCATGAGGAACCTTGTTGAACGCCTTACTGAAGTCCATGTAGATGGTAGGCTACTGCAGAAAATACGGAGATATGGCATTGAGGGTGAGTTGGAGGTTTGGATTAGGAATTGGCTGGATGGAAGAAGACAGAGGGTAGTAGTTGATGGCAAAGTTTCTTCATGGAGTGCCGTCACTAGCGGTGTTCCGCAAGGATCTGTTTTGGGACCATTGCTGTTTGTCATTTTTATAAATGACCTGGAAGAGGGGTTAGAAGGTTGGGTGAGCAAGTTTGCGGATGACACGAAAGTCGGAGGAGTTGTTGACAGTGAGGAAGCATGTGGCAGGTTACAGCAGGATATAGAGAAGCTGCAGAGCTGGGCAGAAAGGTGGCAGATGGAATTCAATGTAGCTAAGTGCGAGGTGATTCACTTTGGGAAGAATAACAAAAAGATGGGGTACTGGGCTAATGGTCGGATACTTGGTAGTGTGGATGAGCAGAGGGATCTTGGTGTCCATGTACACAGACCTCTGAAAGTTGCCACCCAGGTAAACAGTGCGGTGAGGAAGGCATATGGCGTACTGGCTTTTATTGGTAGAGGAATTGAGTTCCGGAGTACTGAGGTCATGATGCAGTTGCATAAGACTCTGGTGCGGCCGCATCTGGAATATTGTGTGCAGTTTTGGTCGCCATACTATAGGAAAGATGTGGAGGCACTGGAACGGGTGCAGAGGAGGTTTACCAGGATGTTGCCTGGTATGGAAGGAAAATCGTATGAGGAAAGACTGAGGCACTTGGGGCTGTTTTCACTAGAGAAAAGAAGGTTTAGAGGTGACTTGATTGAGGTGTACAAGATGATTAGGGGGTTAGATAGGGACGACAGTATGAACCTTTTCCCGCGTATGGAGTCGGGTATTACAAGAGGGCATAGCTTTAAATTAAGGGGGGGAAGATATAGGACTGAAGTTAGGGGTAGGTTCTTCACTCAGCGAGTCGTAAGTTCATGGAATGCCCTGCCAGTAGCAGTGGTGGACTCTCCCTCTTTATGGGCATTTAAGCGGGCATTGGATAGGTATATGGAGGATAGTGGGTTAGTATAGGTTAGGTGGGCTTGAATCGGCGCAACATCGAGGGCTAAAGGGCCTGTACTGCGCTGTATTCTTCTATGTTCTATGTTCTATGTTCTATAGATCACGTCCATTGCTCTGCCCTCATCAATCCTGTTCATTACTTCTTCAAAAAACTCAATCAAGCCAGTGAGACACATTTCCCATGCACAAAGCCATGTTGACTATTGCTAATCAGTCCTTGCCTTTCCAAACATGTAAATCCTGTCCCTCGGGATCCCCTCCAACAACTTGTCCACCACCGACATCAGGCTCACTGGTCTATAGTTCCCTGACTTGTCCTTACCACATTTCTTAAACAGTGGCACCACGTTAGCCAACACCCAATCTTCTAGCACCTCACCTGTGACTATCGATGATACAAATATCTCAGCATAGGGCCCAGAAATCACTTCCCTGGCTTCCCACAGAGTTCTGGGCACATCTGATCAGGTCCTGGTGATTTATCCACTTTTATGCTCCTCTGTACTATGGACATTTTTCAAGAGGTCACTATTTATTTCCCCACTTTCTCTATCTTCCATATCTTTCTCCACAGTAAACACTGATGCAAAATACTTCTTTTGTATCTCCCCCATCTCCTGTGGTCCCACACAAAGGCCGCCTTGCTGATCTTTGAAGGGTCCTATTCTCTCCCTAGTTGCCTTTTTGTCCTTAATGTATTTACAAAAGCCCTTTGGATTCTTCTTAACCCTATTTGCCAAAGCTATCTCATGTTCCCTTTTTGCCCTCCTGACTTCTCTCTTGGGTGTTCTCCTACTGTCTTTATACTCTTCTAGGGATTCACCCGATCCTTGCTGTCTATAATGGACATATGTTTCCTTCTTATTCTTTACTAAAACCTCATATTCTGTAGTCATCCAGCTTCCCCTACACCTGTTAGCTTTCCCCTTCATCCAAACAGGAATATACTGTCTCTAAATTCTCGTTATCTCATTTTTGAAGGCTTCCCACTTTCCAGCTGTCCCTTTACCTGTGAACATCTGCCCCCAATCAACCTTTGAACGTTCTCGCCTAATACCATCAAAATTAGCCTTCCTCCAATTTAGAACTTAAATGTTTAGATCTGATCGATCCTTTTCCATCAGTATTTAAAAACTATTAAAATTATAGTCACTGGCCCCAAAGTACTCTCCCACTGACACTTCAGTCATCTGCCCTGCCTTATTTCCCAAGAATAGGTCAAGTTTTGATCTTTCTCTATTAGGTACATCCACGTACTGAATGAGAAAATTTTCTTGTACACACGTAACAGATTCCTTTCCATCCAATCCCTTAACACTATGGTGGTTCCAGTCAAGAGTGTGGTGCTGGAAAAGAACACCAGGTCAGGCAGCATCCGAGGAGCAGGAGAATCGAAGTTTCAAGCAAAAGCCCTACATCAGAAATCTGACGGTTGTCCCAGTCTATGTTTGGAAAATTAAAATCCCCTATCATAACCACCCTCTTATTCTTACAGGTAACTGAGATCTCCTTACAAATTTGTTTCTCAATTTCCTGCTAACTATTTGGGGTGGGGGTGTGATTAGTACAATCCCAATAAGATGATCATCCCTTTCTTATTTCTCAGTTCCACCCAAATAGCTCCCTGAATATATTCCCAGGAATATCCTTCCTAAGTACAGCTGTAATATTATCCCTAATCAAAAATGCCACTCCCCTTCCTCTCTTGTCCCTCTTTCGATCCTTTCTATAGCATCTATACCCTGGAACATTAAGCTGCCAGTCCTGTCCATCCCTGAGCCATGTCTCTGTAATCGCCATGAGATCCCAGTCCCATGTTCCCAACCATGCCCTGAGTTCATCTGCCGTCCCTGTTAGGCCTCTTACATTGAAACCATATTTTATTTAGTTAAAGGCACAGTGCATATTTCTCTTCAGGATGAAACTCTGATTGGTCAATTGATTATACAATGAGGGAACTATGATGAGTACCACTACCTGGGGCACACACAGGACTGATGAAACAAGGGAAATGAGCTTGTAGCACAGATTGAAGTTGGTGGGTTCGATGTTGTGGGTATCACAGAGACGTGGCTGCAAAGAGGATCAGGGATGGGAACGAAATAACCAAGGATACACATTGTATTGGAAGAACAGGCAAATGGGCAGAGGAGGAGGGGTTACCTTGTTAGTCAGAAATGAAATTATATTGATAGCAAGAAATGATAGAGTCGGAAAGCGTGGAATCTGTGTGGGTAGAGTTGAGTAACCACAAAGATCCTGATGGGAGGTGTAAACAGGCCTCCTCCTAGCAGTCAGGATGTGGGGAAGAAAATAAATCAGAAGATAAAAAACGTATGTAATAAAGGCACTATAACAGTAATCATGGAGGACTTCAGTGTGCAAGTGGGATCTGCGAAAATCAGGTTGGTAGTGGATTCCAAGAAAAGGAATTCATTCAATGTTTACTCAATGGTTTTTTGGAGCAGCTGGTATAGCCCACTAAAGAATAGGCAATTCTGGATTTTGTGATGTATATTGAGGCAGATTTGATTAGTGAGCCTAAGGTGAAGGAACCCGTGGGAACAAATGACCATAATATGATAGAATTCACCCTGTGGCTTGAGAGGGAGAAGCTGGAATCAGATGTAGTGGTATTACCATTGAGTAAAGGCAAGGACAAAGCCACGAGAGAGGTCAGAGTTGACTGGAAGGGAGGCGAGCAGGGAAGATGGTGGGCAGCAATGGCAGGAGTTTCTAGGGTAATTAAGGAGGCACAGCAGAAATTCATCCCAAGGGAAAAGAAAAATACCGAGGGGAGGATGAGGTAACACTGGCTGACAAAGGAGGTAAGGGACAGTATAATAATACAAGAAAAAGCGTACAATGTGGTAAAGATAAATGGAACCCAGAGGATTAGGAAGCCTTCAAAAAATCAACAGAGGACAACTAAAAAAAGCTATATGGGCGTATAAGACAAAATACGAGGGTAAGCTAGCTAGCAATAACGAAGAAGATTGCAAATGTAAAAGAAAGAAGCAAGAGTGGATATTGGACTGCTGGAAAATGAGGCTGGAGGAGTAGTAATGGGGAACAAAGAAATGACAGAGGAACTGAACAAGTAGCTTACATCAGTCTTCATGTTGGCAGACACCAGCAGTATAGCAGAACTTGAAGAGAGCCAGGGGTCAGAGGTGAGTGTCGTGGCCATCACTAAGGAGAAGGTGCTGGGGAAGCTGAAAGGTCTGAAAGTGGATAAATCACTTGGGTAGGATGGGCTATATCCCAGAATTCTGAAGGGGATATTTGAAGAAATTGTAGAGGCATTGGCATTGATCTTTCAGGAATCACTGGAGTCAGGGAAGGTCCCAGAGGATCGAAATGGCTAACGTTTAAGAATGGAGGGAGGTAGATGACAGGAAATTATTGGCCAGTTAGTCTAATCTCGATCGTTGGTTAGATTTTAGAGTCCATTACTAAAGATGATATTGCAGAGTATTTGGAAGTACATGGTAAAATAGGGCTGAGTCAGCACAATTTAGTCACTGAATGGTCATGCTCGACAAACCTGTCAGAATTCTTTGAGGATGTAATTGCCAAGTTTGACAAAGTGGACAGGATCTATTTGGATTTCCAGCAAGGCTTTAACAAGGTCCTGCACAAGAGGATGCGAAATAAGATGAGAGCCCATGGTGTTAGGGGCAAGGCTCTGGCATATATAGAGGATTGGATGACTGGCAGAAGGCAGACAGTGGGGATAGAGGAGCCATTTTCAGGATGGCAGCCAGTGACTAATGGAGTTGCACAAGGGTCAGTGTTGGGACCACAACTATTCATGTTATACATTAACTAGGAGTCCTAGTTCAGGATTCTCTTAGTGTTAACATCCAGGTGATCCTTGGGTAGCACTCTCCAAACCCACAACCACTTCGATTTCAAAGACCAAAGGATCCATGGGAACACGACCACCTGCAAGTTCCCCTCCAAGGCACTCACTATCCTGAATTAGAAATACATTGCTTCTCCTTTAGTGTTGCTTGGGCAGGATTCTGGAATTCCCTCCCTAATGACTTCCAAAGAATTATGGAAACTCTACAGTGCAGATCGAGGTCATTTAGCCCATCAGGTCCACAACAAGGAACATCCCACCATCCCACCCTCTCCTTTAACTCCACATGTCCAATCTGCCTAACCTGCATATCTTTGGACAGTGGGAGGAAACTGGAAAACCCGGATGGGCCCACAGGGAGAATGTGTTAACTTCACACAGCCTATCGTCCGAGACTGGAATCACACACTGAGTTCCTGGTGCTGTGAGGTAACAGTGTTAACCACTGAGCCATTTTGCTGACCAAGGTCTCCCTATAACACATAGACTGCAACAGTTCAAGAAAGCAGCTGACAACCACCTTCTCAAGGGCAACTAGGGACAGCGGATAACTACTGTACCCAGCCAGCAGCGTCTGTGTTCCACGAGTTAATTTAAAAAAAGTTTCAGTTGGCAGTTAGGAAGGCAAATGCAATGTTCTCATTCATTACCAGAGGGTAAGAATACAAGAGCTGCTGAGGCTGTATAAGGCTGGAGTCAGATGATATTATTGTGAGCGGTTTTCGGCCTCGTATCTAAGGAAGGATGAGTTGATACTGGAAAGGGAGGTTTACAAGAATGATCCTGGGGATGAAGGGCTTGTTGTATGAGGAGTAGTTGAAGACTCTGGTTCTGCACTCAATGGAGTTTAGAAGGATGGGGGAGGGGGGGGGATCTGATTAAAACTTAGAGAAACTGAGAGCCTGGACAGAAAGGATGTACTGAAAGTGTTTCAGGAGAGATTAGGACCTGAGGGCACAACCTCACCATGAAGACCTGAGATGAGGAGAAATTTCTTCAGCCAGAGGATGGTGAATCTGTGGAGCTCATTGCTGCAGAGGGCTGTGGAGGCCAAGTCATTGAGTCTAATTGACACAAAGATGGATAGGTTCTTGGTTGGTAAAGGGTCAAAGAGTGTGGGGAGAGGAAAATGGAGTTGAGAAATACATCAACCATGATTGAATAGTGGAGCAGACCCGATGGGCTGAATGGTCTAATTCTGTTTCAATATCTTATGGTCCTCATATTCACAGATGTCCTTTCTATTCCAATTTAGTCACTGAATATGCAAAAGTACTTGGTTATTAAATTCTCCACGAGCTACAGTCCCACCTTGCATTGAGAGCTGCGGTTTTTGGGGATCAGTCATCTCAGTCCGAGGACAACACTGCAGGATTTCCTCAGGGCTTTGGCCTAAATGCACCCATATTCAGCTGTTTCATCAATGACCTTCTCTCCATCATAAGGTCAAGTTGGAATGTTCACTGATGATTGCACAATGTTCAGCACCATTCACAACTCTTCAGATGCTGAAGCAATTGAGTTAAATTGAATTGAATTTATTGTCACGTGTACCGAGGCACAGTGAAAAGCTTTGTCTTGCGAGCAATATAGGCAGATCACAGAGTTAAATAGCAGAGATAAGTAAATAATAGGTAAACAGCAGCAAAAACCAAAACACAGGTACAGGTGAATGCTAAGAGTTTGTGAGTCCATTCAGTATTCTAACAACAGTAGGGTAGAAACTGTTACGAAACTGGATGGTGTGTGTGTATACAGGCTTCTGTACCTTCTCCCCGATGGTAGAGGTTGGAGAAAAGCATTGCCAGGGTGGGATGGATCTTTGAGAATGCCCATGTCCAATCCATGTCCAAATGAGCTGATAAGTGGCAAATGACATTTGCACTGTCCCAATGTCAGGCAATGATCATCTTCACCAAAAGAGAACCTAACCATTTCTCTATGCCATTCAATAGCATTATCATCATTGGATCACCCACTAACAACAGCCTGGGGTTACCATTAACTGGAAACTGGACTGGACCAGCCATATAAATACAGGGCTACATGAGCAAGTTAGTGGTTGCGAATCGATAGCAAGTAACTCATCTCCTGGCTCCTTAAATCCTGTCCCCCATTTGCAACTTGCAAGCCTGGAGGAATGCAGCTCCAAAACAACACACAAGAAGCTGAATACAATCCTGGACAAAGCATCCTGCCTGATTGGCACCACATCCAACATTCTGGATTAGTGGTGCTGGAAGAGCACAGCAGTTCAGGCAGCATCCGAAGAGCAGTAAAATCGACATCTGGTTTCAAGCATCTGCAGTCATTGTTTTTACCACATCCAAAACTTTGAATATTCAGTCTCTCCACTATCAATGCCCAGTGGCAACACTCTATACCATGTATAAGCGAAACACTGCAGCAATGCATTAATATATATTTGACAGCACCTTTCAGTCCTGTGATCTTCACCACTTAGATGCACAAGGGCAGTAGATGTACAGGAACACCACCAACTGCAAATTGTCCTCCAAACCACTCACAATGCTGACTTGGAAATATGTCACCATTCCTTCACTGTCACTGGATCAAAATCTTGGAATTCCCTCCCTGAGAGTATTGTGGTCTCACTACAGCACCCATACTACAGTAGTAGCCACCAGCACCTTCTAAAAGCCAATTAAAAACAGGCAACAACTGGTGGTCCAGCCAATTACCCCACATCCATGAAAGAATTGTTAATGTTCAATAGGTGTCTTTTCATGGAATTCAGCTGGGACTCTGACCGGATCAGAGCTCCCTGAATTTGTATTATTCATTAGCTCATCATACCTCTTTTGGTTCCATGGTTAATGTTCGTGTTAGTCAGTTAGAAAACCCCAAATAATTTTTCCAACTGCTATTCCTTTTCTCAGCTGTTTGCACCTCCTAGCAATTTCTAAACATGCCTCAGCAAGAATAACAGTTTGTGTTTTGGGGCTGTTTAAACAGAGGAACCATTCCTGCGTCGGTCAGTGGAGGTGTGAGGAAAGTTCAGTTGCTGAGTCAGTGTCAGTATTCTTTAGTGTTAGTAAATATCCTAATCATGGGTGTGATTGCAGTGAAGATTCATGTGTGTATCTGTCATCATGAAGCAATATGTCTTAAATGAATGCAATCCACATTTTTGTGAGGATAACCTGCTTAATACTGCCTGTATCTCGATCTCAACATCTCCCTAAGGTTATTTGAGCACTATTGGGATGCAAGGACCAACTCATTAAAAAGCTGAACAATGTTTGCAGTATTGTGAATTCGCAAAATCATTCAATGATCGATGAAATCAGGGCCAGGATATTAAAGTTCTTGCTAAAAGCTGTTATTTACTGCAAATTTGAAATTGATTACTGGTTGCTAAACCTGCGCTATGTATAAACAGTGGCTCAGTGGTTAGCACTGCTGCTTCACAGTGCTCGGGACCCAGGTTCAATTCCTGTCTCGGGTGACTGTGTGGAGTTTGTACATTCTCCCTGTGTCTGTGTGGGTTTCCTCCCACAGTCCAAAGATGTGCAGCTCAGGTGAATTGGCCATGCTAAATTGCCTGTAATGTTGGGTGCATGAGAAGGGGAATGGGTCTGGGTGGGTTACTCTTTGGAGGGTCAGTGTGGACTTGTTGGGCTGAAAGGCCTGTCCCTGCACTGTAGGGAATCTAATCAATGTAGAATAATATATCTCTTATTAACCCATTCTTTTAAAGCCATAGATGATAAGTTCTTGGTTTATTCTACAGCTTCTAATCAACAAAACATATACAAAGTTGTGGAGAAGAGTCTCACCACGGATATTGTCAAGTCCACTGAGTTTCTCCAGCATTCTCTGTTTGTTTCAGATTTCCAGCATCCACAGTATTTTATGTTTATTAAAGCATATTGAATGAAAGACTTCACAATGAGATCAGGGAACACAGAACAGATCAAGCAACTTTTTATCTATTCAGAGGACATGGATGTCACTGGCTGGGCCCAGCATTTATTGCCTGTCCCTAGTTGCCCCTTGAGAAGGTGGTGGTGAGCTGCCTTCTTCAACCACTGCAGTCCACCTGCTGTTGGTAGATCCACAATTCGCTAAAGGAGGGAATTCCAGGATTTTAACACAGCAGCAGTGAAGGAACGGCGATATAGTTCCATGTCAGGATGGAGAGCAGAAAGGTTGAATCAAACTTCACAGCAGAAGACACAGGGCTCCAAAACTACAAAATAATCAAGGGGTGATAGGGTTGGGAGGGGGAGGAATAAATGCTATACAGTTATCTCCCGCTTTTCAAACCTTCACATTACGCCAATTCACTTTTACAAAAGACCTACTTCAGTACCTGTTTTTGCTAACTGCATGAGGATTTTTGCTTTTACAAAAAAGCGCGCACAGCGAGAGTGGCACCGCCAAGCACCTTCCCCAGAGACTACACTCAACATGTCTGCATTTAGCTGCCACAGCCTTGAATTGTGTCTGTGGGTATCTGTGCTTTATCTCCATTTATTTTGTGCATCCGTTAGCAAGCTGTGTCCGAAGGTATCAGAAAAGCCTAAGAGAACTCGTGAGGCTGTTATGCTTAGCGTAAAACTAGATGTAATTAAGCGTTTCGATCGTGGCCAACGAAACAAAGACATTGTGCGTGAATCGAATTTTCCTGCGTCCACCAATCGTACTATTTACACACAGACAGAAAAAATCTTGGATGCTACTGAAGTTACTATTGGTTCTGCTGGTAGCAAAGTGGTCAGCATCCAGTAATAGGTAAAATGGGAAGTCTATTGCTTGACTTGATTGATGGGTGTACAAAGCATGGTGTTCTGTTAACTTAGCTTATACTTAAGAAATCAGTCAGTCTTTTTAATAAGCTGATACAGAAAGCACTGGATGATGGCAATAAAAGTGTTGTGAAAGTGGAACTTAAAGGTAGTCACGGGTGGTTTGATCGGTTTTTGAGGCGAGGTTAAGGGTTACCGGAGAGTACACTTCGGCTGATACTGAAGCCACTGAAAAGTTCCCAGAAGAACTGAACAAAATAATTACAGAAGGTGGTTATTCGTATAAGCAAGTGTGTCAAAACTGGAATTTATTGGAAGAAATTGCAGAGCAAGACATTTATTTCGTTAGAAGAAAAGCAGGCTAAGGGGCACAAGACATCAAAGGATAGGTTTATCCTAATGCCTATTATTAATGCCACTGGTGATGCTGTCCTTAGACCTCTACTAGTGTACCATTCAGAGAATCCGAGGGCAATTAAGGGCGTTGATAAGAATACACTTGCTGTTGTGTTTCATTCACATACGAGCGGCTGGAATACCCAAGTGATTTTTTTTTCTGAGTACATGAGTAGATACATTAGTCCTTTTGTTGACAAATACTATAGAGAAAATAACCTCGATAAAAGGTGTCTTGTGATTGTTGATGACTGTGCCGCTCATCCACCCTGGCATTGCCGAGTATGGTGGTAACATTTGTATTGTGTTCTTACCACCAAATACGACGTTGTTGCTGCAACGGTGTGACCAAGGCCTAATAGCCACAATTAAGGCTAACTGTACGCAAATCATGATGTGTTTTATTGTAAGTGCCATTGACAGACAGGGCAACTCCAAAGCATCTTTCTGAAAGATCTGGAAACAGCACAATATAAAATTGGCCATTGCAACCTTGGAGATGCTCTCGATAGGCTAACAATCTCGATGAGAAACGGTATTTGGAGAAATCTGTGTCCCGAAGCAGTGAACAATTTTAAAGGCTTCAAACCAACAACAATAAATAAGGCAACAGTGCCTTTGGCTAAGGAGGCTGGGTTTGTGGAAGTTGACAAAGATGCTGTTGAAGAGGTTCAGGCATCCCGTGACCAGGAACTGACAGATGAAGAGCTGATGCAATTGCAAGAGGAAAGGATACGATTCGAAACCAAACGCAATAGCGAACTGCCTGAAATTGAAGTCATCCAGGAACTGAATGTGAAGCACTTATGTGAGATTTTCCCTACAATTGACAGTGCTGCAATGATTGCGGAAAAGTATGACTTTAATTTTAAAAGGGCACATAGGCTCAGGGCAGGTTTGCAGGATGATTTGAGTGCCTACAAAGAACTGTATGACAGAAAAATGCGTGAGACTAAGCAGACAAGCATACTGTTGTATTTCAAGCCTTTCACATCAGCCACAACAGATGACAAACCTCGAATTTCCACGTCAAAGAGGGCAGACATAGAAGAAAGTGTAGATGCTAGTGACCTGCTTGCCCTAATGGATTCAGGTGTCGATAAGACATTAATAGATTACCCTCTTCCTCTCTCTCCTACACCACAGCCTCCTATACCTCCCACCACTCCAACCTCTGATGGCCTTTACTCTATGTTAATGTTAGTTTAAGTTTTATGTGTTATTTGATATGATTTTTGAGTCTGGGAATACTCTAAAATGTTTCCCAAATAAACTAATGTTAATTACTTCTTCACTTTACACCATTTCGACTTACAAACAGTTTCATAGGAACACTCTACTTTCAGATAGCAGCAGACACCTGTAACTATCATTAGAATAAAAGTACAAGGGAAATTAATGGGGGTTAAGTCCAATAAGTCCCCTGGACCTGATAGGATGCATTTTCAAATATTAAGGGAAGTAGCTACAGTGATAGTGGATACACTGGCAGTAATCGTCCAAGGATATTTAGTCCTGGAACAGTTCCAAAGGTTTGGAAAATTGTTAATGTAACACTTTTATTTAGAAAGGGGAGGAGACAAAAAAAAGGTAACCGTAGACCAGTTAGCTTAATGTCTGCTCTTGGGAAAATGCTTGTGTCTATTATAAAGGATGTAATAGCAGAGCATTTAGAAATACATAACATAATCAAGCAGAGTTAGCATCACTTCACAAAAAGGAGTACACTTGACAAATTTATTCAAATTGTTTGAGGCGCGACAAGCAGGATACATCAAAGGGAATTTTTGGATGTAGTATATTTGAATTTTTCAGAAGGCATTCGATAAAGTACAGCACATTAGGCTACAGAATAAGGTAAGATGAATGTTGGAGGTAGTATATTAGCATGACTAGGTGATTGGCTTAGTAGGAGGAAGAGAGCTGGGATAGTGGGGACATTTCAGGATGGCAACTTGTAACTAGTGGTGTGCCACAGGGATCAGTGCTGGGACCACAATTATTTACAATATATATTAGTGACTTGGATGAGGAAAATGTACATAATATAACCAAGTTTGCAGATGGTGCAAAAATAGATGGAAAGACAAGGGGTTAAGGATGACACAAAGAGTCTGCAGAAGAATATAGACAGGTTAGGTGAGTGGAGAGATGTAATAGAACATAGAGCAGTGCAGCACAGAAACATGCCCTATGGCCCATAGTGTTGTGCCGAACATGACACAAAATTAACCTAATCCCTTCTGCTTGTCCTTGGTCCATATCCCTCCATTCCTTGCATACTCATGTGCTTATCTAAAAGTCCCTATCAGATCTGCCTCCACCGCCACTCCTGGCAGCACATTCCAGACTCCTACCACTCTCTGTGTAAAAAACTGTGCTACTCACGTCTCCTTTGAACATCCCCCTCTAGCCCTAAATGTGTGCCCCCTAGTATTAGACATTTCAACTCTGCAAAAAAGATTCTGATCATCAACTCTATCTTTGCGTCTCATAATTTTATAGACTTCTATCAAGTCTCTCCTCAGCCTCTGCCACTCCAGAGAAAACAATCCGAGTTTTCCTAGCCTCTCCTTATAGCTCAAACCTTCTAATTCAGGCGGCATCCTTGTAAACCTCTTCTGCACCCTCACAAAGTCTCTACATACTTTCGGTAATGTGGCGACCAGAACTGAACATAATACTCTAAGTGTAGCCTAACCAAAGTCTCATGAATTTGCAACATGACATCCTGACTCTTGTATTCAATCCTCCAACCAATAAAGGCAAATATGCCATATGACTTCTTTACCACCTACCCTACTTGCATGGCCACTTTCAGGGAGCTATGGAGTTGAACCCCAAGATCCCTCTGTACACCAATGCTGTTCAGAGTCCTGTCATTAACTGTATACTTTTCCTTTGTATTTGACCTCCCAAAAGGCAACACCTCACACTTACACATGTTAAATTCCATCTGCCATTTCTCTGCCCATATCTTCAACTGATCTATATCCCACTGTATCCTTTGACAACCTTCTACACTATCCACAACTTCACCGATCTTTGCATTGTCTGCAAATTTACTAACCCACCATCTCCATTTTCATTCAAGTCATTTATATATATCACAAACAGCAGAGGTCCCATACAGATCCCAGTGGAACACTACTTGTCATAGACCCCCAGTCTGAAAAACACCCTTCCACCACTACCCTCTGCTGGAAATGTGTTGCTGGAAAAGCGCAGCAGGTCAGGCAGCATCCAGGGAACAGGAGAATCGACGTTTCGGGCATAAGCCCTTCTTCAGCCATTCCTGAAGAAGGGCTTATGCCCGAAACGTCGATTCTCCTGTTCCATGGATGCTGCCTGACCTGCTGCGCTTTTCCAGCAACACATTTCCAGCTCTGATCTCCAGCATCTGCAGACCTCACTTTCTCCACCACTACCCTCTGCCTACCTGATGAAGGAGCAGAACTCCAAAAGCTAGTGCTTCCAATTAAACCTGTTGGACTATAACCTGGTGTTGTGTGATTTTTAACTTCTTACAACAACACTCAAGAAGCTTGACACCATCCAGGACAAAGCAACTGCTTGATTGGCACCACACTTACAAGCATTCACTCCCTCCCCCACAAGTGCTCAGTAGCAGCAGTGTGTACTATCTACAAGATGCACTGCAAAAATTCACCAAAGATCCTTCCAAACCCACAATCACTTCCATCTAGAAGGACAAAGGCAGCAGGTACTTGGGAACACCACCTGCAAGTTCCCCTCCAAGCCACTCTCTAAACTGACTTGGAAATATAATGCCATTCCTTCACAGTCATTGGGTCAAAATCCTGCAATTCCTTCCCTACCAGCATTGTGGGTCAACCTACAGCAAGTGGATTGCAGCGATTCAAGAAAGCAGCTCACCACCACCTTCTCAAGGGCAAATAGAGATGGGCTATCAATGCTAGACAGCCAGTGACACCCAAGTCCCACATTTGAATAAAAAATGCCAAATCTCAATCCAAGTGGTGAGGTCACCATGGGTCTCATGCATCTTAATCCTAATATAATGTGGAAAACTGAAGTTATGCATTTTGGCAGGAAGAACAGAGGAGCTGAATATTATTTTAATGGGGAAAGACTGCAAAGCTACAGTACTGAGGGATTTGTGAATCCAGTTAAGTCAATATGAATTGACCACCTAAGGGCCTTACCGGCTGGTGTGTCAAGTAAATTCTGAGTGGACCTTTTCACCTTGTACCTAACTATTGAGGCAGTGAGAAAAGGGGGGAGTGTTTCAGCTCACCCAATTGTTATCCCTCCTCACCATATCCAGGTAGGTGAGAGTTGCAGGCGGTAACTCCATACCTCTCTCCGTAGACGCTGCCAGACTTGCTGAATGTTTCCAGCATTTTCTCTTTTTATTTCACAATCACGGGTTTTGTATTTGGGTCAAGTTTGTTTGTGCTCAGATCAAGCCTCTCGGTGCACTGGCTGCAGCTGAACCATTTTACTTGAATACTCAACCTGAGTCTTACTTTGAAATGTTTTCTAGTTGGGATACATAATGGTGCTTCACTGAGAATCAAAAATACCAGAATTGCCCTAAAATCTGCATAGCAACATGACTAATAGTCTTTTCTGCATTTGAAAAAATGCACTGTTTATTTCTTCACTGTAACAACTATTTTCTGGGATTTTTCTGAATATGCATGAATGAATCAGGGTTGTCTCTGTGTCGATGTTCATGTTGAACGTTATTTTTAATGTGTTTGTCTCCATTTTTCACAAATGAAAGCAAACTGGAGCTCTGACCGATCACTTACCAATAGCTTGTTTCCAGTTTTATTTTCACTGATTCTTCTGAGCATTTTCCTTTCAGATGAATTCTCATGTTTATGATTTTTATATGTCTTCAGTTTCATTCCCATGTCTAATATTTTTCTGGCATTTCTGTTCATTTGACTTGTGTCAGATAGTACATTGGAGTCAATTGTTTTGGATTCACAGCTAGAGTGCCCTGCTTCCCAGTGACATTCTGAGACTGTGCATTGATGTCACATGAGTTTTTTAATGGAATTCACCCCATGATCATCAGACAGCTCCTTCTTCATCTGCCGCTGACCTATCCCTACCTCCCTGAAGATACTGAAGCATCAGTGATCTGTTAAATCACTGCTCTTGGCAAGTCTTTTTGCATCATTATTTGGAATTCACACTCTAAGTCCATCCATAAAATGATCCTCCCCACAGCTCCAGTATCATGTTATCAATCTAAGGGAAGGGGTAGATTTTTATTTGTCCATCTTATGCCTGCTGGATGCACAACACTGCGATGCAAAAGCATTTTCTCATTGCAATAGATTTCATGTTTCCTTAGAAAGGAATAAATCCTCTTCAAAATTTTCCTGAAACGTAAATGTGTATTTCTGCATGTTTTCCTCCCAGCGCAGTGTGGGCCAGCGGGGGACGGGTTGGGGTGTGTGGTCATGGGGCTGGGGGTGGGAGTGGTTGTGGGGGGTGATGGGATAGTTGAAATGGTCCATCCTCTCAGAATTGTTTTAATGATGAGTAAATTATATAATTGGATCTTCTCCAACTTTGTGATGCATCTGTTTCGAGAGAGAGAGAGAGAGAGAGAGATGAAATATAAATTCCACATACCAAAGTATATAATGGTCTATACAATCACAGTGACATCACAGTCGAGCAGACAGCTTTTATGCATTGTTTTACTGTTCAATCTTATCCACAAAGTGGCAGTATTTTCCATAGAATAGAGCTCCCATATTCTGACGATATTGTTGTGGATGTCACAAAGCAGGTTCCATTTAGTGGCAGTGGTCACAGAGAACACTTTAATTGGTTAACTTCGATCTTCTGTATTTAGCACATTCATTGATGGGAGTGTGGTTGCTAAGGGAACACTTGTTATTTTATGTGGGAGTCTATACAGTATGTAGGTTAAAGGCAAACAGCTGCTAATGATTTGAAAGTTCTGTGAGCTTCAAAATACAATTCTGGGAATATCATTTATGATAGGTGTTACCGCCTGAGCTGAACAATACAGCCAATGGCATATTGTTATTAAATGTGCATGAAAATCTTGAACCCAAGCCTGTATTTTATTCTTAATCAGCTAAATTGATATTTTTCCTGGTTAATGTTGTTCTATTATGGCCTGCAGGCTATTTCGCAATTTATTCAAATATAAGATAATGCACATACATTTGGTTTGGCCCTGAAGTTAGCAACTTGATGCCTGTAAGCCGAGGGGTGGTACGGTGGCTCAGTCGCTCAATGGTTAGCACTTCTGCCTCACAATGCCAGGGACCCAGCTTAGGTTCCAGCCTCGGGTGATTGTCTGTATGGAGCTTGCACATTGTCCTCATGGGTTTCCTCGGGGTGTTCCAGTTTCCTCCCCAAAATCCAAAGATGTGCAAGTTAGGTGATTTAGCCATGCTAAATTGCCCATAATGTTCAGGGATATATAGGCTAGGTGCATTAGTCAGGGGTAAATTTCAGGGAATTAGTCTGGGTGGGTTACTCTTTGGAGGGTCGGTGTGGACTTGTCAGGCCAATGACGGTTTCCACACTGTAGGGATTCAATGAAATTCTCTGCTGTTTTTGCTGGAAGTGAGGACAGGAAAATATAAACGTCTGCATGGAAACCATGTTTCAGAGAAGGTGCCATATGGTTTCGGGTTGGAATGGTAATGAGATGGAGTAAGGTTATTCCTGGCTCTCCAGCCAATCTCTCACTGATGCAGTGACCAAATCACTTTTACAGATGGAGTCTTGCAAATTAGAGGTACAGCGTAGGAGAATGGTGAATATGTCACTGGATTAGTAATTGAGATTATTTGACCAACAAATTGGAACTAGATGCTGCAAACTGCTATTTTAACATTCATCCCCAATCTTCTTTAGAATGAGCTGGACTACACAATTGGATAGTTAGCCAGTAATGATGACAGCAATATGGTGATGAAGTGAAACAATGATACTTGTATTTAGGGATAATTTTGATAATTCCTCCACCAATTACATTTTCAGTTTTAGGTACTAATCTCAGCTTCAGGTTCTCCCACATATGGCAGAGCAGAGCTTGGAACAAAGATATTAACATAAAAACAGGAGCGGGAGGAGATTATTTCTCCCTTCCAGCCTGTTTAGGATACTCAGTAAGTGATGTTGGACTGAGATGAGGAGAAATCTCTTCACTCACACAGTGGGAAGCCTGTGGAATTCTGTACCACAGACAGCTGTGAAGATAAAATCACTCAAATTATGTAAGAAAGAAATAGACAGGTTTGTAAACACTAAAAGTGTGTCAAGAATGTGGGAGCATGGTGTTGAGATGGAGGATCAGCCATGATCATATTGAATGGTGGAGCAGTTCAGTGGGCTGAATGGCCCACTCCTACTTCTATTTTTCATATTTCTAGTCTGACCATTCAGTAAGCTCAAGGTTGATCTTCAATCTCTGCTTCACCTTCCTGCTTTATCCTCATATCCCTTAATTCCCCAAAACGTCAAGACCTCTATTTTGAAAGTGTTGTATACAACACTTGAACATTCACTCTTGTCTGGGGTAGAGAATTCCAAAGATCCACAACCCTCCAAGTGATGAAATTCCTCCTCACCTCAATTTGAAATGGTCAACCCCTTTATTCTGAGACTGTAGCCCCTAAATCTAGTCTCCCCAGCCAGAGGAAACATCCCTTTAGCATCAGTCAAGTTAATTCTGAGCTCTCTCTGTTCAGCGCTAATAATGTGCCTCAGGCCCACCCCCAGAAGAACAGTCTCTCTCCCATTATTTCCCAGACTATTTGTAGCTATCTTGAGTGAGGTTGTTAGTTAATACCAAATAAGAAGGTTTTATGCTGTTGGCTCTGAATAGCTCGAGGGGATGTGAAGCTCCACTGAGATCATCCAAACTCATTCCAGATTGGGCTTCACTGCTCAAAAGGTTAATCCCATCCTCTGGCTGGATTCTGCAAGCTGTAAATGGCCTGTGTGCATCCACTACATCAATCAGTTTCATAGAATCCCTACAGTGCAGATGCAAACCCTTCGAAGGCTATCCCACCCAGACTCATGTCCCTACCCTATTCCCGTAACTCTGCATTTCCTACCTACACATCCCTGGACACTATGGGCAATTGAGGGGAAAGTGAGTACTGCAGATTCTGGAAATCAGAGTCAAAAAGTGTGGTGCTTGAAAAGGACAGCAGGTCATGCAGCATCTGAGGAACAGGAGAATCAATATTTCGGGCATAAACTGTTCATCAGGAATGAGGGCTTATGCCCAAAACATCAACTCTCCTGCTCCTCAGTTGCTGCACTTTTCCAGTGCCACACTTCTTAATTAAGGGTAATTTAGCATGGCCAATTCACCTAACCTGTACATCTTTGGACTGTTGGAGGAAACTAGAGCACCCGGGGAAAAACCCCACAGATACAGAGAGAATGTGCAAACTCCACACAGTCACCCAATGCTGGAATAGAACTTGGGTTCCTGGGCACTGTGAGGCAGCAGTGCCAACCATTGAGCCTCCGTATCACCCTAATAGCAACTTTGTTGTTCAAACAATGTATTGACACCATCAGGAGTGACACTGCTTTCGCGAGTCATTTAACCACCTACATCCAGAGGCGTATAGAAGGAGAGACGATCATATTGAAGCTTATAAGATCCTGAGGGAACTTGACATGGTGGATATGGGACAATATTTCCCTTGTGGGAGAAATTAATACCTGAGGAGACAGTTTAAAGATAAAGGGTCTCCCATTTAACATGGAGATGAGGAGAAGTGTGTTTTTTTCTCTCTCAGAGAGTCATTGGTCAGTGGAATTCCCCTCCCCAGAGAGGACTGGAGACTGTGTCAATAAATATTTTTAACAGTCAAATTATGATCTTATCAGATGGCTGTAGCAGCAGGCTAGAGGGATGAATCAGCTACACCTATAATTGATCATACATTTTGAAGCATGTTTGTATGACAGTTTTAAGAAGACCCGAGAGCTCGCTCAGTGTTTCAGGCCAACATTCATCATTCAGCCAAAAAGACAGATGAATAGGTCAGTTCCCGGCTTTGAGATTGTGTCTTGTGCTGATTAGTTGATGTGTTCGCCTACAAAGTAGCAATGACTGCACTTTAATAAAGTAATTAATTGACTGTGAAATATACGTAAATGCAATTCTTTCTTTCTTGCAATCTGTTTCTGGAGTTAGAGCATCAAAATAAGTGCTTTGATTGCTTCAGAAACAGATGTAATTGTTTGAATGTGAGTTTCCTGGTACGTTACAGATGAGGAGCTCTTGTTTCTGGCAATCGCAAATCACGGAAATCTAATACACAGCACAGTACAGGCCCTTCAGCCCTCGATGTTGTACCGGCCTTTTATCCTACTCTAAGATCAGACCAATCTACACACCTTTCATTGTACTGTCTTCCATGTGCCTATTCAAGAGTCACTTAGATGTCCCTAATGTATCTGACAAATCTAAAATTAATTCAAATTTTACCATCTGCTATGATGGGATTTGAACTCAGCTCCCAGAGCATAACCTGGGTTTCTGGATTAATAGCCCAGTGATAATACCATTAAGCTGTCATCTCCATTATAAAGACTAACCCCTCTCACACCCGGAGGAAACCCACGCAGACACGGGGAGAATGTGCAAACTCCACACAGACAGTCACCTGAGGCTGGTATTGAACCTGGGACCCCGGTGCTGTGAGGCAGCAGTGCTAACCACTGAGCCACTGTGCCACCCCTGTATCATTGTTGTTATGATAAAAACACCCATTCATTCATTCACAAAGCAATTTGAATCGCGGAATAGAAGAAAGGCCATTCTGTCCTCATTGACATTTCCTTCAACTTCCTTAAATCTAATTCATACCTCAGATAGCCCAACATACTAAATACCTCAGTCTCAAGTTAATACTACCATATCCATAAGTTTCTGGAGGATGGAATTCCATGTTTCTTTAGTATAGTGAGAATGGATATTATATCTCAAAATGATCAAGAGACTGTGACAGAAGGATGGAATAGTTTGAATGAGTAAGTGATCATCACAGAATCTGTACAGTGGGGAAGCAGGCCATTCAGTCCACACCCCAAACAGTATCCCACTGCCCCTACCCTGTATTTCCCATGGTTAATTCACCTAACCTGTACATCTTTGTGACTGTGGCAGGAAACCAGAGTACTCCCACCCAGCCACAGGGAGAATATGCAAGCTCCACACAGGCACTCATCAGAGGATGGAATTGAACCCAGGACCCTGCTGCTATAAAGCGGCAGTGCTACCACTGAGCCATTGAGAATACTGCTACAGCCACCAGTGTAACTAAAGAAGCACGCAGAAACAGAAAGAGCCAGAGAAGGCAATCACTCATAGGAAAGGAAAAACTATTACATCTCACCAACTATAAGAGTCAAGAATAGCCATCACTCTATATGCAGAATAGAATCCTGAGCTTCAAGTCTTGCAGTGATACAAACTTTGTTGTGAAATCACACTTTCTGGTTTCACTTGTGATAGACTTAGCTTCAGTTTTAAGATTGTGCCCTCGTGTACTTGATTCCCCAATAACTGGAAACAACTTCTCCGCATCTACCTTATCCGCTCCTTTCATCGTTTCAGTTATTATCAGCACTCAGCATACTAAGGGAATAAAAGCTGTCTTGATGCAATTTGGTCTTCATAATTTAATTCATTAAATTTCACATTATTCCAGTGAAAATATTCTGTACATGCTACAAAACCTTCTTGAATTCTGATTCCCAAAACTGAATTCATGATCCCAGACAGGACTGGACGAAGAAATAAAAACAAAAATTTCTGGGAAAATTTGGCAAGAAAGCTCCAATGACTAGACCTGAACCTTTAACTCTGCTTTCTCTCCACAAACACTGCCACAGTTGTTGGGGTTTCCAGCAATTTCTGTTTTTGTTTTTGTTTTTGATTTCCAGCATCCACAGTTCTTTGTGATTTATTTTGTTGAGTTGAACTAAAACCTGAATTGCTATCTGCATATTGTTGCATGACACTTTTCTCAATCCCTCATTCGCTACAGTACTCTGGGGCAGAGTTTGCAGTCTTAAGAACAATGTCTGAAAGAAATCAACTTCCCACAGAACGGTTTTTATTTACTTTCATCAAAAACAAATCATACCTGATTTGTGAAAATTAAAAATTAAATCATACTTCAATAATTTTCTCTAGCAAGTATAAGTTCATTGTCACAGTAAGGTTGCAAAAACATCATCAGACAAAATTAAAAGCTTGCTTAAAATTCATTATGTGCTTCTTGATGACCCTCTGAATTGAAGCATTACTAGATAAGTCTAAAACTCCACTCAACTGAACGAACATCTTCTTATGTACTTGGTGGTGTGTACCAGCAGCACAACTTAATAATGGAGCACTTGAAAGAAAATTGACTCATAATTTTGAGAGGGCTAAAGAGCCTCATTTAATGTAACAGAGCCTTTTTGTATGTGGTGTGCATTATAATTGTGTGCGTTGTTGTTAGGGAAACATACTCCACTATGTTTATACTCAAATACAGGACTGAGGAAGGGTCACCAAATGTGAAACATTAACTTTGATTTCTCTTCATAGATACCGCCAGACCTGCTGAGCTTTTCTAGCAACTTCTGTTTTTGTTTCGAATTTACAGCATCTGCAGTTTTCAAGTTTTTATTTAGTATTTAACGCACTGCCACATCTCTTCAGGGCATGCCCACCTTGAAGGAGTTCTGCTCCTTTCTCCGATAGAATTTCTGTTCTTCTCTGCCAGTTCTGAGGAAGGGTCACCAGACCTGAAACATTAACTTTGATTTCTCTTCACAGATGCTGCCACACTTGCTGGTCTGTGTTTGAGGGTTGATAACGAGAATGAATCAGAACATGAATGGGGCTTCACTCCACTTTCCTTGCCTCCCACTAGCCCACTGCCATTCTTCCAACTGATCCCTTCCGGAGCTGCAGATTCTCTATTCTCACACATCCTCCATTCTGGCTGCTCATTGCCTGGTTCGCCCTCTCTCAATAAACATTCTTCCATTGCTTTAGATTAGATTCCCTACAGTACAGAAACAGGCCCTTCCACCAACAAATCCACACCGACCCTTCGAAGAGTAACCCACCCAGACCCATTTCCCTCTGACTGATGCACCTAACACTGTGGGCAATTTAACATGGTCAATTAAGCTGGCCTGCACATCATTGGACAGTGGGAAGAAATCAACACAGACACAGGGAGAATGTGCAAACTCCACACAGATAGTCGCCCAAGGCTGGAATTGAAACTTGGACCCTGGTGCTGTGAGGCAGCAATGGTAACCACTGAGCCACTGTGCTGCTTTCTTTTAGGATTTTGCTTTTCCATTCACTTTCCTCAGCCTGACAGTTCACTGATGAAGCCTCATTCTTTGAATGTACCCAAGGTTCTTGATCATCTCGTGTGGCAAGTGTCACTTGAATGTGGAACATGTTCATTTGGACTTTAGGGCAATAAAGAAAAACCTTATGGATTTTTTTCCACTTTCTGTTTCAGCTGAAACGTAGAGTATGAACTGTATTTGAGTATTACGGTTCAGTCCGATTCTGCTCAGCACTGTTCTGGTTCAGTTCGCAATTTCTTGAGATCTGAGGAAGGATCACTCGACCTGAAACTTTAACTCTGATTTCTCTCTCCACAGGTGCTCCCAGACCTGCTGAGCTTTTCCATCAATTTCTTGACATGCCTTCCTGCTGGGTGACACCCACACACTAGACATAACAATTTGGACAGTGTCCTGGGACAGCTCCTGCCAGCCAACACTGCGCCCAGCTCATCGAAAGGAAGTGGCAATACATCCGGCACACGCTGGCTCTCCTGAGTCTGCATATATCCTAAGGGGGCCCTCTTCATGTTTCTGCAGCAAGTTGCTGCTGGTCCAGGGCTATCTAGAGCCTCTGCTTCTCCTCCATCTCCCTGTTTGCTCATTGCACAGCATCAATGATAACCCGTGTTGTGGCTGGGCCTATCACTCATGCTCACAATGACCCAGTGTCAGGCACAAAAAGGATTATGATGGGTTCTTAACAGTGAAAGCAATTGACAGTCACACCCCTTCCAAATGACTTTGACCAACGAGTGAGTTATGTTACATTCTGACAAGGAGCACCATGGAAGCACCACCTTGGTGCTTTGTCATAGGACCTTGTTTCAACAAGCTCCTGTCAACAGATGTGAAGCCGGAAGGGCACAGCTGGTCAGCCAGCTGACATTCCTGCTCCTTGGATACTGTCTGACCAGTCGTGCTCTTCACATCTATCGACTCTGACTTCCAGCATCGGCAGTCCTTACTGTTTCCCAGTCATTTTTAACACGTTCCCGGCTGGTGATGTAGCAAACAGGTAACAGCAGTGTGTAAATGCTGCATGAGCACAGACCCTTCTCCCCCAGCCCCATATCCCCAATGGATAAAGCCATTGTGTACAACAGATGCTTGCAGTATACTCACAGTTCAGGTGGAGAGGCGAAACCCTTTGTACCCTATGGTGGTTTTCATGAGCTGTGTGCTTTTGGACACACAGCTGCCTCTTTTAAAGTCACCTTCTGTTCATGGATATTGCTATCTGTAACTTGTAAGGTCCAGTGACATGGTCAGTATTGCCAGGGGCTAGTATTGTCAGCCCATGCACTTGGAGAAAGTGAGGACTGCAGATGCTGGAGATCAGACCTTAAAAATGTGTTGCTGGAAAAGTGCAGCAGATCAGGCAGCATCAAAGGAACAGGAGAATCGATGTCTTGGGCATAAGGCCTTCTTCAGGAATCTGAAGAAGGGCTTATGCCCGAAACGTCAATTCTCCTGTTCCTTTGATGCTGCCTGACCTGCTGCGCTTTTCCAGAAACACATTTTTAAGCCCATGCACTTGTACACTGCTTACATTTCTCATGCACTGTCATATGATTACAAATGGTGTGAACCTGCCATCTGCAGAATGCAAGATTGATGCAATTGTCCCTTCAAGACCATCCTGGTGCACAGACATGGAGCCTGTGGGTCTTAGCCTGACATTCTGCCCACTCCAAGCATGGTCAGGTCCATTGTGACAATACTATGGATTTAAGAAGTATATTTTGTCCTGGTGTTTTTATAAGGAGAGATTGAGACCGAGATAATGAGCAGTCTGTTTCCAGCCAACAAAGTAA
The DNA here is from genome assembly GCF_004010195.1 of Chiloscyllium plagiosum. Classification (NCBI taxonomy): domain Eukaryota; kingdom Metazoa; phylum Chordata; class Chondrichthyes; order Orectolobiformes; family Hemiscylliidae; genus Chiloscyllium; species Chiloscyllium plagiosum. Next base: position 2,723,064 of record NC_057736.1, on the reverse strand, counting down.
ACAGCTTGTGAGGCCTTGTGAGGCCATATTAAGTTGGAATAACAGAAGTATCCTGAATGGGTGGTGTCAAGCTTCCACGGAACTAGGATTTTTAGTTTAAGCTTTTAGCAGTTGCTGGAGTCTTGAAGTTGAATGTGGAAGCTCTCATTCCTCTCTCCGTTTCAGCTAAAAGCTGGAGTTCTTTCCTACTACTAAAAGCTTTTTTAGGTATGTGAAAGGGAAAAAAATAGTTAAGACTAAAATTGGGCCCTTGAAGACTGATCCTGAATCTACCGAACTCTGGAAAATAATCACCACGATTTCTAGAGCCACCTCCTTCAGTACCCTGGGATGTAAACCATCAGGCTCCAGGGACTTATCAACCTTCAGACCTAACAGTCTCTCCAACACCAATTCCTGGCAAATATATTCCAGGGGAATATATTACGGGGAACAAAGAAATGGCAGAAGAGTTGAATTGGTACTTCAGATCTGTGTTCACTGGGGAAGACACAAGCAATCTCCCTGAGGTAACAGTGGCTGAAGGACCTGAACTTAAGGGAATTTATATTTGCCAGGAATTGGTGTTGGAGAGACTGTTAGGTATGAAGGTTGATAAGTCCCCGGGCCTGATGGTCTACATCCCAGGGTACTGAAGGAGATGGCTCGAGAAATCGTGGATGCGTTGGT
>NC_057736.1:2721355-2721956 GCF_004010195.1 Chiloscyllium plagiosum | reverse complement strand
CAGATGCATGGCAGATGGAGTTTAATGTGGATAAATGTATGGTTGTCCACTTTGGTGGCAAGAACAGGAAGGCAGATTACTACCTAAATGGAATCAATTTAGGTAAAGGGGCAGTACAGAGAGATCTGGGTGTTCTTGTACACCAGTCAATGAAGGCAAGCATGCAGGTACAGCAGGTAGCGAAGAAAGCTAATAGCTTTCTTCATAACAAGAGGGATTGAGTTTGGAAGCAAAGAGGTTCTTCTGGAGCTGTACAGGGCCCTGGTGAGATTGCACCTGGAATATTGTGTGCAGTTCTGGTCTCCAAATTTGAGGAAAGACATTCTCGCTATTGAGGAAGTGCAGCGTAGGTTCACGAGGTCAATTCCTGGAATGGTGGGACTATCTTATGCTGAAAGACTGGAGCAACTGGGCTTGTATACCCTTGAGTTTAGAAGACTGAGAGGGGATCTGATTGAGACATATAAGATTATTAAAGGATTGGACACTCTGGAGGCAGGAAACATGTTTCCACTGATGGGTGAGTCCCGAACCAGAGGACACAGCTTAAAAATAAGGGATAGGTCATTTCGGACAGAGATGAGGTGAAACTTCTTCACCC
>NC_057736.1:2719769-2720855 GCF_004010195.1 Chiloscyllium plagiosum | reverse complement strand
TCATTGTGGGATGGGCAATAAATGCTGGCCTGACTTGAAATACCTACATTTCCTGAATTAAGTTTTAAAAACCCACAAATAAAACAAAATAACTTGTGACCCCAAGTTTGCTATATTAAACACACATTTCCCAACAACTGCAATTTGATCTTATATATGCTGTGTACATTCTGATGCCTATTCTGACAGAATGTACACTGTAAACTAAGAACATCCAATTATATTTGTTTTATGTATTCATGGAAAAATCACATCTTTTAAACTATTGTAATTTTGAAGATTTGTAGCACAGGTTGTGGATCAGGTTGTAAGTTTGCTCGCTGAGCTGGTAGATTTGGTCTCAGATGCTTCATCACCCTGCTAGGTAACATTATCAGTGAGCCTCTGATGAAGTACTAGTGTTCTGTCCCACTTGCTATTTATGTGTTTCAGTCTGTTGTGGTGGGTGATATCACTTCTGATTCTGTTTCTGAGAGTTTGGCAAGGGGTTCAAATCAATATGCTTGCTAATGGAGTTCTGGCTTGATTGCTATGCCTTTAGAAATTCCCGTGCGTGTCTTTGTTTCGCCTGTCTCAGGATGGATCAGTCAAACTGGTGTCCCTTCTCGTCTGTGTATATGGTTACTAGTGATCGTTGTACATTCTTTTGGTGGCCTGTTGGTGCTCATGTGTCCTGGTGGCTTGTTTCCTGCCCATCTGTCCAATGTAATGTTTGTTGCAGTCCTTGCAGGGTATTTTGTATATGATGGTCATTCTGCTGGTTGTTGGTAAGGGGCCCTTCAGATTCATCAGGAGATGTTTCAGTGTGTTGTTAGGTTTATAGAACATAGAACATAGAACAATACAGCACAGAACAGGCCCTTCAGCCCACGATGTTGTGCCGAACATTTGTCCTAGCTTAAGCACCCATCCATGTACCTATCCAATTGCCGCTTAAAGGTCGCCAATGATTCTGACTCTACCACTCCCACAGGCAGTGCATTCCATGCCCCCACCACTCTCTGGGTAAAGAACCCACCCCTGACATCTCCCCTATACCTTCCACCCTTCACCGTAAATTTATGTCCCCTTGTAACACTCGGTTGT
>NC_057736.1:2707884-2716735 GCF_004010195.1 Chiloscyllium plagiosum | reverse complement strand
GATCCCATTCCCCTGCCAAATTAGTTTAAACCCCCCCGAAGAGGGCTAGCAAACTTACCTCCCAGGATATTGGTGCCCTTCTGGTTCAGGTGCAACCCGTCCTGCTTGTACAGGTCCCACCTTCCCCAGAATGCAGTCCAATTGTCCAAATACCTGAAGCCCTCCCTCCTACACCATCCTTGCAGCCACGTGTTCAACTGCACTCTCTCCCTATTCCTTGCCTCACTGTCACAAGCACCGGCAACAACCCAGAGATGACGACTCTGTCTGTCCTAGTTTTTAGTTTGTGAGCTAACATGATGCCAAGGGGCTGGAGTAGTCTGGTTGGTATCTCCTAGATGTCTTTAATGTATGGCTGGGTGGCTAGAGTCTCTGGGTGTGTTGTGTCTTCTTGTTTAGGTCTGTTGTGTCGGAATTGGTGGACTGCGCTTATCGGGTACCAATTGTTCCTGAATATGTGTACAGGTGTTTTTCCTCGGCTTCTCTCAGTTCCTGGGTCCTGCAGTGTATTGTGGTCATTTAAATAACGTCCTGATGCAGCTCTGTTTGTGGGTGTTAGGGTGATTGCTCCTATAGTTGAATACCTGGTCAGTGTGTGTGGCTTTCCTGTAGTTACTGGTCTGCAGCTCTCCATTGGCTTTGTGTTCTACCGTGATTCCTAGGAAGGGGAGTCTGCTGTTGTTCTCTTCCTCTTTGGTGAACATTATACCAGTAAGGCTGTTGTTTATATGTTTATGGGTTTCTTCTAATCTGTTACATTTCATGATGACAAAGTATCATCCACATAGCAGACCGAAAGTTTGGGCTGGATTATGGGAAGAGCTGTCGACTCTAAACTCTGCATAACTGCTTCTGCTAAGAGTCCATTATATTGGTGAAAAACGCCAAGACTCTGAAGCTACCCTGCCATATAAAGGACATCCTTTCCTTCTCTTTACTCAGCACTCCTGAACACAAGTTACACATTCTACTCAGACTTCTCAGAAACATCGAGCTTAGCTTGCCTCTGTGAGGTGGAGCTAAATGTGCAAAGATGTGCAGGTCAGGTGAATTGGGCCATGCTAAATTGCCCATAGTGATAAGTTCATTAGTAGGGAGCAGGGGAATGGGCCTGGGTAGATTGCTCTTAGGAGGGTCGGTGTGGACTTGTTGAGCCGAACGGCCTGTTTCCACACTTAGGGAATCCAATCTAATCTAAATGTTAGCAACACATGATCTGATTAAACTGGAAATTGCCTGACAATACAGTGCCTCAGATATTGATTCTCATGTTGGAAATAAAATCAGATTGTAAAAATGGTTTATTTTATAATTTATTACAACTATTCCACTCCAAATTAATTCTTGTACTGACATACCTGGAGTAAATAACTTTGACCAATCTACCAACTCAAAATTTCACTTACTTAGAACCCCTATAGTGCAGAAGCAGGCCATTCGACCCATTGAGTCCACACTGACCCTCCGAAGAGCATCCCACCTAGCTGAGGAACATTAGCAGATCTTTTAAAAGTAGTTCAGAGCTCACAGCAAAGATATATCCCAGTAAGGAAAGGGGATTCCAGGAGGGAGAGAAATAAACCCTGGTTAATCAGGGTTAAAGATTGTATCAAATTGAAAGCGCATTGAGAAAGTTTTAAAAACCAACAAAAGATTGCCAAAGTACTTTGATAGTAAAATCAAAATGGACAGTAGAAGCTTCTTTGAATATATAAAAAGGAAGAGAGAGGCCAATCACACATAGGCCTCTTAAAAAGTGAGGCTGGGATAATAATCATGGGGAACAAGGAAATGACAGAGGATCTGTTCGCCGAGCTGGAAGTTTTTGTTGCAAACATTTCGTCCCCTGTCTAGGTGACATCCTCAGTGCTTGGGAGCCTCCTGTGAAGCGCTTCTGTGGTGTTTCCTCCTGCATTTATAGTGGCCTGTCCCTGCCGCTTCCGGTTGTCAGAACAGAACCACAGCAACGAGCATCCGAGCTACAAATCTTCTCACAAACTTTGAAATGACAGAGGAGTTGGATAAATACATTGCATTAGCCTTTACAGTGAGACTGATAGCATTTCAATGCTATTAACTAAGCAGGGGTAAAAGGAGGAGAGGCACATGGAAGTTAGTACAAGAAAGGATATATAGGTTAGTCTGATCTTCGAGTAGGATAAAAGGCCAGCACAACATCAAGGCCTGAAGGGCTTGTACTGTGCTGAACTGTTCTATGTTCTAAAACAAATTCTCTATCACTAGAGAATATCTGTCAGGAAATAACGAGGCTAAAGACCAATAAGATCTTTAGGCCTAATCGGATGCATCCTAGTATATTAAAGTAAGGAGCTACAGAGATAGTGGATGCACTAGTAGTAAGTAAGCTTAGAACAGTTAAGGAATTAAGGGTATGGTGAGTGGGGGCGGGTAAGTGGAGCTGAGGCCACGAAAAGACCAGCCATGATCATATTGAATGGCAGTGCAGGCTCGAAGAGCCAGATGGTCTACTCCTGCTATTTCTTAAGTTCTTACGTTATTAGGTAGATAGATTCTGGAAAGTCCCAGAGGACTGGAAAACTGCCAATTTATTTACTTAAAAAGAAAGGAGGCAAAGAACAATTAACTTTAGGGCAATTAGCTCAGTGTCTGATATTGGGAAATTGTTTGAGTCCATCATAAAGAATGTAAATCAGAGCATTTCAAAACGTGTGAAATGATTAGATTAGATTCCCTACAGTATGGAAACAGGCTCTTCAGCCCAACAAGTCCACACCGACCCTCCGAAGAGTAATCCCCCCCAGACCCATTCCCCGATATTTACCCCTGACTAATGCAACTAACACTGTGAGCAATTTAGCATGGCCAATTTACCCAACCTGCACATCTTTGAATTGTGGGAGGAAACTGGAGGAAACCCACGCAGACACAGGGAAAATGTGCAATCTCCACACAATTGCCACCAAGAGACAGGAATCGAACCCAGGTCCCTGGCGCTGTGAGACAGCGGTGCTAATCACCATGCCAGTGTCAGCATAAGTTCATGTAGGGGAAATCATACCTGCAAAATATACTTTGAGGAGGGGACAAGCAGGATAGGTAAAGGGGAAGCAGTGGATGTAATATACTTGGATTTTCAAAAGGTTTTTGAGAGTATACCACGTGTTAGGCTACTGAATAAGTTAAGAGCTCTTGGTTTTGCAGGTAGTGTACTGACATAGATGGAGGATTGGCTAACTAACATGGGTGGAGGAATGCGTCAGTAGGGAAGGGGGTTACACTCATGTCAGTCATTCTGGTGAGCAAGGGAAAATGGCAGAGGGTGTAAGGTAAAGAAAAAAAGAACAAACAGAAATTGGAGAAACTCGTCAGGTCTGGCAGCATCTGTGGAAAGAAAGCAGAGTTCACGTTTTGACTCTTCATCAGAACTGAAGAGTTTCTCCAGCAATTTCTGATTTAGTTTCAGATCTCAATTATCCACAGTTCTTTGCTTTATAAAAAAGAAAGAAAATGGACTTTTTAATACTTTCAGTATTTCTTAGATAAACTCACATTAGTGCACAGGGTCGTTTACATGCAAAGTGTCGTTAAGGGGTCAAACTCAAGTTGGAGAAAGTGAGAACTCAAGTTCCACAGTTTGACAGCTCAACATGAAAGGATGGCAGACTACAACTCCCAGGGTACACCTCAAAGACTGAGCCCAATATCCAGTTTAAATCAACACGACTAAAGATCACGCTGTTAGTTCACTGCTGCTGAACTCAGACGGATGGCGATATCAGCGAGCGACTTCTTACTTTAGCAGCGCCACACACACAATCCGCCAAACTACCTGCAGGAAGTGAATTAATTCGCCATGGGACAAAGTGTTCATTTTTTGTTTTGCAGGCACCGAGAAGCTGTTGGAGGTGTGGTTCACTCGGGCGGATGAAATGAAAGGCTCAGGAGATCTCCTTCACATCCCCAGATCCAAGCAGTGAAGGGAAAGGGCAGCAGAAATCCATTTGGGGCTATCTACTTATACAGAAATGCACACACAGCACTTGGCTAAAGTACACAGCATAGCTGCTGTGAAATATTAAAACAGACTTGGTGCCTGATGATAGCTGCACGCCAACCCATTCGGGGGAGGGAGTGTAAAAGGAGCAGGTTACAGGAGGTGACTCTGTTTTCAGTCTGTAGTATAATGAATCCCACCCAATGCTCACCTCCAGGGAAACCATCAGGTAGCGCAATTTTAACACGGAAACAATTTTTAAAACTCCACAACAAACTGCCCAATATTCCTGATGAATTGTATTTGTACAGAATCAACTAAGCCCTCAAACTCAATTTCGGTCAGCTGTAACTCACCCTTAAAGAGTGTGAACTTTTGTTGCTGAAAATTAAAGGTGGGAGAAGGAAGTGGCTCATTTCCTAAAACCAGGCCGATTTACAACAAAGAAAAACCTCCAATTAGTTTGATATCAAACTTTTTGGTGCCTTATTTAATAATATGTTGAGATAATCTTGACTTCAACATGCCCCCCCTCCCCCCAAAAAGAACAAAAACATCAAATTCTGGCCTGAAAAAAGATAGATGCTGGAGCTCTGCACCATTTTTTTTGTTGTTTATTCAGTACAGATTCCAGCATCTGCAGTGATTCGCTCCGACATCAAATTCTGGTCATTTCGAGGCCTCTGTTTGCTGTAGGTTCTCTCAGTGTGCTGATAGGGGCTGGCAGGAGTGTGCTCAATCCCTTGGGAGAATTTTGTCCCAAACAATTCATCTGTAACATTGTTTAAAATGTCAGTTTCAGGAAATGCGTTTATTCTTCACATGGTTTGGGTCGGTGTTCAGCTGCTTGTGTTTTTTTTAAAATAACCTCACAGCCCTTTGCAATCTGGAGACTTTCAGCCACAGGAACTTTCAATCCTGGCTCAGTAAACGGAGTGGGGGAAATGGCTGGAGTTATTTTCCAGCAGACGGTAGTCCAACCACTGGCGTTTTGGGGGCGGGGAGTGGTGTTTTTGTGTAGCTGCCTGTGGTAAGTTTGCTTGTTGCTGTTCATTTTCAAGACACATGAAGTATTTGGGGGAAGTGCAATCGCTGATGTAGTAAATATTTTTTTAAAAATGTGAAACAATATCAGAGTTTCAAAATATTGTAAAGGATAACAAAAGCCTTTTTGACTGCTTCAGAATTGAACTTATTACTATCTACTTATTAAATTAAATATTCTTATGTCCAAATTTGGTTAAAGTAGGTGTTGTTGGTAGAACAGGGTTGCAGTAGTGCAGTTATTGAGTAATGTAGTAAGCTCTTGTTACAAACATACTGACTATTAATATTAATATTGAGTCCCCGAGCAGGCTCATTAAAAATACAACACACATTGTCGGTGGACCATTTCCTGACAGTGCTTTTACGATCACTGTGCACAGTTATAATTAGGAACAAAGCGCATTATCCCAGTCAACGTTTCCAGAAACATTAGGCCGGCCTCTCATGTTTTAAAGGCAGACTGTTCAGGAGAGATGTTAGGAAGCATTTCTACACACAAAAGGTGGGAGAGTTTTGGAACTCTCTTCCACAAACAGCAGTTGATACGGATCAGTTGTTAATTTTAAATCTAAAATAAATAAGTTTTGGTTCAGCAAAGGTATTAAGGGATACGGGCCAAAGGCAGGTAGATGGAATTAAGTCGCAGATCAGCCGTGATCTCATTGAATGGTGGAACAGGCTGGAGGGGCTGAATGGTCTCCTCCTATTCCCATGTTGCTGTGTTACAGTAAAGATAATTATTGGACTGTATTACTGCAAGAGAACTTTTTCAAACTCTAATATTTTGTTTTGAGATTCTTCAGATTTCACTTTTTTTTCTGTAAAAGCATGATTCATTTTAGGATGTGAATATCTATTGTTTAAAAACATCTGGATAGTAACCATTGCTTTGTTCTCATCAATCTCCAATTCAGGAAGTAGCAAGGGTTACCAAGGTTCTGCTCCTGCTCACAATCTGATGACTGGAGCTGGGAAGGGTTGGTATGTGGACACCGGACCGGAACACCGCATACCTGTTGCTCATGTCCCTCTCTCCTCCCAGTTAGAGAATACTCAATACCCATTTGGGATGAGCTTACAGATGAAGAATAGCCACTGACAGGCTGCTCAGGATGGCCAGTGAAGAAAAGATAGAATGAAAAACCTTGGGTGCTGTGCGGGAATGAATCACAAACCACATTTTTTAATTGTCTACTCTTTTCTTGAACCACAAATTATTACACACTCAGGAAAACTGGGCAGATGACAATTTTAGTGTATGTGGAATTCATCTTAAAAAGAAATGTCCTCCTTGACTCCTGATCAGAGTGAAATTCATGAATTGCTATTTTAAGAAATATTCACCATAAATGGGAAAATGAGAAGATAACCCACTGTTATCTTGGACAGATCATTCACACTGGCCAAGTGTTTGGCAGACCTGTGTCAAGGCTACCCTTGCATCAATGCCATCCTTTATGTTTGCTCAATTCCTATTACCTTTGGTTTGCAGAAAATTGATACCTTAACCTGAGGAACCTTTTAACTGCAATTATTTGAAAAAAATGTGAATATTTATCATTAATCATTGCTGCTAGACGATGTTATATGCCATTTGATGTTAGCACACGTAACATCACCTGATTAGTGTAGCTAAAATCATAACTTGTTCACTTGTTATACAGTGTACCAGGTTGAAAACTGATTGCAAAAGGTAACATTGCAATGAATCAGAAATCATAATTACCTCTTTCCTCAGAATTTATTTTTGATCCACCAAATTTCAGCATGTCGTTTTCGTGGGTGATTACATATAACACTCTTATAACATGCTGTTACAGATAACAGAGCCTGACAGTATTAATCTAACAGTAAGGTCTTCCTGTTCTCAAAAAACAGTTACTGTGACTGGACAGGTAGTCACAATGAAGATGATAGGAAAGCTTTCTTGTCAGTAACTGCTGCCATCTTTTGTGTAAAATAGATTTGAATGGAACAAGCTGCTGAAAAATGTGCATTGTTTGATTGTCAGTATGACAAGAACAGACTGGCAAGATGCTTATGTGCTCAGGTAAGTGACAGCTTTGGGATATAATACTCTGCTGATTGTGGACTGTTTTAAGGACCCCTGAAATCCATTGTTTGACAATTCTTATTCTTCATTATTGAAGACAAAAACTAGCTAGGTCTTGTTTTCCACACTTTTTTCAAAGAAAACTTGAGCAGCAGTTTTAAAAGTGTAAGACAGGCTTTAATTTTGACAAAGATATTCCAACTTAATAACTTCTTGTATGAATATTCCAAAGAATGCATCTTATTCAGGAGTCAAACATTTGTAAAGTCATCATATAGGAATGTGGAGATCTTTTAAAAGTGACTTGCTGTACTCATTAATTTATAATAGGAAGACAGAAAGTTGTAATGATTTTCCAGAGCCAAATATTGAAGAATTATGCAATAGAATGAATTGCTCTGTCTTCCTACTGGCCTCCAGAGTCCATTGTAACTTCCTGTGATGATGAGAACTGAGTGATTAATGGTAAAAGATTGTAAGCCTCACAAGAGGAATGGAGGATGTTGCGTTGGCTCCAGGCACTGTTTGTGCACTCAAGGCTGTCCTCTTATAGGGAAGGCACATTTAAACTATTTACAACCAAAAACCTGAACTCATTATTTATTTTAGAAACTTCAGCTGCATTTTGCAAGTGTAGAAAAGTAAGGGTTCAATCTGTATTCTATATATAAGCTCTCTGTGAATTAAATCTTTTGTATAATACCTTAAATTTGAGGCTGGTATATCAATGCTTAAAGCTCAAAAAACAAGAATAATGTTTTCTGATTGACATAATTAACAATGCATTAATTTAGCAAAACACATTTCCTTCTCCTGCCTTCCTGTGAAAAGAAACCAAGGGATGTTATGCCTAAGTTTGTTCATTCAATGTAAACATCTCAAACCAGCTCTGCTTTGAAGGCAACTATTCTCTTCCAAGATTAGATTCCCTCCAGTGTGGAAACAGGCCCTTCAGCCCAACAAATCCACACTGACCCTCTGAACAGTAACCCACCCAGACGCATTGCACTACCCTATATTTCCCCCTGACTAACGCACCTAATGCTATGGGTAAATTAGCATGGCCATTTCACATAACCTGTACATCTTTAGGTTGCGGGAGTAAACCGGAGCACCCGGAGGAAACCCACGGAGACACGGGGAGAATATACAAACTCCACACAGTCAGTCACCCGAGGCAGGAACCAAACCCAGGCCCCTGGTGCTGTGAGGCAGCAGTGCTAAACACTGAGTCACCTTGCTGCCCAATTACATAGAATTTCACATTTTCATGATCTCATGGAAGGAGGAAAAGGATTTCTAAATTGCTCACCTTGCTCAAGACTTAGGAATTTTGTTTGTTTGTTCTTCCAAATGGTGATAATCTAATATAATAATCCACTGCAGTGCTGAGGGAGTGTTGCACTGTCAGAGGTGCTGACTGTTGGGTGAGATATTAAACTAACACTTTTAACTTTTCCCTTTGGAGAATGTATAAGACTTCATAGCACTGTCTCGACGGACCACAGTGGAGTTATGCCCATTTCTTGGTCAAATATTTATCCCTTAATCAGTGTCAGAAATGTAGACTGTCTAGCCATTATCATATTGTTGTTTGTGAGAGCTTCCTGTGCACAATGGGCTGCCATGTTTCTACATTAGGTAAAAACAATGACTGCAGATGCTGGAAACCTGATTCTGGATCAATGGTGCTGGAAGAGCACAGCAATTCAGGCAGCATCGAGGAGCTTCAGCAAAATCGATGTTTCGGGCAAAAGCCCTTCATCAGGAATAAA
>NC_057736.1:2692538-2703628 GCF_004010195.1 Chiloscyllium plagiosum | reverse complement strand
AAAGTGCCAGGATGGGAGGGTGGGTCGTAGGGGGGCGTGGGACTGACCAGGTAGTCACGGAGGGAACGGTCTTTGCGGAAGGCGGAAAGGGGTGGGGAGGGAAATATATCCCTGGTGATGGGGTCTTTTTTGGAGGTGGTGGAAATGTCGGTGGATGATTTGGTTTATGCGGAGGTTTGTAGGGTGGAAGGTGAGCACCAGGGGCGTTCTGTCCTTGTTTCTACACTACAAGAGTGACTACACTTCAAAATTGCTTCAACGGCGTAAAAGCTTTTGGGACATCCATAATACCATAAGAAACAGCAGAAATGATTATGACTGACATGTTTCTCAATGCCATCCTTCTGCCATCTCCCTGTAACTCCTTGGTCATCAAGAATCTATCTATCTCTATCTTCAATACACTCAATGACTTGGCCTCCACAGCCTTCAGAGCAATGAGTTCCACAGACTCTCTGGCTGAAGAAATTCCTCCTCATCTCAGTCCAAAGAGTCATCCCTTCACTCTGAGGCTGTGCCCTCAGGACTGATGCACTGATCATTAAAAGCTCCTGTCATGTTAAAAGATTAAATTGGACTATCTCCCTGGACATGAATGTAATATCACAGGGTTAAACTGCACTGTCTTCCTCCAGAAGCTGAGTATTCTGGAATTGGTTAGGGATGACATTTAGGCAGGAAGGCAGATGACTCCCACTCCATTTATACAGTCATTTACTACTACTCTCTTACTATTTCAAATTAAATTCTCATTCAGCCCTTTCCATTCAGAAATACCATTCTCCAGCCAATCAGGTTCCCTGATGCTGAAGCCTATCATACCTAGAATTTCTAGGGAATTAGCAGAGCCGGAACTTATTTGCAGGGCTGCCCCGAAGCTAGGACAGCTCACACCTATGTTGTCTTGGGGGATCACGGAGTCAGGAAATCGTCTGCAAAACGATTCTGCAGCATTAGGGCGTTTACATTGACATTATCTCTGAGGATGACCTCATCCTGCCTTTGTATCTGAGGTAACGTGATTCTTGGGGGGAGGGGGAGGGGGCTGCAGTGAGTAACCAGAGTACCTGTGAGCATTACCAACTGACCTGTATGAAGAGGATGGGTTTCCTTTGTTTGGGGCCTCACTTTGACTTGAGTTCGCATGTCTGTGAAGAGGGTCAAAGGGGGTCACCTAGCTTGTACAGGCTTTAATAAACTTTAACTGTTTGCACAAGTTGGTGTGTGCAATTTACATCTCCTGTGTGAAACCTTGGGAAAAGAACCTAACTGTCCGACATAAATGCAATGCATTCTTTCTTAAAAGCCTCATACATGTTCTCCCAAAATCTATTTTCCAGGAAAAGTAAATGTATTCAGTCGAATCTTTCTATGTAAACCTGGACATCACTGAAATGTAGATCAAGAAAGCTACCAGGCGGGAAGATGGATGTCACTCAGAATAAATTTTAATATAATCTTAATCACCCATTTATATCTAAAAACTTGTTATGATAGTTGCAGCTATCAGAATAAACTCATCACAACATTTTATGTTTTCAAACTGTTGCTATCTTGATTCTTGATTGAGCTGAATATCAAATTTAAAAATTAATTGGCCGATGAAGTAGAATCTAGATAAATGTGAGGTGCTACATTTTGGAAAGGCAAATTAGGGCAGCACTTATACATTTAATGGGAAGGATCGAGAGCGTGGTGCTGGAAAAGCATAGCAGGTCAGGCAGCATCTGAGGAGCAGGAGAATCGACGTATCAGGCATAAGCCCTGTACCAGGAGTTGTTATGCCTGAAATGTTGATTCTCCTGCTCCTCGGATGCTGCCTGACCTACTGTGCTTTGCCAGCACCACACTTTCGTCTCTGATATCCAGCATCTGCAGTCCTCGCTTTCTCCTACTTAATGGTAAGGTCCTGGGGAGTGTTGCTGAACAATGAGATCTTGGAGTGCAGATTCATTATTCCTTGAAAGTGAAATCACAGGTAGATAGGATGGTGAAGAATGCATTTGGTATATTTGTCTTTATTGGTCAGTGCATTGAGTATTGGAATTGGGAGGTCATGCTGCAACTGTGCAGGACATTGGTTAGACCACTTTTGGAATACTGTGTTCAGTTCTGGTCTCCCTGCTATAGGAAAGATGTTGTTAAACTTGAAAAGGGTCAGAAAAGATTTACAAGGATGTTACCAGGGTTGGAAGGTTTGAGCTATAAGGTGGTGTTGAATAGGCTGGGGCTGTTTTCTCTGGAGCATCAGAGGCTGAGGGGTGACCTTATAGAGGTTTAAAAAATCATAGGGGCATGGATAGAGTAAATAGACAAGGTCTTTTCCCTGGGATGAGAGAATCCTAAACTCGAGGGCATAGGTTTAAGGTGAAAGGGGAAAGATTTAAAAGGGATCTAAGGGGCAACTTTTTCAGGGATGGTGTGTGTCTGGAATGAACTACCAGAGCAAGTGGTGGAAGTTGGTATAATTACAACATTTAAAAGACATCTGGATAGATATACGAATATAAATGGTTTTGAGGGCCAAGTGCTGGCAAATGGGACTAGATTAAATTAGGATATCAGTTTGGCATGGACAAGTTGGACTGAAGGGTCTGTTTCTGTGTGGTATATCTCTCTGACTCTATTTTTTGTACTTTTCATATGATGAGGGAGTCCCTGCCAATTCTCACATTTGTTGTCCTTCCACAATTGCACTTGAACAAAATGGCTCCGCTCAGCCTTAAGGAGAAATAATAAGAAACAAATACATGATTCTCCCGCATCTCTTCAAATATACATACAGATCGGCCATAATATGTCAAAATTAATTCTCCATTTTTTTCCCTGCCCATCTCCTTGCAGTGCAAGGCCAGAGTTATGCTTAATTTTCCTGTTCCATTGTGTTTTTGGATTTCTCTAAATTGGAACACAATAATGGATTCTGAAACTGCACAAGTGTCAATTTGTGTCTCACTCTAATAGATTATCAGTCCCAAATTGTTCTAATTGTTCTAATTAATGCTCCCTAATACAATGGTAGAGAGGTACACTGGGGCATACAACCAGGGATTCTGCCTCCAGCTGTGAATACTGTTTTACTGCATATTATTTTGTTTAGGCTTTAAAGACATATTCCAGAATTGGATGGAGAAAAAATTCTCCCACATACAGCTTTCCAATTGGAATTCAGCTCTTGGGGGAAAAAAAAAATCTCTCGAAACAGCTGGCATCTCATTTAATCACAACCGAGGCAGTCTTGAAAGTAATCTAAAGACCCAGTGATTTTAATTTTAACAATCTATTGCTCATTGTCCCCTCTCCTCCACCCTACCACACAATATTGCTGTCATAGCCCCCCTCCTCCATAGTGCATCGCTTAACACTCTCTGCCTCCGCACTCCCTTCCTGCTGAATGTCCACTTCCTGGCTGGGAGGGGACACACTGATCATCTATTCTAGCTCCCAGACTGCCTGTGAGTAATGCCATGGGAAATTGTTTAATTAACAATTAAAATGAATTAGGTAAGTGAGAAAAAGATGGATTTAATGGTGCATCTTGTGCTTTAGTTCCAGTGTACCTAAAGGGACTGTGGGCACTAATTAGGTTTTTGTTGTGCGATACAACAAACATTTTCTTCAACTAATAAATATAGTTGCAGCAATTATACCGTGATGTGGTGTCAGCCCATGAAAAATTTATCGAAATTGCAGTTGCTTGCAGCAAAGTTTTAGATCCAAACACTGGGGAACAAATTGCAAACTCATTGGAGTTTGAATCATGGATTTGGTGCATTTAGCCACTTTAACTAATTCCTCAGAAAGGTATTCATTTTTACAACTAATGAACTTTTATAAGGATTAATGAGACTAGAATAGACAAAAGGCATCTGCTGTGTGAAATTAAAAGCTAATCATTTGAACAAAAGAAGCATGCTATGAAAGCCTTTCATCTTACACTCATCAGGACAGATGCAAGAATGCCAAATTTCAAAGGGAACAACAATTTATATTGCATGAGGGACAGGGAACTGTTTGGCTGGTTGTGGATTCTGATTCGTTAAGGCATTGTCATAGAGATTGCACCCAGGAACAGTTAACCCCAAACTTCAATTTAAATTTATAAAAGGCGAGTCCATTCTTATCAGCCCAATTTACTGACCAATCTCAAGTGTGCCAGAAATTACACTCATGAGCAATTTAAGATTATCAGTTTGGTTTGCAAAGTGGCTCACTTATACCTGCTGGAAGCTATGTGTACTCATACACATAGAAACACAGGAGTACTGTTGTCTTTCTGAGGAGTTAGTTAAAGTGGCCCCATAGCACATCTCAACCCATCAGTCAACATGAACCCATAAAAGGAATGGTGACATTTGTCCACCTAGTCTATCCTTCCAAACCACATCCAGATCCCTATGCTCCCCATTGACTCCATTCTCTAACTTCATCCCCTCCCTCAAAACCATGTCATCAGTAATTGTGGAACTCATAGTTTAAGCTCTTTCAAATGGGATATTGTCCATTCCTTAAAAAATATACTTTGCCATAATTTACTGCTGAATTTTACCATCCTGTCTAATAAACTATTGCATAATCCTATCATTTGAAACTGCTTTATTTCCTGTTTCCCTCTGACATTTTAACTTGCACATTCAAATAGTTTATTTGCTTTTTGCACCACCTTTGAGCATTGAACACACAGTTTTAACAACCTAGTCATCATTACTGCCAGATCTCCTCTCTGCTGTTACCTCAAGCACTTTGCCACCTAATCGATATCCTCAGTTCTTCTATGGAATTTCACTATTTTTCTACAGTATATTCATTCGCCATCTCTCTGATCATTGCCTTTGGGACATGAGAGTGATTAGCATCAATTCGATCTTCTCCAGAAAGCTAGAAATCTTTGAGAAATTCTTTACTTCTTTTCATTTGTGAAAATTCTGGAAGTGAATCCTGGAACTATGCCTGGTGTTAAATAATTTGTCTATTCTGATCAGTTAAGCCCAAAAGGCCATTTTTAATATTTCGGTTAAAGGCTTGGCAATGCCAGGATGAAAGCATCTTGGGTTTACATCCATTGGGAATAGCATTCTCTGCTCAGCATTGAAGAAAAGGAAATGCCTGCATTAATTCACAGAGGGAGGCCATTCGGCCCATTGATTCTGCACCATGTCTTCAAATTAGGATCTTTAATTCCATGCCATACCTTTGCAGACCAAATCTATCCAAATATCTATTCAGTGCTCCTCTTGAATGCCTCAATTGAACCTGTCTTCACCATATTTCTAGGCCTAACTTCCTGCTATGTGAAAAAAGTTTTTTTTCTCACATTATCTTTATTTGCACCTCACTTTAAATCTGTGCCTCCTTGATCTTTTGTCTTGGAAGCAGCTTCTCCCTTCCTACTCTGTTCAGCCTGCTCGTGATTTTGAAAATCTCAAGACAGTCCCCTTTCAACAGTCTGTACAAGCATAGCAGTCCCCAATTTTTCTGCCCCCACCCCCACCCCCCCAACTCCTCACCATAACTGAAGATCCTCATCCCCGGAACCATTTTTGTAAATTGCATCTGCACTCTGTCTAACAGAGGGCTAACAAACATCTCATACTTATTGAGGTAAATCTTCATGATGTAGGTTATCCAAAATACTTCATAGCCAATGAGAGAGTAGTGGCTGTGTGGAATGCTCTGCCCCAGAGGGCAGTGGAGGCCCAGTCTCTGGATTCATTTAAGAAAGAGTTGGATAGAGCTCTCAAGGATAGTGGAATCAAGGGTTATGGAGATAAGGCAGGAACAGGATACTGATTAAGGAGATCAGCCATGATCACATTGAATGATGGTGCAGGCTCGAAGGGCAGAATGGCCTATTGTCTATTGACTGCTTTTACACAAATGTGTAATCACTGTTAAAATATGCAGTGAACAAGTTGCTTTCAGTAATTCCTGCATTTCTATAGCCCCATTCCTGCCCTTAGAACATGCTTCACAGCCAGTGAAGTGCTGAAGTGTAATCACTTTTGGATGTAGGTTTGCTCACTGAGCTGGAAGGTTAATTTCCAGACATTTCGTCACCCTACTAGGTAATATCTTCAGTGAGCCTCCAGGTGAAGCACTGCTGCTGATTCCAGCTGTCTATTTATATGTTTGGGTTTCTTTGGGTTGGTGATGTCAGGAAATGTAGGGTGACAAAATGTCTGGAAATGAAACTTCCAGCTCAACGAGCAAACCTACATCTAGAACCTCAATCTGAGCTACAAATCTTCTCAAAACACCCTGTAAACACTTTTGGAATATAGAACTTGTGGCTGGTCATTTGCACAATGCAACATCCCAACAACAGAAATGTGATGCTGATCAGCTAATCAGTTTGTGATGTTGATAAGGCCATAGATATTGGTCCGCATGCTGATGAGAACTCTCCTACTCTTTGAAATATTGTCGTAGGGTAGTTTACAGCCACTTTAGATGACAGAGGACACTTGGTTAACTTCTCATCCAAAAGCCGGAATCATTGCCAATGCAGCTGTGATTCTGTAGTCAAGTCTGAGAGTGGGATTTGAACATGATATGTTTTGACACAGAGACATGAGTGCAAACAACTGTGTCAAAAACTTACACCTAGTTTAATAACTTAAGAAACTTATTCATTCCAAAAACACCATGGAGCTAAATGACTGGTGGAAGATCTGTTTTAGTATTGTATATTGTTTTCTGGATGGCCAAGACACACAGGCAAATTCTTTTAAAGGGTTCTGAAATAACTCCCCAGAGGCCAGTATCCCATCACCAAATCTCCCATTATTTACATGTGGAGAGTCCTTGACACTGATCCAGCTCCCTCAGTGCCAGCTTTCAGAGTGAACAGAACCTCTGACACTTGTGTTTTTTTCTTTTTTTTAATTAAACCCCCACACTACCGCCTAACTGCGGTAGTGCTTATTTTTTCCCCAGCACCCATGGTGTGTGTGCACAGGTGTGAGACACAGTGAGTGACACAAGGTGTACGAATCTTTTATTCAATTTCCACCACCAGGAAGAAAGGAAAACACCCGAGTGGCCAGTGACAAGCAGTGCCCTTCACATCAAAAGATGTGTGATCAAAACAGTGAAGGGGAGGGGAGGGACTAAATCAAAATAGATTTGGAGGGGGAAATAATGCACTCCACTCCCTGCGGCGCCCACCTCTCCCTGAACAACTCCAGGGTGTTGGTCGACACCGCATGCTCCTTCTCCAAGGACACCCGGGCTCTAACGTAACCGCGGAAGAGGGGCAGGCAGTCGGCCCTAACGACCCCCTCCACGGCCCGCTGCCTGGACATGTTGATGGCCAGTTTGGCCAGGCCCAGGAGCAGACCCACGGGGAGTGCAAACGCCCACACCCAATATACACGTGGTCCACAGACTCCGCAGCGCCACAGAACAAGCAGTTGTGCTGGGAGTCCGTGAACCACCACAATCTGCAGTTGCAGGGGACCGCTGTGTGCAGCACCCTCCACCCCAGATCCCCGAGAGAAAGGGGGAGGACTCCCGCGTAGAGAGCCCTGCACTGGGGATCCCCACCGCCCTGTGGCAAATGGGCACACCAAGGCGTGTCCGGATGGTGGATGAGGGAGAAGAGGTGGACGGTGTGCAGCAGCAGTCTATACAGGGACTTGTGTTTTTTTTTTCTTTTTTTTCTGTTTCTTCTTTTTTTTTTAAATTTAGCCCCCACACTACCACCTAAGTGCGGTAGTGCTTATTTTATCCCCAGCACCCATGGTGTGTGTGCGCTGGTGTGAGACACAGTGAAAGCAGTCCATTTTATTTTTTTTCATCAAAGGGCAAGCACACCTGTTTTTTTTTCTTTTTTTTTTCTTTAACCCCCACACTACCACCTAAGTGCGGTAGTGCTTATTTTTTTCCACAGCACCCATGGTGTGTGTGTGCAGGTGTGAGACACAGTGAAAGACACAAAGTGCACGAATCTTTATTCAAATTCCACCACCAGGAAGACAGGAAAACAACCGGGTGGCCAGTGACAAACACTGCCCTTCACATCAAAGGGCAGTGCTGTGAGATCAAAACAGTGAAAGGGAGGGTAGGGACTAAATCAAAATAGAATTGGAGGGAGAAATGATGCACTCCACTCCCTGCAGCGCCCACCTCTCCCTGAACAACTCCAGGGTGTTGGTCGACGCCGCGTGCTCCTTCTCCAAGGACACCCGGGCTCTAACGTAACCGCGGAAGAGGGGCAGGCAGTCGGCCCTAACGACCCCCTCCACGGCCCGCTGCCTGGACCTGTTGATGGCCAGTTTGGCCAGGCCCAGGAGCAGACCCACGAGGAGGTCTTCAGACCTGCCCTCCTTCCTCCGTACCGGGTGCCCAAAGATCAGGAGCGTGGGACTGAAGTGCAGCCAAAAACAGAGGAGAAGGTTTTTCAGAAAATCAAAAAGGGAGTGCAAACGCACACACCCAATATACACGTGGTCCACGGACTCCACAGCGCCACAGAACAAGCAGTTGGGCTGGGAGTCCGTGAACCACCGCAACCTGCGGTTGCAGGGGACTGCTGCATGCAGCACCCTCCACCTCAGATCCCCGAGAGAAAGGAGGAGGTGTTAACAATTCTGGAAAGTGTAAAAATAGATAAGTTCCCTGGGACAGATGGGATTTATCCAAGGATTCTCCGGGAAGCCAGGAAGGAGATTACCCAGCCTTTGGCTTTGATCTTTATGTCAGAATTGTCTACAGGAATAGTGCGTGAAGACTGGAAGAAAGCAAATGTTGTTCCTTTGTTCAAGAAGGGGAGTAGAGACAACCCTGGTAACTATAGCCAGTGAGCCTCCCTTTGGTTGTGGGTAAAGTGTTGGAAAATGTTATAAGAGCTAGGATTTGTAATCATCTAGAGAGGAATAAGATGATTAGGGATAGTCAATATGGTTTTGTGAAGGGTAGGTTGTGCTTCACAAACCTTAATGAGTTCTTTGAGAAAGTGACAAACAGATGGATGAGGGTAAAGTGGTTGATGTGGTGTATATGGATTTTAGTAAAGCATTTGATAAGGCTGTTGCACAAAATACGGAGGCATTTAGTGGTTTGGATCAGAAATTGGCCCTTTGAAAGAAAACAGAGGGTAGTGTTTGATGGGAAATGTTCATCCTGGAGCTCAGTTACCAGTGGTGTACCACCGTGATCTGTTTTGGGGCCACTGCTGTTTGTCATTTTTATAAACGACCTGGATGAGAGTGTAGAAGGATGGGTTAGTAAATTTGCGGATGTTGCTAAGGTCGGTGGAGTCGTGGATAGTGCTGAAGATGTTATAGGTTACAGAGGGACATAGATAAGCTGCAGAGCTGGGCTGAGAGGTGGCAAATGGAGTTTAATGTGGAAAAGTGTGAGGTGATTCACTTTGGAAGGAGTAACAGGAATGCAGAGTACTGGGCTAATGGCAAGATCCTTGGTAGTGTGGATGAGCAGAGAGATCTCTGTGTCCATGTCCATGGATCCCTGAAAGTTGCCACCCAGGTTGATAGGGTTGTTAAGAAGGCATACGGTGTGCTAACTTTTATTAGTAGAGGGATTGAGTTTCGGAACCTTGAGGTCATGCTGCAGCTGTACACAATTCTGGTGTGGCTGCACTCTGGAGTATTGCGTACTGTTCTGGTTCCTGCATTATAGGAAGGATGTGGAAGCTTTGGAAAGGGCTCAGGGGAGATTTACTAGGATGTTGCCTAGTATGGAGGAAAGGTCTTATGACTAAAGGCTGAGGGACTTGAGGCTGTTTTTGTTGGAGAGAAGAAGGTTGAGAGGTGACTTAATCAAGACGTATAAGGTAATCAGAGGCTTAGATAGGGTGGACAGTGAGAGCCTTTTTCCTTGGATGGTGATGGCTACCACAAAGGGACATAGCTTTAAATTGAGGGGGTGATAGATATAGGACAGATGTCAGAGGTAGGTTCTTTACTCAGAGAGTAGTAGGGGCGTGGAACACACTACCTACAACAGGAGTAGACTCACCAATGTTAAGGGCATTTAAATGGTCATTGGATAAACATATGGATGAAAATGGAATAGTGTAGTTTAGATGGGCTTTGGATTGGTTTCACAGGTCAGCAAAACATCGAGGACTGAAGGGCCTGTACTGTGCTGTAATGTTCTATGTTCCATAATTAATGAAATAGGAAAGAAAAGGATGAGATTCTGAAGGGAGAATATAGGAAGTTAGGCAGGAATTTAAAAAGGAGGTCTTTGAGGCTGGTAATTTATGGATTACTCCCGGTGCTATTTGCTAGTGAGGATAGGAATAGGAAGATAGAGCAGATGAATGCATGTCTGAGGGGCTGGTGCAGGGGAGAAGGGTTCACATTTTTGGATCATTGGAATCTCTTCTGGGGTAGAAGTGATTGTATAAGAAGGACAGATTGCACCTGAGTTGGAAGGGAGATTTGCTAGAGCTACTTGGAGGATTTGAACGAGTGACAGGGGGACCAAGGGAGATAGTGAGGAAAGAGATCAGACTGAGACTGGTGCAGTTGGGAAAAGGAGTAAGTCAAATAGACAGGGCAGGCAGGAACAAAGCAGAAAATGAGGTAGGACTGATAAATTAAACTGCATTTATTCAAAGTTTGGGAGAAGATTTGTAGCTCGGGTGCTCATTGTTGTGGTTCTGCACGCCGAGCTGGGAATTTGTGTTGCAGACGTTTCGTCCCCTGTCTAGGTGACATCCTCAGTGCTTGGGAGCCTCCTGTGAAGCGCTTCTGTGGTGTTTCCTCCAGCATTTGTAGTGGTTTGAATCTGCCGCTTCCGGTTGTCAGTTCCAGCTGTCCGTTGCAGTGGTCGGTATATTGAGTCCAGGTCTTATTGATTGAATCTGAAGATGAGTGCCATGCCTCTAGGAATTCCCTGGCTGTTCTCTGTTTGGCTTGTCCTATAATAGTAGTGTTGTCCCAGTCGAACTCATGTTGCTTGTCATCTGAGTGTGTGGCAACTAAGGATAGCTGGTTGTGACGTTTCGTGGCTAGTTGGTGTTCATGGATGCGGATCGTTAGCTGTCTTCCTGTTTGTCCTATGTAGTGTTTTGTGCAGTCCTTGCATGGGATTTTGTACACTACATAGACAGCTAATGA
>NC_057736.1:2659459-2692517 GCF_004010195.1 Chiloscyllium plagiosum | reverse complement strand
TGATGCAACTTCTTTTGTGTGTGTTGGGGTGGTTGCTTTCGTAGTTCAGGACTTGGTCTGTGTGTGTGGCTTTCCTGTATACCTTTGTGGTGAATTCTCCGTTCGGTGTTCTTTGTACCATCACGTCTAGGAATGGGAGTTGGTTGTCCTTTTCTTCCTCTCTAGTGAATCAGATTCCTGTGAGTGTGGCATTGATGATCCGGTGTGTGTTCTATATTTCTGTGTTTTTTAATGATTACAAAGGTGTCATCCACATATCTGACCCAGAGTTTGGGTTGAATTTGCGGTAAGACTGTCCACAGATTCAATAAATAAGCACATCGACCTGGACCCAATATACCGGCCACTGCAACGGACAGCTGGAACTGACAACTGGAAGCGGCAGAGACAAACCACTATAAATGCTGGAGGAAACATCACAGAAGTGCTTCACAGGAGGCTCCCAAGCACTGAGGATGTCACCTAGACAGGGGACGAAATGTCTGCAACACAAATTCCCCGCTCGGCGAACAGAACCACAACAACTGCATTTATTTCAATGCAAAAGGCCTAACAGGTAAGGCAGATGAACTCAGGGCATTGTTGGGATCATAGGACTCTGATATCATAGCGATTACAGACATGTGGCTCAGGGATGGACAGGACTAGCAGCTTAATGTTCCAGGGTGATAACATTATTGGCTGTATTTAGGGAGGATATTTGAAGAACAAGAACAAAGAAAATTACAGCATAGGAACAGGCCCTTTGGCCCTCCAGTACTGCGCTGATCCAGATCCTCTATGTAAACCGATCGCCTGTTTTCTAAGGGTCTGTATCCCTTTGCTCCCTGTCCATTCATGTATCTGTCAAGATACATCTTAAATGACACAATCGTGCCTGCCTCTACCACCTCTGCTGGCAATGCGTTCCAGGCACTCACCACCCTCTGCATAAAGAACTTGCTACACATCTCTCTCTTAAACCTTTTCCCTCTTACCTTGAACTTGAGACCCCTAATTATTGAGTCCTCCACTCTGTTTCTTACTATCCACCCTGTTTACAGCTCTCATGAGTTTGTAGGCCCCAATCAGGTCCCCCCTCAACCTCTTCCTTTCCAATGAAAATAATCCTAATATACTCAACCTCTCCTCATATTTAGCACCCTCCATACCAGGCAACATCCTGGTGAACCTCCTCTGCACCCTCTTCAAAGCATCCACATCCTTTTGGTAATGTGGTGACCAGAACTGTACACAGTATTCTAAATGTGGTTGAACCAAAGTCCTATACAGCTATAACATGACTTGCCAACTCTTGTACTCAACACCCGTCCAATGAAGGAAAACATGCCACATGCCGCCTTGACCACTCTATTAACCTGCATTGCAACCTTCAGGAATAATGGACTTGAACATCCAGATCTCTCTGTACATCAATTTTCCCCAGGACTTTTCCGTTTACTGTATAATTCGTTCTTGAATTGGATCTTCCAAAATGCATCACCTCATATTTGCCTGGATTGAATTCCATCAGCCATTTCTCTGCCCAACTCACCAAACTATTTATATTCTGCTGTATTCTCTGACAGTTCCCTTCCCTATCTGCTACTACGTTACTGTTAGTGTCATCTGTAAACTGGCTGATCAGACCACCGAAACCTTCCGAGAGATCATTTATGTATCTCACAAACAACAGTGGTCCCAACATGGATCCCTGTGGAGCACCACTGATAAAGTTCTCTATTTTGAGAAACTCCCTTCCACTATTACTCTCTGTCTCCTGTTGCCCAGTCAATTCTCTATCCATCTAGCTAAAACACCTGGACCCCATGTGACTTCACTTACTCCATCAGCCTACCATGGGGAAACCTTATAAAACGCCTTACTGAAGTCCATGTATATGACATCTCCAGCCCTTCCCTCATCAATCAACTTTATCACTTCCTTGAAGAATTCTATTAAGTTGGTAAGACATGACCTTCCCTGCACAAAGCCACGTTGCCTATCACTGATAAGCCCATTTTCTTCCAAATGTAAATACATTCCTATCCCTCAGTATCTTCTCCAGCAGCTTTCTTACACTGATGTCAGGCTCACCGGTCTATAATTACCTGGATTATCCCTGCTGCTCTTCTTAAACAAGGGGACAACATTAGCAGTTCTCCAATCCTCTGGGACCTTACCCGTGTTCAAGGATGCTGCAAAGATATCTGTTAAGGCCCCAGCTATTTCCTCTCTCGCTTCCCTCAGTAACCTGGGATAGATCCCATCTGGATCTGGGGGCTTGTTCACCTTTTAGAATACCCAACACTTCCTCCCTCCTTGTGCTGACTTGACCGAGAATAATCAAACATCTATCCCTAACCTCAGCATCGATCATGTCCCTCTGCTCAGTGAATATTGATGCAAAGTACTCATTAAGAATCTCACCCATTTTTTCTGATTCCACGCACATCTTTCCTCCTTTGTCCTTGTGTGGGCCAACCATTTTTCTAGTTACCCTCTTGCTCCTTATATATGAATAAAAGGCTTTAGGACTTTCCTTAACCCTGCTCGCTAAGGATATCTCATGACCCCTTTTAGCCCGCTTAATTCCTCATTTCAGATTGGTCCTACTTTCCCGATATTCTTCCAAAGCTTTGTCTGTTTTCAGTCATCTAGATCTTATGTATGCATCCTTTTTCCTCTTAGCTAGTCTCACAATTTCACCTGTCAGCCATGGTTCCATAATCTTGCCATTTCTATCCCTCATTTTCACAGGAACATATCTCTCCTGCATTCTAATCAACTTGTCTTTAAAAGCCTCCCACATATCAAACGTGGATTTATCCTCAAACAGTTGCTCCCAATTACATTCCCAGCTCCTGCCGAATTTTGTTACTGTTGGCCTTCCCCCAATTTAGCGCTCTTCCTTTAGGATCACTCTTGTCTTTGTCACGAGTATTCTAAAACCTACATAATTGTGATCGCTATTCCCAAAGTAATCCCCTACTGAAACTGCAACCACCTGGCTGGGCTCATTTCCCAACACCAGTATGGCCCCTTCCCAAGTTGGACTATTTACATACTGCTCTAGCAAACTCTCCTGGATGCTCCTTACAAATTCTGCTCCATCTAGACCTCTAACACTAGGTGAATTCCAGATCAGCGTGGTGCTGGAAAAGCACAGCAGGTCAGGCAGCATCCGAGAAGCAGGAAAATCAATGTTTCGGCAAAAGCCCTTCATCATTCCTGATGAAGGGCTTTTGCCCGAAAAGTTGATTTTCCTGCTTCTCGGTTGCTGCCTGACCTGCTGTGCTTTTCCAGCACCACGCTGATCTTGACTTTAATCTCCAGCATCTGCAGTACCCACTTCCAACTAAGTGACCCCAGTCAATGTTGGGAAAATTAAAATCTCCTATCCCCAACACGCTATTGCTCTTATATCTTTCCATAATCTGTTGACATATTTATGCTTGCTGTAGGGAGGGTTGTAGTGCAGCCCCAACATTGTTACCGCACCCTTATTTCTGAGCTCTGCCCATATTGCCTCACTGCTCGAGTCTTCCATAGTGCCCTCCTTCAGCTCACCTATGATATCTTCTCTGACCAGTAATATAACTCCTTCACCCTTTTTACCTCCCTCTCTGTCCCGCCTGAAGCATCAATATCCTTAGTTGCCCATCATGTCCTTCCCTCAACCAAGCCTCAGTAATAGCAATAACAAGATACTCCCAGGTACTAATCCAAGCCCTAAGTTCATCTGCATTACCTACTGCACTTCTCGCATTAAAACAAATGCACCTCGTACCACCTGTTCCTTTGCGTTCAGCATCTGCTCTCTACTTACTCTTCCCTTTAGTCACAGTGACTTCATTATCTAGTTCCTTACAGGGTTTAGTTACTACCTCCTTACTGTCCACTAACCTCCTCATTTGGTTCCCAACCCTCTGCCACAATAGTGTAAACCCTCCCCAACAGTGTTAGCAGAAGCACCCCAAGGACATTGGTTCTAGTCAGGCCCAAGTGTAGACCGTCCAATTTATTATAGTCCCACCTCCCCCAGAATTGGTCCCAGTGTCCCAAAAATCTGAACCCCTCCCTGCTGCACCATCTCTCAAGCCACACATTGATCCTGCCAATTTTTCCATTTCTGGGAATATGTCCAGGGAAGTTATTTGGGTGGAACTAAAAAAAAACAAAGCGATGATCCCTTTATTGGGATTGTGCTATACAGCCCTCAGCAGTTGGGGGAAAGTCAGAAAAAAATTTTAAGGAGACCCCAGTTATCTGTGGGAATACTAGGGTGGTTATGTTAGGGTATTTTGACTTTCCAAACATAGACTGGGGCTACCATTGTGTTAAGGACCTGGATGGAGAGGAATTTAAGTGTGTACAAAAAAAAGTTTCTGTTTCAGTATGTGGATGTACCTACTAGAGAAGGTGCAAAACTTGACCTACTCTTGGGAAATAAGGCAGGGCAGGTGACTGAGGTGTCAGTGGGGGAGCACTTTGGGACCAGTGACCATAATTCAATTACATTTAAAATAGTGATGGTAAAGGATAGACCAGATCTAAAAGTTAAAGTTCTAAGTTGGAGGAAGGTCAATTTTGGCGGTATTAAGCACGAACTTTCAAAAGTTAATTGAGGACCGATGTTCGCAGGTAAAGGGACAGCTATAAAATGGGAAGCCTTCAAAATTGAGATAACGAGAGTCCAAAGACAGTATGTTCCTGTTAGGGTGAAAGGCTGGTAGGTGTAGGGAATGCTGGATGACTAGAGAAATTGAGGTTTTAGTCAAGAGTAAGAAGGAAGCATATGTCAGATAAAGATGGCAGAAATTGAATAACTCCCTTGAAGAGTACAAAGGCAGCAGGCGTATATTTAAGAGGCAAATCAGGAGGGCAAAAAGGGGACATGAGTTAGCTTTGGCAAATTGGGTCAAGGATAATCCAAAGGGATTCTACAAATATGTTAAGGACAAAAGGATAACTAGAGAGAGAATAGGGACCCTCAAACATCATTCTTAATGAAGGTCTTATGCCCGAAACGTCGATTCTCCTGCTCTTTGGATGCTGCCTGACCTGCTGTGCTTTTGCAGCACCACACTCTCAACTCTGATCTCTGGCATCTGCAGTCCTCACTTCCCCGTCAAAGATCAGCAAGGCTGCCAATGTGTGCAACTGTAGAAGATGGGGGTGATAGTAAACAAATATTTTGCATCAGTGTTTACCATGGAGAGGGATACAGAAGATAGAGAATGTGGGGAAATAAGTAATGACCTGTTGAAAAATGTCCACATTACAGAGGATGTGTTGCTGGGCACGTTAAAATGCATAAAAGTGGATAAATCTCCTAGACCTGATTAGGTGTACCCTAAAACTCTGTGCAAAGCTGCGGAGGTAATTGCTGAGATATTTGTGTCATCAATAGCCATAGGCAAGGTGCGGAAGACTAGAGGTACCACTATTTAAGAAAGTGGAAAGGAAAAACCAGGGAACTATAGACCAGTTAGCCGGGTATCCTGAGGGGCAGGATTTGCATGTATTTTGAAAGGCAAGGACTGATCAGGGATACCCAACATGGCTTTGTGCATGGGAAATCATATCTCACTAACTTGAGTGTGTTTTTCACAAAGTAACGAAGAGGATTGATGAGGGTAGAGCAGTGGATGTGACCAATATGGACTTCAGTAAGGCATTTGACAAGTTTCCCCAAGTTAGACTGCTTACAAGGTTAGATCTCATGGAATAGAGGGGAAACTAGCCATTTGGATATAGAACTGGCTCAAAGGTAGAAGACAGAGGGTGGTGGTGGAGAGTTGCCTTTCAGACTGGAGGCCTGTGACCAGTGGAGTGCCACAAGGATCGGTGCTGGGTCCTCTACTTTTTGTCATTTATATAAATGATTTGGATGTAAGAGGTAAAGTTAGAAAGTTTGCAGATGACACCAATATTGGAGGTGTAGGGGACAGCGAAGAAGGTTACCTTAGATTACAACAGGATCTTGATCAGATGGGTCAATGGGCTGAGGAGTGGCAGATGGAGTTTAATTTAAATAATTGTGAGATGATGCGTTTTGGAAAGGCAAGTCAGGGCACTATACACTTAATGGTAAGGTCCTAGGGAGTGTTGCTGAACAAAGAGACATTGGAGTGCAGGTTCATAGCTCCTTGAAAGTGGAGTCGCAGGTAGATTGGATAGTGAAGAAGGCATTTGGTATGCTTTCCTTTATTGGTCAGAGTATTGAGTACAGAGTTGGGAGGTCATGTTGCTGCTGTACACGACATTGGATAGGCCACTGTTGGAATATTGTGTGTAATTCTGGTCTCCTTCCTAACAGAAGATTGTTGTAAAACTTGAACAGATTCAGAAAAAGTTTACAAGAATGTTGCCAGGGTTGGAGGATTTGTGCTATAGGGAGAGGCTGAATAGGCTCTTTCCCTGGAGCATTGGAGGCTGAGGGGTTACCTTATTGAGGTTTATAAAATCATGAGAGGCATGGATAGGGTAAATAGGCAAGGTCTTTTCCCTGAGATGGGGGAATCCAGAATTAGAGGGCATAGGTTTAGGGTGAGAGGGGAAAGATATAAAAGAGATCTAAGGGACAACTTTTTCATGCAGAGGGTGGTATGTATGTGTGGAATGGGCTGCCAGAGGAAGTGGTGGAGGCTGGTACAATTTCAACACTTAAAAAGCATCTGGATGGGTTTGGAGGGATATGGGCCGGGTGCTGGCAGGTGGGACTAGATTAGGTTGGGATATCTGGTCGGCATGGACGTGTTGCACCGAAGGATCTGTTTCTGTTTTCTGAATTCAGTTAAGTATCCACTGATGACACGAAACCACTGACATAAAAACCATCTGGTTCACTCATGTTCTTCAGGGAAGGAAATCTGCCATCATGTGACTTCAGACTCACAGCAATGTGGTTGACTCTCAAGTGCCCTCTGGGTAATGAGGGATGGGCAATGAATGTTGGCCTAGCCAACAACGCCCACATACTGTGAATGAAAAAAAGAACTCCAAACCTTTGAAATAAGAGCCAGCATTACATCTCTATAACTCTATGACTCTATAAATGGGACTCGATTAATCTTGAATATCTGGCCATCATGGACGAATGGACCAATGGGTCTGTTCCCGTGCTGTACAGCTCTCTGACTGTTTGACTCCATCTCGTTTGAACAATAGCACTTCAGACAGTGAGTATTCACTAAGAACCGCATTGCAGCAGCTCTGTAATGGAGTTTGAACCTTTCCACCCAAAAGACTTAAAGGTCTACAGTAACTCAGAACGACTTAAATATCTTTTCTTGGGCATTCCCATAAAATCAAGAGAAAAAAAAAATTTATTGCACTATATTATTCACTGCTCCTGCTACTGCAGTGGCTTTAGTGTGTTACAGTTCACTCAGGGAGTCCACGTTGCCGTGGCAACGTGCACCTTTTACGTGTCTGTTGTAGCCTGAAACTGTGGATAATGATGAGAGAGGCTCAGGTTTCTTTCCATCCAGTAGCTGACCAGGAGTCTCTCTCACTCTTATCACCTGCTATTGGCATGAGCTGGCGGGATTTGCAGGTTGATACTGTCGGGTCCTATTGTGGATGCATCTTCCCGAGCCAATAACTCCTGGGGCAATCTCAGACCCAGACCTTGCAGCTGAGAGGCAGGAAGGAGTGCTGCTTATTGTACAATAAGACCTCCAAGCTATTTAAACAATCCATTTGAATTCTCTAAAAGTGTTCAATAAACCACTTTTTACAATATATATTAATAACTTGCAGGAAGGAGGCGAATGCACTACAGCCAAATTTGCAGACTACACTAAAATAGGTGGAAGAGCTGGTTGGGAGAGGGATACAATAGTTCACAGAGAGATATCGATAATGAGTGGACAGAATGTTGGCAAATGGAGTATAATGTAGGAAAAATGTGAAGTTGTTCATTTCAGAAGGGAGAACAAAAGAGCAGGGTATTATTAAAATGGAGAAAAGCTGCAGAAGGGTATTTGGGGGGGGGGGGGAATCTTTTACAGAAAGCTAGCACACAGGTACAGCAGCGAAGTCTCAGGAATTGGTCTGGTGCAGATGCTGAGGTGGTGACGGAGGAGAATCAGCCCAGTGGTGAAAAATACCACCTGAAGATTGGCGACTTTGGTGTTGTTTGGGTTCGGTGGAGACAGCGGCAAAGCAGTGGAAGAAGGATGGTTGTGCAGACGTTGTTGGTGATTAGCTGGCTCAGGACTGAGGCACTCTCTTTAAGCTTTTTTTTTCTCTTATTCTTAATTTATTCAAAATGGTGCTGAATCGTAGTGACAAATGAAAGCTTTTCACTTATTATGTTCTTACTGTAAAGTACACATGACAATAAAATCATTCATTCATTCATTCAAATGCTGGCTCTTATTTCAAAGGTTTGGAGTTCTTTTTTTCATTCACAGTATGTGGGTGTTGTTGGCTAGGCCGACATTCATTGCCCATCCCTCATTACCCAGAGGGTACTTGAGAGTCAACCACATTGCTGTGAGTCTGAAGTCACATGATGGCAGATTTCCTTCCCTGAAGAACATGAGTGAACCAGATGACTTTTATGACAGTGGTTTCGTGTCATCAGTGGATACTTAACTGAATTCAGATTCCACCATCTGCCATGGTGGAATTCGAATCTGGGTCCTCATATCATTAGCTGAGTGTCTGTATTAATAGTCTAGCAATAATACCACCAGCCTGTTGTGTTCCCTATAAGAGCAGGGAAGTCTCCCTTCAACTGTACACAGTGCTGGTGAAGCAACATCTGGAGCACTGTGAGCAGGTTTGGTTCCCTTATTTAAGGAAAGACAGTATTTCATTGGAGACAGTTCACAGAAAGTTTAGTCAGATGATCCCTCGTATGGAGGGATTGTCTTATGAGCAATGTTTATACATGTTGGGAATCTACTCATTAGAGTTTAGAAGAATGACATGTGATCTCATTGGAACATATAGGGTTGTTAAGGGGCTTGACAGGGTAAATGCTGAGAGGTTGTTTCCCTTCATGGGAGAGTCTAAGACCAGATGGCATTATCTCAGAATAAAGGGCACCAATCTAAATCTGAGATGAGAAAGATTTTTTTCTCTCAGAGAGTTGTAAGTCTTTCAGATCTCCTTACCACAGAGAGCAGTGGGAATAGAGTCCTTGTGTATAATTAAGGCTGAGATAGATTCTTGATCAGTCAGGGAAAGAAGAGTTACAGGTAAAGAGCAGGAAAGTGGATGTGAGGAATGTTGGATCAGCCATGATCCTGTGGAGCAGGCTCGAGGGACCGAACAGCATCCTCTGGTTCCTATTTCGAATGGTCTTATGCTCTAATTTTTGTTTTATCATGAACTCAACATAGAAATGTAAGTCAGGAATCTGTACAAATTTTGACTAAGCTTTGAATATTTTGTTCGTAATAAGCAAATAAAAAAATAAGGAGAATGATACCTTTTTCATAAGTTACAGGCTATGACTCTTTTTCAGAACCACACTGCACTCAAAATGTAAACTGTTTCTGTCCACACAGAAGCTGCTGAGTTTCTCTAGCATTCTCTGTATTTGTTTCAAATTTCCAGCATCTGCAGAGTTTTATCTTTAATTAAATTCTTAACGAAGGGAGTTTAATAAAAGTAGAAAATGTTGGCAATGCTGAGCAGGTCAGGGAGCATCTATGGAGAGAGAGGCTGAGCTAACCTTTCAGATTGATGGCTTTTTATCAGAATGTTTGACGTGGCTCACTGCTATTTTTCTTATAAATCCCCACCTTCATCTCCTTACAGCCTGGAAAATTCTTCCACTCATGTCTATCTTGCAGTTGTAATAAGTTACTGGTCTGACACAGAGCTCTGCTCTTTTCAATATATTGACAAAACTTCGCACTCAGGTGAAAAACCTCACTTGCTCAGTACATTTAAACAGAGGCTAAGTAAGTCAATGAATTATTCCAGTCACCCAGTAAATCAGCCAAGTACATCTTTTAATCCAGTCTTTGTACTGAAGATGTATTCCATCTGCTGTTAAACCCAACGGTTTGACTCAGTCTTTCACCATTGTATTCCATAGTCAGAGCCGGATGAATTTATAGACTTGTACTTTTACCTCAATGTGCAGTCTGCAAATATTTCACTGTCAAGGTTTCCATAATGTACACAACCTTGAAAATTCTAGGATAGAGTGCGGAAACAAAAATTATGGGAGTAAAACTATAAAATGGGACTCAAATTAACCATTTGAGGTTCTCGGGAACACTGGTATAAGATTAGCGTTGTATTTGTTATACATGTGCACAAATAATAGGTCAACGACCACTCACATTTGTGCAGAAGAACGTAATAGACCTAACTCAGTTATTTGGCAATGGGGTGAAAGTATTTAATGATGTCCCTACAGTTTTGATTGAAAAGAAATGTGGGAACGAGCAAACAGGGAGCACAGAGGAAGCAGCTGGGTAAGTCTGTTACTGAAATCCTACATTTGTACATCGTGTTTAAGTTATGTGTACACATGTGAAATGACTATGTTTATTTAAATGAAACAGAGTAAAATAGAGTGAAAAGATATTTAAAATAAATAAATGACGTGTCAGACTCAATTAAATGAAACAACAATGCAATGATTTTTTTGGGCTTAAGTTGTCCTTGTTTATCTTCTAAATGTAAACGTCACAATTCAACCACATGAATGAGTGCATCGACAGGAACCACTGATTCCAATCACCACTGTGAAGCTTTCTTTTAAGGTCCATCCTCCGCCCCCAGCACCACCCCATCCATAAGCAGTCAGCCTCTCTATGCAACTGACTATCCTTTTCCAAAGTTCCATGTCATATCTCAGTTTCAGTGCTGCTGCCCGTTCCTGATACAGCTGGTATCAAAAACCACCCTGAATGACAAGCAATGCCATGTGACAGAGGAGCAGTGGGTTACAGCTTCACACCCTCACATGCCCACACAGTAAGCTCTTGATCTGAGTTGTGCAGTCCATGCAGACCCCACCAGATGATTCCCCACAGGAAGGAAATGAAAACAGAAGGTGTATTAGCCCAAACTGCAGGGAGATCTCTGTCAGTTCTAGTGGCTGTGATAGGGAGCCAAGAACAAATCGAGTGGTTTCCCTTGGACAGGGGAATGCTCCACATCGAAACCAAATAAGAAGGAGAGAATGATATAAGTCACTTCAAGTGAAAAATTATCCATCAGTGATGTTTGCATAAGTGTCATTGAGAAGGTCAACCCTTTTGTTCCCATTGACTTAAAAGCACATTAACCTAAAACCTAATGTTTAGCCAGATAATTGAATTTCATCCTTTCTCTTCAGCACAGTTTTGAGATTTTTAGAAGGAATTCCAATATTTTGCTGATAACCAGTTTCAGCAGCATTGTAGTGAGTCTGTATTGTTTTCTACATTAACATCAAAAAGTCCAATAAGTTTCAGTTTGATCACGATCAGAATCTGGGTTAGCAAATAAATTGCTCAGTTCACAATGATTCACTGGAATCATCAGGCTGAATATTTAAAGTAAAGGGTTGAAATTTAACCTTGAGCAATGAAGCATTAAAATTGCCTTGCTTTTTCACCATCCCAACTTAACTCTCCTACGGGCAATCTCCCAGAGCCAAAATCAGCTTCACACTTGGCACGTCAACTTTACATTTTTAATCACAGACAGACCCCAAGCTGAGTGTGTGTAAAACTGCAGGGCCATCTGGTGAGGCGGATGCATGAACAGGGTTGCTGCTGACCAATGCTGGGCAAGGTGATGCCCCGTGAAGGTGACTTCTCCAGGATCGGAAAGGAGACTGCTAGGAAATTAGGTTAAAGGAGACAGAAAACAATAAAACATAGAAAAGATGCTGTGAATCTACTCATTCGGATGAAGCTTCTCTCTCTGCTATTTAAAATAAATGGGCTAACTTTTATCAAAAGACCAAAGAGAAGACATTTAGATTGGAGTCTTAGGCAGTCATACATTGTTATTGCATTGTACAGTTTAGAAGCATTTAATCCTTTTCTTGTCCGTGCAATTTCGACTGGGTAAGCTTACAGCAAAAATAAGAATCTGAGTAATTATCAGAAGTGTTAATAACAGTGAAGCACATTTGAACAGCAACACACAGAATTAAAGAGGAGTGGGACATCGGCCATGCTTGTGATTTCCCAAGTGGTGAGATTGTAATCTTAGCTTGTCATTGTGGAGAGACACTGAGTGGAAGCTGGCACAGGAAAGTAAGGAAATTTGCCAGGAAAGTAATTTCAGGTCACTCTCAATCATCTCCTCACAGCGTAATCAGAGAAATACCAGAAAAAGAAATGAAACAAAAGGACCCTTGTTCTCAGTTATAAACTTCAGTAACTGTGAAATTACGTGATTGGGTATTACACACTTGCACTAAACACCTTTTTATCTGAAATTTCTCTCCCAGTATATAAATAAATACAGCAGATTTTCTTATGCTGGAGCCCCATGGTATTATTCTGGGACTGATGTTACACCAGCTGAGTATTTTTCTTTTGTTGTCAAAATGCTGGCTTGAATATAAATCCAATTTCTGACCTCTTTTGCTAAAATAAGTAAATCAAAAAAATTATCCCCTTCAAAATCGATTGTAAATGATCTGTGAAAGCTCAAACACTTTCAACATTTCTTTTGCTAGATGTTTTGGACTAGATCAGACATGCATTGAAAATTTTAAAATTCTCCACCTCATTCTCAAATCCCTCACCTCCAGGAAATGTTCTCCAGTTTTAAAAGCCTTCAGGACGTTTGTGTTCATATAATTCTGGCTTGTTAATCAACTCCCAGTTTTAATTGCTGCATCATTGATGGCCATGCCTTCAGCAGCCAAAGCCCTAAGCTCTACAGATCCCTATCCAACCGATCTATTTGCCTTTAAAGTACTCTGTGACCAAGTGTTTGGCTACCTGCTTTTTTTTATATTGAACTATGTGGTTCAGCATGTCACACATCACTGTATGGTGACTCAGCGGTTAGCACTACTGCCTTATAGCGCCAATGATCCAGGTTCAATTCCAGCCTTGGGTGACTGTCTGTGCAGAGTTTCCACATTCGCCCTGTGTCTGTTTGGGTTTCCTCTCTCAGTCCAAAGATATGCAGGTTAGGTGGATTAGCCATGGGAGTGGGTGTGATGCTTTTTCAGAGGGTTGGTGTGCATTCAATGGGTTGAATGGCCTGCTTCCACACTGTAGAGTTTCTCTGATTACAGTCAGTTTTTCTATAACGCGATGATTGTATTCTTGTGCACCCCCATATTATGGAAACATTGTGCTTTAGAAACAGCGCTTAACGTGTTGGCAACGTAATGGCATTACAGCCAACACACGTTTTTAAAAGTTCGCGCTTTACAAACAGTGTTCCCAAACTGTCAATCACGTTGTAGCGAATTCGTGTTAACGAAACATGCGTTATAGCAGAACTACCTGTATAATTTTGCTTTACAACATTTGTGTAAGGTGCTTTGGGACATATTATGATGTTAAAGATGCCGTTTAAATATAATCTGTTGTTGTGTGAGGTGCAATCCTTTTTATTGCTTGTTTCTTGCCAGTGAGAGCAGTATGTTTGTGTCGAAGAGATGCTACATTCTGAAGACCTGTGGTACCACCATCTTATTACAAGCAATGGGACCCCTTTTTGAGCTGGCACAAACATATTGTGGCTTTGACACCATTGAGGTAAGAAATAACCGGGGATATTTCACTTTTTCACCAACAAGTCAAGGAAGGATACAGTGCAAAATGAAAGGACTACTTACGATCCAACTCAAGTGACAGGAGTCTGGACTATGGGCTGAATCTTACTAGATATCGGCAAAATGTAAATTTTGTGAATTTCATGGAGGGATTCTCTCCGTGAGCATTAGTGGGTTTTCTCGCATTATCTTTCCAAACTCTCTTCATTACCGATGCACCATTGTCCCACTCACCACAATACAGTCCATTGATGGGATTCCTGGTGCCATCTTTAAAGTGCAGCTGGGCACCCAATCAAGTGCCAACCGTTCACAGCTGCCCTGCACGGTTCCTGTTAACTGCCCCAGATGTGTCAGGCAGAGGGGAATTGCCACTTACTGTGCTGCTGGACACCTGGGGGTCCGTGTGAACGGGGTTGTGTGTGTGGTCACTGCCCATGGCATGTGCCCTGAGACACTGGTGATTGATGAAGATCCAGCAGAGCAAGAGATGAACTGGAGTCACTAGGAACCTGCTCGGAACTTCATGTCAGAAACTGTCTCCATCTGGTTTCTATTGGAGAGGAGTGGTTGTGGAATGGGAGACTGCATATTAATGAGAGATGGCGAAATAATGAGGATGTTAATATATGTTCATTTATGTAAATAGTCCTCTCACAGCTCCTCAGTTGAAATCTCATCTCATCGTTCAACACTCAGTTGGAAAATGGGACCTTGTGCTCTTGATTTTGAGGAGCTCCTCACTGGGCAATTCAACACGATTCTCAGCCACATTAGGGAGATTTAAATAATCCTTAGATAAGCACATGGATGATTTTGGGATAGTGTAGGAGGACGAGCTGAGAATAGCTCACAGCTCGGCGCAACATTGAAGGCCGAAGGGCCTGTTCTGTGCTGTATTGTTCTATGTTCTCTCACCTTCCTCTCCATTTCCTACCTCATTCATTGGCCAGGAAGGTTCAGCCTTGACTGTTAACCAGCAGCTTTTCATGAACTCAGAAACATGCCGTGAGAAATGGCAGAACAGTGAAGGTGAATAAATCCGACAGAAAAAAAGACGAGGATTGAAAAAGAAAGAAGCAACTGACAAGCAGCTCACAAGAGAAATAATTGATGTTTGAACCTTTTTTCTTTACAGGACATCCTTTACTCTCACATAAACTTTATAAAACCTATGAGCCAAGATTATCCTCATAGGAGCTTTAAGGAAGAAGTAGGGTTCTTAAACAAATTGTTTCCAAGTAAGCCGAAATAAAATGTTTAAATTTGCTGCAATATTTTAAAGCTGACTGACATGGAGAGATTAAATTTCTCTTTCTGTTCCAGATGGTGCGGCCTATTGTATGGGATGTATTCATTCCGACTGCTGGTATGTTATACTGAATACACTTTACTGTCAGATTTTTGGATAAACCAATTTAAGACAGTAAGCAGCCACTAGAATATAACAAACTTTGACGTAAAACCATAAGATCAGCCCTCTCTGGGATAAAGAATTCCACATATTCTCAACCCTCTGAGAGAAGAGATTCCTCCTTATGGGTGACTCCTTACTCAAAGATGATACCCTCTGGTCCGAGACTCTCCCACAAGGGGAAACAATTTCTCCACATCTCCCTTATCAAGTCCCCTAAGAATCTTGTACATTTCAATAAGGTCGCCTTTCATTCTTCTTAATTTCAATAAGTACAGGACCAACCTACTCAACCTCTCCTCAGAAGACAGTGCCTCTCTACCCAGAATCAATCGAATGGACCTTCTCTGTTCAAAACAGTTCCCACTATTCTTGGTGTGGTCAAACTATTGTATAGCTTTAAGAAGAACTTCCTATTATTAATACTCCATTCCCTTTGAATAAAGGTCATCATTGCATTTGCTTTCTACTGAAATTGAATACTGGCTTTTTGTGGTTTATACATGAGGGCCTCTGAAGTCAGGAGTGTGATGGAATACTCCCCACTTGCATAGATGGGTGCAGCTCCAACAACATTCAAGAAGCTTGACAACCTCCAAGACAAAGCAGTCTGCTTAATTGGTACCAAATCCACAAGCATCTACTTTCTCCATGACCGACAGCAGCAGTGTGTACTATCTACAAGCTGCACAACAAACATTCACCAAAGCTCCTTAGTCAGCACCATTTAAACCCATGAACACTTCCATCTAGAAGGACTAGGGCAGATACATGGGAACACCACCCCTTGCAAGTTCTTCCCATCCTGATTTGTGGATATAATCACTGTTCCTTCACTGTCACTGGGTCAAAATCCTGAAATCCCCTCCCTGACAGCATTATGGGTCAACCTACCACACATGGACTGCAGCAGTTTGAGAAGATAACTCACCACCACCTTCTTCAGGACAATGAGGGATGGCCATAAATGTTGGCCCAGCCAACAACGCCCTCATGCCATGGATAATTTTTTTGAACTGCTTTCTGCAGTCTTTCCCCATTCAAATAATCTTCAGCCATTCCATTCTTCTTGCCAGACTACATAACATCATATTTTCTCGTGTTATATTCCATCTGCCAGGTTTTTGACCACTACCAAGTATAGCAGCCTGAAAATCTTATTAATAAGTAATAAAAAAAAGTATCTGTTCAACATCCACCTCATCAACACCCTTTAGCATTTTACATACCTCAATCAGATCTGCCCCCTTCTCACTTTCCCGAACTCCAGCGAGTACAAGCCCAAACTATTCAACCGCTCCTGGTCCGACAGTCCTTTCATTCCTGGAATCACCCTGGTGAATCCCCCCTCTGAACTGCCTCCAGTGCCACCACATCCTTCCTCAAGTCAGGAGACCAGAATTGGACACAGTATTCCAGTTTCACCAATGCCTTATATAATTGTAACAGCACTTATTTACTCTGGGAGCAGATGCCATGCCTGGTGTTTAGTCTGGAGGTAGACATCAGCCAAGATCATTCTAGATGAAGGAATGAGGCAAAAGTTCAATATGATTAGATTCCCTACAGTGTGGAAACAGGCCCCTCGGCCCAACCAGTCCACACCGACCCTCCGAAGAGCAACCCAACCCAACAGTTGCAGGAGTGTTTCGTTTGTCCTTGTTTTCTTTGAAGGGTATCCACTTGATTGAACCAAGGGGATAAATTGCAGGACGTGATCTGACATCAATAGGCATGAGGTTACGTCTCTTAGTTATCGCAAATTTCTCGTTCTGAGTCAGGGAATCAGTGATTGTGCAAGAATGTGCAACACCAATCAGCCACTGTCATCATTCTGACTTGCTACCCCGAGATCAGTACTAGGGCAGATTTTTGTAACTGTTGAATGAATCTGTTACTTTGCACGTTTGAAAAATCCTGGAGGATGGAAACTCATTCCCTGAAATAATAGTTAAGGCAGAACCTTTCATTGTGCTTAAACGGATATTCATCTGGTCATAAAGTAGTGTCGCTCCCAACAAAACTATAGTCCAAGAGCTGGGCGCTGACATGAAGCTGGATGGCTTGACGTGAACCTGATGGGTCAAATAGCCTCATTCAATGCTGTAAGGCTTCATGATTCTATATTCTACACCATTTTGACATTGTGCTTGTGTCAATGCACCAAAGTGCTGATTTGCTAAAGAATATTTTAATGACCTCTGATTGAAATGAATCACACACAAATCAAACTGTTAACCAATTACAAGCCACCTCTACTACTGCCAAGTTTTAAAAAATTTATTCGGGGACGTGGTGTTGCTGGCTGGGCCAGTATTTATTACCCGACCCTCGTTATCCTTGAGAAGGTGGTGGTGCGCTGTCTTCTTGAACCTTTAGAGATCATTGCCTATAGGGAGACCCACAATGCCCTGAGGGAGGGTATTCCAGGATTTTAACTAAAGGAACGGCAATATATTTCCGAGTCAGGATGGTGAGTGACTTGGAGGTTAACTTGCAGGTAGTGGTATTTCCATATATTTGCTGCCCTTGGCCATCTAGCCGGTGTTATGGGTTCAAAAAGTGCTATCTAAGGATCTTTGGTGAATTACTTAACTGCATCTTGTAGATGGTACACACTGCTGCTACTGAGGGCCAGTGGTGGATGGAATGGATGCGGATGTGCCAATATGTAAGAAAGGTGGTAAGGACAAGCCAAGGAACTATAGACCAGTGAGCCTGATGTCAGGTGTGGGCAAGTTGTTGGAGGGAATCCTGAAGGACATGTGTTCCCTGTAGCGTCGGAGGCTGAGGGGTGACCTTATAGAGGTTTACAAAATTATGAGGCGCATGGATAAGATAAATAGACAAAGACTTTACCCTGAGATCGGGAGGTCCAGAACTAGAGGGCATAGGTTTAGGGTGAGAGGGGAAAGATATAAAAGAGACCTAAGGGGCAACTTTTTCACGCAGAGGGTGGTACGTGTATTGAATGAGGTGCAAGAGGAAGTGGTGGAGGCTGGTACAATTGCAACATTTAAGAGGCATTTGGATGGGAATATGAATAGGAAGGGTTTGGAGGGATATGGGCCGGGTGCTAGCTGGTGGGTCTAGATTGGATTGGGATATCTGGTCGGCATTGATGGGTTGGACCGAAGGGTCTGTTTCCATGTTGTACATCTCTATGACAAGATGTACATGTATTTGGAAAGGCAAGGACTGATTAGGGATAGTCAACATGGCTTTGTGCGTGGGAAATCATGTCTCATAAACTTGATTGAGTTTTTTTGAAGAAGTAACAAAGAGGATTGATGAGGGCAGAGCGGTAGATGTGATCTATATGGACTTCAGTAAGACGTTTGATAAGGTTCCCCATGGGAAGCTGGTTAGCAAGGTTAGATCTCATGGAATAAAGGGAGAACTAGCCATTTGGATACAGAACTGGCTCAAAGGTAGAAGACAGAGGGTGGTGGTGGACTTTTCATCATTTATATAAATGATTTGAATGCGAGCATAAGAGGTATAGTTAGTAATTTTGTAGATTACACCAAAATTGGAGGTGCAGTGGATGGTGAAGAAGGTTACCTCAGATTACAACATCAGATCAGATGGGCCAATGGACTGAAGAGTGGCAGATGGAGTTTAATTTAGATAAATGTGAGATGCTGCATTTTGAAAAGCAAACCTTAGCAGGACTTATACACTTAATGGTAAGGTCTTAGGGAGTGTTGCTGAACAAAGAGACCTTGGAGTGCAGGTTCAAAGCTCCTTGAAAGCAAGTAGATAGGATAATGAAGAAGGCATTTGGTATGCTTTCCTTTATTGGTCAGAGTATTGAGTACAGGATTTGGGAGGTTGTGTTGTGACTGTACAGGACATTGGTTAGGTCACTTTTGGAATATTGCATGCATGTCTGGTCTCCCTCCTATTGGAAGGATGTTGTGAAACTTGAGAAGGTTCAGAAAAGATTTACAAGGATGTTGCCAGGGTTGGAGGATTTGAGCTCCAGGGAGAGGTTGGATAGGCTCGGGCTGTTTTCCCTGTATGAGGCTATGGGGTGACCTCATAAAGGTTGATAAAATCATGAGGGCATGGTTAGCGTAGATAGACAAAATCCTTTCTTTGCAGTGAGGGAGTCCAGAACTGGAG
This sequence comes from Chiloscyllium plagiosum, assembly GCF_004010195.1. Taxonomy (NCBI): domain Eukaryota; kingdom Metazoa; phylum Chordata; class Chondrichthyes; order Orectolobiformes; family Hemiscylliidae; genus Chiloscyllium; species Chiloscyllium plagiosum. The sequence continues at coordinate 2,673,285 of NC_057736.1, read as the reverse complement.
GGCATAAGTTTAGGGTGAGAGGGGAAAGATATAAAAGCGACCTAAGGGCCAACATTTCATGCAGAGGGTGGTATATGTGTAGAATGGGCTGCCAGAGGAAGTGGTGGAGGCTGGTACAATGACAATATTTAAAAGGCATCTGGAAGGGTTATGAATAGGAAGGGTTTGGAGGGATATGGGCCGGCTGCTAGCAGGTGGGACTAGATTGGGTTGGGATATCTGGTCGGCATGGACGAGTTGGACTGAAGGGTCTGTTTCCATGTTGTACATCTCTATGACTCTATGAAGCCAATCAAGCAGGCTCACACCTGGCTGGTGTTAAGCTTCTTGTAGCTATTTCAGCTGCGCCCATCCGGGCAAGTGGGGAGCGTTCCGTGACACTCTTGATTTGTGCCTTGTGAACAGGCTTTGGGGAGTTAGGAAGTGAGCTCCTCACTACCGTACTCCTAGGGTCTGAACTGCCCTAGTTGTCACTGTATTTATCTGACTAGTCGGATTCAGTTTCTGGCCAATGGTAACACCCAGGATGTTCGAGTCATAAAGATCTACAGCATGGAAACAGGCCCTTCACTCCAACTTGCCCATGTCATCCAGTTTTCACAATTTAAACTAATCCCATTTGCCTGTGTTTGGTCCATATCCCTCCATACCGATCCCATCTATGTACCTGTCTAAATGCTTCTTCATGTTGATAGTTGAGGATTCAGCAAATGGCAATGCCATTAAGCTGGCAAGGGGCATTGGTTTGATTCTCTCTTGTTGGAAGTGGACATTTCCCTTCGCTTAAAGAGATTAGTGAATCAGATGAATTTTAACAACAATCAAAATGGTTTTTTGTGACAGTTTGACCTTTAATTCCACAATTTTTCATGCTACTAGCTCCACCATTTGCTATGGTGGGATTTAACCCCAGATCCTCTGGGCATTACCTGTGTCTCCAGCAACAATACCACAATACAGCCTCCTATTATCGTTGGCTGTGTCACTCGCTCTAACATTTATCTGATGCTGACAATGGTAAGGGGAGCAGAAAGTGTTTGGCTGGTTATACCACAACCACAGATTTTTCACACAAAACGGGAGACTTTGTACTGTGTATGATACGCATTTAGTGGATAAATATACAGTAACAAATCTCTGGCAGTGAGTCAGTAAAATGAGTCAGACAATGTCAGTATAGAATTCCAATAACACCCTAACCCAGTCAACAAAGCTCCAACAGAGCGTCAGCATCATCTGTCTCCGGGATGGATTACCAAATTTCATTCTCAGGTTGCTGTGATTTTATGCAGTGCACAGTATGAATTCTGACCTATTTCCATACGGTGTCTCAGATTGAAACAAGGTGGATAGGATTAAAGCTATTGATGACGTGCAGTGAGGGTTGGAAATTGCGGGCATAGTTTACACAAACTTCGAATGCATGGTCCCAGTGGGCACAGCTCCCCCATCTGGAGTGCAGACTCAGTAAATGAACTCTTATCATTTTCACCCTATTTGGAACATTAATACCATTAGCTAAATCAGAGCGATGCAGGAAATGTGGTCATAACACCAAAGAGCACACAGTGATGAGTAACCAATCAAAATTAAAATTAGGTTTTTTTCCCTCAATATTTTATTATGTGTAGCATAGAAATGAATATCCAGAACAATGTTGTGTTCTTTGAATTTGGAGTTTTAAGTTAACAGTAGTAGTTTCGTGCTCAGACATTCACAGTGAGAAATAAAGGGGTGACGTGAGAGGAATTATATATTTTGTGATCATGGGAAAAAACAGGAAAATGGAGGCAGGTTGGCAAGAAAAGCACAAAGTGAATTAGAGTAAATAAACAAAGTGTTTGCTCCGTAAGCAAATAAATATTGCAAATCTGCTGAGGGAAAGCAGCACAAAACAATTGATTTATAATACAGGAGAAAAGGTAAGCAAATTTACTCACATCTTAACCAAGGATTTTGTTGATGTTCTGTAAATTATGCTATAAGTATAATTGCTCCAAGATCATACTCCCAGTTTCCTTGGATGTCCACTATCATTTTAGTAAAATCCTTGTTTTATTTCTCTGTATTCTTTCATGGCACTTGGGCATGTCATAATTGCCCATGAACCAAGAGCCTTGCTATACCCTTTCAGATGCAGTTAAGAGTCATAGGAACATAAGACACAGGAGCAGGAGGAGACCATTCAGCCCCTCAAGCCTGCTCTGTCATTTAATACGACTGTGGCTGATCTCTTCTCAACCTCTACTTACCTGCCCGCTCTCCATAACTCTTCAACCCATTACTCATTAAAAATCTGCCTATCTCTTCCTCAAATTTACTTAATAGCTCAGCATCCACTGCACTCTGGGGGAGTGAATTCCACAGATTCATGACCCTTTGAGGGAAGTAATTTCTCATCTCTGTTTGAAATCTGTTACCTCTTTTCTGAAAACATTGCAATGGGTCGGGAGTGACTTATAGTCAAGAGCAGGAAAGAATGGAAGATTTCCTTCCCTTAGTGAACCAGGTGGGTTTTTACAACTGTTGACAATGGTTGTGATACTCGCTTTTTATAAATTGTCTTATTAATTGAATTTAAATTGCACCAGCTGCCATAATATCCCTCGGCTTGCTTTACTAGCCCAGGGATGTTATCACTATGCCAACACTAGCTTCTATATTTAGACATGAGTAAGGTTTCTGCCATAATTACTGTGTCAGAACGGGAGGCATTCTGTAAAATTCCCAGCACACATCTTTCAGGAGTTGGGAGGTTTATAATATTTGTTTCTTTGTTTGATCAGTCTTTTTGAGTTTGGGAAACAGCAAGTGTTCTCAGGCTCGATGAGGAGTGCTGCAAACTTCAGAAACAGTCAGGGTGGCAGGCTCCCTGTGACTGCCGGGAGATTTACTACCAATGGGAATACCATCTCGGAATGTGGCCTGACACTGTTCCATTTGGGAATTCTGACACCTGAATTCAGGCAGCCCACAGCAGTTCACAGAGACATCTGACTTCAATTACTTCCAGTAGCTTCAGAAATTATTGGCTGAAGGGGGTTTTATGAACACATTGAAGAGAATGCAGAAGCGGTTAAAACGAATGGTTCCCGGGTGAGGAATTTCAGCGACGAGGGGAGTTTGAAGAAGTTGGGACTGTTCTCTTCGGAAGGCAATAAAGAAATGTGAGAGAGGTTTTCAAGATCATGAACGAGCTGGACAGGGTAGATCAGGAGAAACTGTTCCTTCTCACAAAAGGACAAAAAATAAAAGAGCGTAGACTTAGGGATCTGCAAAAGAAACCATGGTGCAGTGTGGAAAGACTAGAGCAGTTATAGTCTGTAAGGCACTGCCTGAAAAATGGTGGAGGCACGTTCAACTCAGGCATTCAAGAGGGGGTTAGCTGGCTAAAAGTCATGTGCCAGGTTATGGGTGAAAGAAGATTGGCATGAGGTAATGAGACTCGTTTAACAGGCCTGATGGGCTGAATGGTCTCTTTCTCCAACAATTCTGTGTGGAATTCTTTATCAAACAAGCATTGCTATTTCAAACGTAGTCCTGTTTAATGACCAGGAGGAAGCGAGGATTGCAGATGCAGGAGATCAGAATGGGGAATGTGGTGCTGGAAAAGCACAGCAGGTCAGGCAGCATCAGAGGGGCAGGGGATTCGACGTTTCAGCCCGATTCCTGATGAAGGGCTTATGCCCTAAACGTGGATTTTCCTGCCCCCGGGATGCTGCCTGATCTGTTGTGCTTTTCCAGCACCACACTCCCCACTCCAGTTTAATGACGTTTAATTACTAGCAGTTACAGCTCATGTCGGATCGAGCCCAGATCTGTGTACGGTTTTTGAGTTAGCAACTATGCAGCATTACATCGAAATATTGGAAGGAAGATCAGCACATATAACAGTAGCCCTGCTAGCATTAACTGTTTGTAAGATCAGATTAATTACAAATGGTTTTATGGAATTGGAGGTTACCTGCTGAATAAATGTGTAAATTTTGAGTCTGCGCTGTCATGAACGTCAATTCTATCCATGACAACATGTGCTGAATTAAAGGGTGTGAGTAGATGAAGCTGGTATTCGGGAATGTGTGCAGTTGGTGGGAGTTGCTGCAAATCAATCACGGAAATGGCTGGATTGAAATATTACTCCGGCAGTCCCCGGGATGTGAGTGGGCTTTGTACACGAGTCGGAACACAGTGAGGGAATGTATGTTGGGTCTTTAAAATGATACCCCAGTGGGGGATTGCGTTCACCGACACGAGTGTGTGTAAATCGGGCATTTGTAAAGTGGGGGTTCGCCTGTCTTAAAGTGCACCGCTCCATAATGCAGGAATGAAGGAGTTGCAGCAACCTAACAGAATCTGAGGCAGAGATATCAGTTTTGTTTTTCAATTCTTCACTGGCATTGGGTTCAGTGAGCACCTCGGACCCTGGGTTTGAACCTCACCACAGCAGATGGTGGGATTTAAGTCTGATTCAAAACAAAAAGTCTGGAATTAAAAGTGTAATGATGACCATGAAACAGCTATTAATCATTGTTGCAGAATCATCAGGGTCACAAATGTTGTCCAGGAAAGGAAACTGCTGGCCTTTCCTGGCTGGTGTACATGTGACTCCAGACCCACAGAAATGTGGTTGACTCTTGAGTGCCATCATCATCATCATAGGCGGTCCCTCACAGATGAGGATGACCGTCTTCCCCTCTCAGGGTGAGTCTGTAGGTGGCTGTACAGATGGATGCAGGTTGAAACTGCTGGCCTTTCCTGGCTGGTGTACATGTGACTCCAGACCCACAGAAATATGGTTGACTCTTGAGTGCCATCATCATCATCATAGGCGATCCCTCACAGATGAGGATGACCGTCTTCCCCTCTCAGGGTGAGTCTGTAGGTGGCTGTACAGATGGATGCAGGTTCTGTTACACATAGGCCAGATGGTAGTCATGGGAAAGGAGGTGGGTGAGTGGGGAGTTGGTGTGACAGCATGGTCCTTACTGTTTTCACCTGGCCTCTGTTTTTATCCAAGTCTTGAGCTGCCTGACACCTTCCCAGATGTTCCTCCTCCACTTTGGATGGTCTTGGGGCCAACCAGTGATGCCCATGTCCTGTGGATGAATTTAAAACAAAAAGGTCTGGGAGCCAATCATCCAGATAGGCTTTTCTTGCTTTGAAAGCAGAAATTTCTGGGAGAACACAGGTGTTTTTATGAACCTCTTTTTCCAGAAATGGTCTGGCTGGAAAACCCATCTGTTAATTTAAGGCTTTAAAAATGTTGCAGGAAGGCTGTGTCTATCTTAATTTGCCCTCTCTCTCCCCCACATTCCATTGCAGCCTGCTGCCCATTCCAAACTGAATTGGCCATCCTGTTTTGAGAGCTGACCAGCTATTGTTAATGTGACAGGCTTTCTGTTTCCAGGCTACAAAATAGGGGGTTTACCTGCCCCTCCATAAAAATCACAACCCTCTGTGAGCTCCAGGAAACAATGCATTCCACCTTTTCCCACCTCTAGCATGAAAATCCTGCTCACCATTACAACATTGTGTTACTGTGACTGATCAAAACCTCCGCACCTGTGGTGCGATGGCAGTGTTCCTATGACTGCACTAGAAGGCTTGAGTTTAAGTCCCACCTCTTCCAGAAATGTGTAATAACATCTCTGCTTAGATTGATTTGGGGGTGGGGGAAGTCAAAATCTCCACAATCTATAATTCCATTGATAAGCTTTTGTTTTTAAAAAAGGATGCTTTCTATCGTCTGTAACATCCCTGTAACAGTATTGACTAATGCTCTGCACAGCCTCACAAGGCTACACCAGCCCTCCAAGCATTCCACACCACAGGATGTGCTCTCTCCAGGCAAGTCCAGCATTTGTTGCCGGTCTCAGAATTACCTTGAGAAGGGTACGTGTTCAGGCAGTGACTGCTGCTTGAGGATTGGTGTCAGCCACAGATCAGTCAGTGGCTCTCTCACCTCTTTATGCCTTCACTTCAAGACATAATCTGGGCTGACACACTCTACTGCGGCACCTGGGGAGTGTGCAACTGTCTGTGCTGCCTTTCAGATAATACATTAAACCAAGGGCTTGCCTATTCCACTGTATTATCCTTAAAAAGGAAAGGGGGTCTCTCCCTGCCTTGGACAATGTTTGTCCCTCAAACAATACCTAAAGCAGATGATCTACTCATTTATTTGATTGCTGGCTGTGGGAGCCTGCTGTTTACAAATTGGAATCCAGACTTCCCACATTACAGGAGTGACTACACATTTAAAATAAAAATTGGCCTTAAAGTTTCTTTGGCTATTTAACTTTCAGTTGGTAAAATGGAAGAAATCCGGTTCACTGGTTGGATGAATCGATGTGCAGAGTACTTCTTCAGTGGTGAGACTGGAAATTGTAGATGCACAAAGAGACCAGGGTGTCCTTGTTGATAAATCACAGAAGGTTACGTGCAGGACGCTATTAGGAATGCTAGAGGAATACTAGCCTTTATTGCAGGAAGGTTTGAGCACTGCAGTAGTGAAGTCTTTCTCCAATTGAGAGGGAGCATGGTTAGACTGCACGTGGAGTATTGTGAGCAGTTTTGGTCTGCACTTCTCTGGAAGGATATTATTGCCGTAGAGGTAGCGTAAGGAAGGTTCACCCAGGATGGTGGGACAGTCCTGCGAAGAGAGATTGGGCAAACTGGGCTTGTATTCTCTAGAGTTCTAAAATGAGATGAGCTCATTGAAACCTACAAAATATTCAAAGCGGTAGAGAGGGCAAACACAGGTAAGAGGGCTCCCCTGGTTCAGGAGTTGAGAACATGCAAGCAGAATTTAAAAATAAAACACCTTAGACTATGTCCAAGATAAGGAGACTTTAATTTTTACTCAGTGTTGTGAACCTTTGCAATTCTCTACCAGAGAAGACCGTGGAGACTCAATCTTTGAGTATATTTGAGACAGGGAATGTTGATTTCTGACTAATGGGATATAGAGTTGTGGGCATGAGGTGAGTAAAAAGCATTGAAGTGTGTGAACATCCATGATCATATTAAATGGAGGGTCAGACTTGATGGGATGAATAGCCTACACCCGTTCCTATGTTCCTAGTTTATGTCCTTTAAAATAGTTTTAGACATTTAAGTATTTAATGTAATTGAAAATCTGTGCAAATATTAACTATTTACCCCACCATCTAACCCCACTTCCCTGAGATCAATTGCTGGGATCAGCTAATTTAGCACAGGCTAGAGATCAAACTGAACAATTTCCAATCTGTACAATATCACCTGAGAGGCTTAATATTTGACTTTTAGACACAAATCAGTTTTTAGCCATGCTACTACCTGCTGTGCTAAATTCTCCTTTTGCTCAGCACTGGTATTTAAGATCTCTTGCACCACTTTCTCATTCCCTAACCATATCCCTTTTGGGATTGAAATCTGCACTTAATCAATTTCATCAATAAATAGATGGGAAACAAGATATTTTAAGAATTGCAAATTTGTTTTCATTCATTGGGTGTGGGTGTTGCTAGTGAGGGCAACATTTATTGCCCATCCCTAATTGCCTGGAGGGCAGTTAAGAGTCAAACGCATTGCTATGGGTGTGGAGTCACATGTAGACCAGACCAGGTAAGGACAGTAATAATTGCAGTTGAAGGATTGAGTTTAGATCTATTTGAATAATTAGCGACCTAAAATAGATTATTTGAAATCGGGTTTAGAGATATACAGTTCATGGAATTGGACTGATATTAAGGTTTGAGAAATGGTGATTTGTATCACAGTTTGCCAGTTACTCACCAGGCCTCCAACAGCAGTTTCTTGAAATGAAGTCCACAGTATCTGCACAATGACTGATAACAAGCTGGAATTCTCTCCCCTCCTGGCCACAGAATGTTGTTTTGAACTGAGACTCTCAGGAGAGAATTTCTTTACCTTGAACATTCTTTAACAATGTATAAAAAACAAAGATGTGGATAGAGCTGCTTTTATCTGCAAGTCTCTTTGAAGGGGAAGAACAGATGGATTTTAAAGATATCACTATACAATGAAGCAGCATGCTAGGACAGTTTGAGATCACATATACTTTAGTTAAATAGCTTGAGTGCTAGCTTTTAGCACATAAGCACCCAGTGAAACCATAGACTGAATCTCGCCAGAAATTACCAGTGACTTCCATGGAGAGTTTCTGTCCCTGACCCCTGGTGAGTTTCCTCATGCTCAAACTTGTGCCTCTTTACCTAACACCACTCTGTTTTGGTGCTTGCTCATCCTGTTGTCTGACTCGCTGGGGGTGCAAGTCCTTGGCACAGCCAGATAGCCTGGAATCCTCGGTACAGGCAATGGCTGTGTGGTACTGTCCCTAGATTATTATTTCAGAGACCCCAGTAATGTTCTGGAGACCTGGGTTTGAATCCGACCATAACAGATGGTGGAATTTAAATTCAATCAATAAAAGAAATCTGGAATTAAAAGTCTGATCATCATAGAGTCCCGACAGTGTGGAATCAGGCCACACAGGCTATTGACTCCAAAGAGCAACCCACCTAGACCCACCACCTCCCCAATCCTGTAATTTCTGTTGCAAACTCACCCAGCCAGCAGGTCCCTGGACACCACAGGGTAATTTAGAATGGCCAGTCCACCTAACCTGCTCATCTTTGGACTGTGGGAGGAAACCGGACCACCAGGAGGAAACCCATGGTGACCATGAAACTGTTGCCAGTTGTTTGGGGTAAACCCCATGGCCTTTTAGGGAAGGAAACTGCCACCCTTACCTGGCCTGGCCTACACGTGACTCCAGACCCGGGGCAATGTGTTTGGCTCTGAACTGGCACCTGGGCAATAAATGCTGGCTCAGCCAGTGACACCCACATCACATGAATAAATATTAAAAATTCTTTGGAGACGAGTTCTGCATCTGGTCTGGAGTTGCCCTTCACTGTGCACATGATGGGAGAGAGCAGCCACTGAATAGTTCTCACTAGGGCACGTGATTGGCACACTACCACTTCATTGCACATCTGTGTTTGAGACCAGGCCACACAGCTTACCTCTCCTTAGCCACATCCCAGCCTACACCCCTGTATAGGTCAGTGCTACTCTTTCCCCAATGCCCACTAGTCCAACATCGTCCCATTGTTCAATGTGGGACCATCACACACTTTGAAGCTTTCACTTTTTTTTCAGTAACAGTAAAAGTGAACCAATAACAGACAGAAACTGCATATGCCTCTGTGAATAGACAGGGAGCTTGGCTATCGAGCATTGACTAATTGTGTTCAGAATTAATTTAACAATAATTTCACAGTAATTCTGTTCTGGGTTATCCTGTGAAGTTGTGTTAGGGAAGTTGAGGGGGATTCAGTGCTGGAATTGGAGGCAGCAACCAGGGAGCAGCAAAGGTTGAGAAGGGACCTGATAGAGGGGCAGAGGCAACAGGAAGCCAGGGGCAACAAGAATTGTGCAGGTGGTTAGTTCACCATATAATGGAGGGAGTTACAAGTGCATGAGAGGAGATGACATAGTGAGAGGGGGTTATTAGCAGTCACCCCCTCCAGGACATTGATGAGAGGCACTGTGCAACACAATGGTGGTAGAGCTTGGTTGAGGAGGTAATGATGTGACACAGTTCCAGAAGGGGTGTGGGGGTATGTGGAGGATCAGTAATGATGGGCTGACCAGAATTCCAAACATGAGGGTTTGGGGGTGGAGGGCAGTCCCCTTAATTGCCTGAGCCTGTGACCCACTGGCTGAACATGTTCTGGGTGCCTTCCTCAGAGACCCATAGACATTGACAACACACAAGGAAGCCATTTGGTCCATCAGGTTTGTGTCAATCAATAAATATCTCACAACACTAATCCTGTTTTCCAGATGTTGGTTCACAGCTTTTGAGGCTGTAGTAATGCAATTAAATGGGCTCAGTGGTTAGCACTGCTGCCTCACAACGCCAGGGACCTGAGTTCAATTCCAGCCTCGAATGACTATCTGTGTGGAGTTTGCACATTCTTCCTATGTCTGCTTGGGTTTCCTCCCACAGTCCAGAGATATGCAGGTCAGGTGAATTGGCCATGCTTAATTGCCCATAGTGTTAGGTGGATTAGTCAGATGTAAATATAGAGTATGGGAATGGATCTGGGTGGATTACTGTTTGGAGGGCTGAGGTAGACTTGTTGGGCCGGAGGGCCTGTTTACATACTGTAGGGAATCTAATCTAATCCAAATGACACAGGTGGGGAGTATTTTGTTCGGATAATTGAATGTTAGGATAATCAAATACCGGATAACACAGTTTAGCCAAGCATCGGGACCTTGTGACCTTGTTTGGATAAACCGAAATTTGGATGATTGAATGCCAGATAATCGAGGTTCCTCTGTAAATCTTTTCTGTTCCCTTTCAAGTTTAATGTCTTTCCTATAGGGATACCAGAATTCAATGCAGTATTTCAAAAGTGGCCTCACCAATGTCCTGTCTGCTCAATAAAGGGCACAATTGTATAAATTTATTAAACTATTTAATCGTAATTGTATTGGCATCCAAAGGACAATCTGTACCCCTGTGATTCATCCTGGTTGGACACAGCGAGTGTACTGGCCAATGCTATGTATACCCTCACCTAGATCATGCTGCTATAGAGAACACTGGGAAAGGGAGGTAAATGGAGTGACCTCTGCCCCATCCATACAGGGAGTGCCCTGCATGAATTAGATCATAAGTTGAGAATCCCATTTGTGTCCATACTCTGCATTTCCTTATGGTGCAGACAGAGTGAATCAGCTAAGGTTGTTTTCCTTGGAACAGGGAAGGTTGGGAAGAGGCCTGATAAAGGGATGGGAAGGCACCTTTTCCAACAATAGAGAATCAATAACCAAGGAACGTTGACCTAAGATAGGAAGTAGAATTGAAATGAACTATGTTCACTCTAGAGGGAGCTGGGGGTCAGGAACTCACTGTCTGAAAGGGGAAATTGAGTCAGAAACATTTAAGCAGTATTTAATATTTAGATTAGATTAGATTCCCTACAGTATGGAAACAGGCCATTTGGCCCAACAAGTCTATCCCGACCTTCCGAAGAGTAGCCCACCTAGACTTATTCCCCTACCCTATATTTACCCATCACTAATGCACCTAACACTATGGGCAATTTAGCTTGGCAAATTCACCTGACCTGCACATCTTTGGATTGTGGGAGGAAACTTGAGCACCCAGAGGAAACCCACACAGACACTGGGAGAATGTACAAACTCCACACAGACAGTCGCCTGAGGCTGGAATCAAGCCTGGGTCGCTGACATTATGAGGCAGCATGCTAACCACTAAGCCACCATGCTCCCATGGATCATCAAAGTTCCTCTGTACAAGGCTGTTGCCAGAGTTGGAGGGTTTGAACAATACAGAGAGGCTGAATAGGCTGGGGCTATTTTCCCTGGAGCATCAGAGGCTGAGGGGTGACCTTATAGAGGTTTAAAAAATCATGAAGGGCATGGATTGGGTAAATAGATGAGGTGTTTTCCCTGGGGCAGAGGAATCGAGAATTAGAGTGAATAGGTTTAGGGTGAGAGAGAAAAGATTTAAAAGGGACCTAAGGGGCCATTTTTTCACACAGAGGGTGGTGTGTGTATGGAATGAGTTGCCAGAGAAAATGGCAGAGGCTGGTTCAATTACATCATTTAAAAGGCATCTGGATGGTTATATGGATAGAACGGGTTAGGATATCTGGTCAGCATGGGTGAGTTGGACTGAAGGGTCGGTTTCTGTGGCTGTGTGACTCTGACTATGTTGTTGCAATTGGATTGCACTTTTTTTTTATATAGAAGGACCCAAAAGGATCTGCTGCAATAATTCATGTCTTTTCTTGGGGTGTTTGAGATGTAATTTAAAAATCTCTATTTCATCCACAGTACTTAGGAACTGCCAAAAGATTCAACCAGTTTTCACATTATAAAAGCAAGAAGTGTTATTTAACATAGGGGTTCAAGTTCATAGCTCCTTGAAGGTAATAGGGTGGTAAAGAAGGTGTATGTCATGCTTGTCTTTATTGGCCAGGGAATTGAGTAGAGGAGTCAGGATGTCATGTTGCACCTTATAAGACTTTAGTTCGGCCACAGTTAGAGTATTGCGTTCAGTTCTGGTCGCCACGTTACAAGGAGGATGTGGAGGCTTTGGAGAGGGTGCAGAAGAGGTTTACCAGGATGCTGCCTGAATTAGAGGGTATGAGCTATAAGGAGAGGCTAGAAAAACTTGGGTTGTTTTCTCTGGAATGGCAGACGCTGAGGGGAGACTTGATAGAAGGCTATAAAATTATGAGACGCATGGATAGGGATGATGGTCAGAATCTGTTTCCCAGAGTTGAAATATCTGATACTAGGGGGCATGCATTTGACATGACGGGAAAGTTCAAAGGAGATGTAAGGGGCAACTTTTTCACAAAGAGTGGTAGGAGTCTTGAACATGCTGCCAGGGGTGGTGGTGGAGGCAGATAGAATGGGGGGGTTTAAGGGAATTTTAGATAAGCACATGAATATGCAAGGAATGGAGGGATATGGACCAAGGGCAGGCAGAAGGCATTAGTTTCATTTGGTGTCATGTTTGGCACAACATTGTGGGCCGAAGGGCCTGTTCCTGTGATGTAATGTTCTGTATTCTATAGCGAAAAGAAAAGGTCTTGTATTCACAGGAACCTGATGCATCTTCACAATCAACACGTCTCTTGTGAAGAGTTCCCACTATATTTGACATCAGCAAACACAGCCCATGTACAGCGATGAGATGAATAACCATCTTGCATGAATGGTTGCATTAGCAAAGGGATAAATATGAATGAGGATACTGTCAAACCTCCGTACTGTCCTGTAAAGAAGCGTGTGGGATCTTTAAGATTGTTTATATTTACCTAAACAGGCTTCCACTTAACAGCTACAACATTATGACAGGCATAGATAGGGTGGATAGTCAGAGGCTTTTTCCTAAGGTTGAAGTTTCAATTATAGGGGGGCACAGGTTCAAGGTGAGAGGGGGAAAGTTTAAGGGAGATGTACGAGGGAAGATTTTCACACAGAGAGTGGGTAGGAGCCTGGAACACACTGCCAGGAGAGGTGCTGGAAGAAGCACGTTGGTGATATTTAAGAGGCAGCTGGATGGTTACGTGAATAGGAAGGAAATAGAGGGATATGGACCTAATAAGGGCAGAAGGTTTGTTTCTTTAATTTAGTTAGGGCATGATGATCGGCAGAGGCTCGGTACAGGCTCCTGTACTGTACTTCACATTTGTTCTTTTTATTCCCCCCAAAAGGTGGTGCCTTTGACAATGTAGGATTCTCCCATGTAGTTCAAAAGTGAGGTATCTAGTTTGGCCTTCGAGCTTCTTGGAGTAGGACTTGAACCTTCAACAATCAGAGGTGTGGAATTTGACTGTGAAAATGTTTGTGGAGGTGAACTGCAGTTTCCAAAACATGAACATTCCAGTGAGACAGACAGAGCAGTGAGATTCACCATCTGTGCCTACGCACATGTGTTTACTGATCTGTCAGATACTTCTACACCCTGGATCAGGGAAGATTTTGGGATCCTCTAGCCGGGTCAAACGCTAGAAATTTTAATGATCTCACGGTTAAATCTCACGGAATACAGGGAGAACTAGCCATTTGGATACAGAACTGGCTCAGAGGTAGAAGACAGAGGGTGGTGGTGGAGGGTTGTTTTTCAGACTGGAGGCCTGTGACCAGTGGAGTGCCACAAGGATTGGTGCTGGGTCCTCTACTTTTTGTCATTTACATAAATGATTTGGATGCGAGCATAAGAGGTACAGTTAGTAAGTTTGCAGATGACACCAAAATTGGAGGTG
>NC_057736.1:2655789-2659012 GCF_004010195.1 Chiloscyllium plagiosum | reverse complement strand
CAGAGGAAGTGGTGGAGGCTGGTACAATTACAACATTTAAGAGGCATTTGGATGGGTATATGAATAGGAAGAGTTTGGAGGGATATGGGCCGGGTGCTGGCAGGTCGGACTAGATTGGGTTGGGATATCTGGTCGGTGTGGACGGGTTGGACCGAAGGGTCTGTTTCCATGCTGTACATCTGTATGACTCTGAGTCAACTGGATCTGGATGTAGTTAAGCAATTCTTCCTGAAGGATAGTGTTATTGCTGATGATGTCACTCAGGTGCCAATTTGTATAAAATACATAGGGCAATTACTTTTTGTTGGAAAACCTGAATTTCCATCATGAAAACTATTTATCATGTTCATTATTATTGCTTGTTGGTCTTTCAGGTTGATGTGTCTGATGGCTGTGTCAGACTACACACAAAGGCATTCATAGCCGAGCCAGCTGGACAGTCTGTTAGATTCAATTGCATTTCTTCAAAAATGGAGTGCTTTATTTTAAAAGTAACACAATGTTGTTGCAAACCTTCAAAAGAAATTTTAAAATTTTAAAACTGGTGGAGAATTAACAAAAATTCTTATTTGAAACCACCTCAAGTACATTCCTCTGAATGTCTTTTAACACTAGGTACACCGGAACAAGAGAAATAGTTTACCCCTTTGCCTGTTCCAGTATTCAAAGAGGTATACAAACTTATGAAGGCTGTAAATAGAGTAGATAGGGAAAACCCTATCCCATTAATAGAGGGATCAGCAATCGAGGGGTACAGCTTTGAGGAAAGGGACAGAAGGTTTTGAGGAAAACACATTTAGCCCAGGAGATGTTGGGTCTCTAAAACCTATTACCTGAAAGGGTGGTAGAGGCAGGAAACCCCAAGACATTTGAGAGGTTTTTAGATGAGTATTTGAAATATCGTAGCAGGAGAAAGTGAGGTCTGCAGATGCTGGAGATCAAAGTTGAAACTTTATTGCTGGAACAGCACAGCAGGCCAGGCAGCACCCAGGGAACAGGAGATTCGACGTTGCGGGCACAGGCCCTTCATCCTGAAGACGGGCCTGCGGCCGAAACTTCGAATCTCCTGATATTCCTGAAGAAGGGCCTGTGCCCGAAACGTCGAATCTCCTGTTCCCTGGATGCTGCCTGACCTGCTGTGCTGTTCCAGTAATAAAGTTTCAAATATCGTAGCAGGCAAGGCTATGGGCCAAGAATGGAAAATGGGATTAGAACAGATGGATGTTTGACTGCATGGACAAGATGGGCCAAAGGGCCTCCTTCTATGATGTAAGGACTCGATGGCTGTATGAAATTGTGGTGATCTGTAACTTAACTCCATATACGCACCTTTTGTCCATATTCCTTAATACATTTTGATAACGGAAGTCTATCAATTTCAGATTTAAAGTGGATGAAGTATCAATTACTGTTTACAAAGAGTTAACCAAGTTTCACAATCTTCTGTGTGAAGAAGTGTTTCCTAATTTCACTCACAAAAGATCAGGCTGTAATTTTTAGACTCTGCCTCTTAGTTCTGGATTTCCCAATCCATAGAAACAGTTTCTCTGAAGGTCCCCTTCCCCTTAACACCTTATTATCTCAAACCTTCATTATGTTACCCCCACAATCTATATTCCAGAGGTGACCATCAGTGTTTGCGTCATTGAGATGGAAAATGTTAGAAATATTTCCAGGTCAGGGCAGCCTTTTTGGAGAGAGAAAAACTAAGTTCACAAAATGAATTGCTCTGAGGCTGAGGCAGTGGCAAAATGTTAAGGAGACATCAAAAATGGAGCCCACTCTTCTGTTGTCAGTGGCAGGAGTCTCGGCAGCTTGGATGCTGACTGGGTAGCCAATCGAGATGCTTAGTCACCACAGTCCCACTCATTAGAGTGACAACTGCTGGTGATGTAAACTGAGTGTCACCCAGGCAAATTTGAGAATGTGGAACCATCATGATTAGCTCAGCCAGTATGGCGACTGAACCCTTGTTCCTATCTCTCAGCATTGCAAGCCAACTGAGCTAAGTGGCCCTCAATTAAGTGGTAAACAAAGGGTGAATTCTCGCCTCGTGGTATCCTGCAGGCAAGTAACAGGAAGAGAAAAAGGTGTCTGTTGTGGGCATTCTGTGATTCACAGAGGGACTCCCTGGTGACAGTGGATACCCTGGTAGCAATGGCACTGCCGATGCTTCACAACACGCCCCACCCCATCCACATACCCCAGTTGCTGGAGCCTTCCTGCCTGACCCTAGTGTCCCCAATTCAACTCCGCTGTATTCATAAGTGGCTGCTCCTTCAGGGCTTCTCCCCCTGGACCCAGCGATGGCACTGCTGAGATTGTAGGGCTACCAACCTTTTACCTCAATGGACAGTTCATAGGGATGGATCCCTGTCTTTGATTGGTCAGCATCAACAATACTCTGCCCAAGGTTCTGCTGCTCCTACTTCGACCCTCCCCTTGCAGCTAAACCCTTGGAGTCCAGGAATCATTCTGGTCAATTTATGCTGCTCTGTTGTTAATTAAAGCAACATTATTGGTTATTTTATGTCCACATTGGTTTGTGATCTGGTGATCTAGCTACATATCCCAGGTCAATTAGCATGTTTATAGATATTTGTTTGTGAACAGATTTCCATGCATGACTGCTATTTTCTCTACAGTCAGCCTGGGCAGCTGTGGTTCTGTGTTCCTTCAGTACTTGTGACTTGCTCAGTTGGTGTGGAACTGTAAGAGTGGAAGAGAAACATGCCCCCGTGGAAAGGGATGTTAGAGATAAAATGTGATTACCTTATCTCAGCTTCATTGCCTCTTTGTTGCTGGTCTGTCAAAGGTAATCGCCAACCGGGTCAGGTCTGCTCTAGGGTCGGTGATTCACCCTGACCAAACCTGTGCTGTGCCGGGCAGGAAGATCGCTGAGAGTCTCGCACTCCTCAGGGATACGATCGCCTACGTGCAGGACAGAGGGTTGGACACCTGCCTGATCAACCTGGACCAGGAGAAAGCCTTTGACAGGATATCACACACGTATATGAGAGATGTTCTCTCCAAAATGGGCTTTGGGGAGGGAATCTGCAATTGGATCAGACTGCTCTACACCAACATTGTCAGTGCAGTCTCAATCAATGGGTGGGAATCAAGATAGCTTCCCAGTCAGATCTGGAGTCAGGCAGGGCTGCCCTCTCTCCTGCCTTGTTTGTGTGCTGCATAGAGCCATCTGCCGAGTCCATCAGGAAGGATG
>NC_057736.1:2625855-2654840 GCF_004010195.1 Chiloscyllium plagiosum | reverse complement strand
GGTCCGAAATCTGCTGATCTTCCAGCTGAAGGAGTTGACCCCGACTGAGTGTTGCAGACTGGCACATTCCGTGGTCCAGGACTACGTGTTGAGGGACGCACTAAAGCTTGGGGCAGCTGCCGCCAAGGCACGGTGGGGAAAGACCACAGTGTAAAGTCTGCCTGCCTAATGAAGAACAGGGGGCCCATGCAGTCATTTGGGCTCTGCTGACGCCTCAGCTAATCATATGGGCATATGATTGAAAAATGTACAGACCTGTATAAAAATGATAAATTCTGATCTCTGTATGTACATGTTTACATATGTATGGCATGACCAACTGTACAGACCATCAAATTATTTTATGAATAAAGTATATTTTTGAAATTAAAAAAAAAAGTTGCTGGTTACACAGCAGCATCAACAGAAGCTGAAAACAGGCCATCCTCCCACCCTACACATGAGCAATACTACCATGGCAAGAACAGGAATTAGAGAGTCAAGCATATAAATGTAATATTGTGGGAGGTGAGGTGCTGGAGAGGGTGGGAGGCAGAGAATTTGAAAAACAAAATAACTTTAGCTTCACGTCAGAAAATTTCTACTTTAAACATTCATTCAGAATAGGCAACGAGTGATGAAAGGATATAATTATTAGCAACTAGTATCCTATAAATCACAATGAATACTATATTGATAGCAGGATAAACAAGATATTCGTATATTGAACAATTGCTGCCAATGTCAGCCTGTTAATTTTAGGATGTCAGTTCTCTCCTGAAGTGCAGAAACATCAGGGTATTGTTTTCCATCAAGCTGACAGGAATGCAATGAAAATAAAAATATATATTAAATAACTTTACTTTTTCATTAATTAAATATAGGTCTGTACTGTACATTCTCTTGAGTAAAACGATGATCAATGTTTGTGAAATGATAAACCAGGACATGATATTACTAGTAGTCAGATTGAATCCTAAATTCTGATCCTCAGCTAAATCCCTTTTATTTCATTTATCCATTTACACCTCAAGCAAATGGCTTAGTGCAGCACAGACGAGAAAGAAATTGTGACTTGGCATGGGGATAACTTTCTTTCGATTATAAGTCACTCCCTCTTGCTTCACTGGTACTTCAGTTTTAAGCAGACTTGTGCTTAACAGTCACGACGTTTTGTCCCCTGCCTGTATCTATGAGGACAGCTTAATGCTGATTACTAATGCAGTCAGTCATACATTGAGTACCCGTCCGGCCCTTTCCCTGCTGTACTGATTCCAGCACTAATATGAAACAGAGTAGCAGAATCAAACCGAGCTCCTTCTGGCTGTAAGACAAGTTATTCCAGTAACTGGCTGGAAATGTCTGTCAGTACTAATGGAATTCTAGCTGGAGCTTTATCTTTACATGGCTGTTTAATTCCAGAGCAGGGGAATATTGAAAGTGAGGACACGCAGTAATGTGATGGGCAGTATGTATTGGGTTGGCTGTGGTTGTTTAGGGTGAGTGGTTGGGATGTTGTTTTGCAAGGCCAGGGGATGGACCTGGAATTGATGGAATTAAAAGTGCAAGCATGCAGCCAAATTGTGCTGGAGGGAATTTTGGGATCAGCAAAACCGGTGTTGAGTGATTAAAGATGGAACTTAACTCACTACACTCCTCAGGATCCTTCAAGAATTAAAGTCAGAGCACCCAGTCCATACCAACAATTTGCATTTCTCCAGCATCTTTATGATTAAAAAAAATCCCAAGACATTTCCCTGAAGCACTTTTAAATGCAATATAACACAAAGTCCCCTTCATATAGATTAGGGTAGATGGCCAAAAGCTTGGCCATTGAAGAAGAGGAAGTAAGGAGCAGGTTAGACCAAGGTGAGCCAATGGATGTTATCTACCTGGACTTCAAGAAGGCCTTTGACAAGGTGCCACATGGGAGGCTACTGAGTAAGATAAGGACTCATGGTGTCAGAGGCAAGGTGCTAGCATGGATAGAAGCTTGGCTGTCTGGCAGGAAGTAGAGAGTGGGGATAAAAGGGTCCTTCTCAGGATGGCAGCTGAGTGGTGTTCTGCAAGGCTCAGTGTTGGGATCACAACTTTTCACTTTATACATTAAGGATCTAGATGAAGGAACTGAGGGCATTCTAGCTACATTTGCAGATGATACAAAGATAGGTAGAGGAACAGGTAGCATTGAGGAGGCGGGGAGGCTGCAGAAGGATTTGAGGAGAAAGTGAGGTCTGCAGATGCTGGAGATCAGAGCTGAAAATGTGTTGCTGGAAAAGCGCAGCAGGTCAGGCAGCATCCAGGGAACAGGAGAATCGATGTTTCGGGCATAAGCCCTGGTTATGAGAATGGAAAAAGAAGTGGCAGATAAAGTACAATGTGGGAAAGTGTGAGGTCATGTAATTTTGTAAGGAAGAACAGAGACATGGACTATTTTCCAAATGGGGAGAAAATTCAGGAGTCTGAAGTTCAAAGAGACTTGGGAGTTCTAGTCCATGATTCTCTCAAGGTAAACTTGCAGGTTGAGTCAGTAATTAGGAAGGCAAATGCAATGGTGGCATTTATTTTGAGAGGACTTGAATATAAGAGCAGGGGTGTACTTGTGAGGCTCTATAAGATTCTGGTCAGACCACATTTGGAGTATTGCGTGCAGTTTTGGGCCACATAATCCAGGAAGGATGTACTGGCCTTAGAGCATATTCAGAGGAGGTCATGAATATGGTCCCAGGAATGAAACGGTTAACATATGAGGAACATTTGAGCACTCTGGGTCTATACTCAATGACGTTTAGAAGGATGAGGGGGGATCTAATTGAAACATACAGAATACTGAATGGTCTGGACAGAGTGGATGTTGGGAAGATGTTTCCTTTGGTAGGGGAGACTAGAGCCTAGGGAAATAGCCTCAGAGTAAAGGGAAGACCTTTTAGAATGGAGATGAGGAGAAATTTCTTCAGCCAGAGAGTGAATTTCATACATTCACCATTGTCACAGAAGGCTGTGGAGGCCAGGTCATTGAGTATATTTAAGACAGAGATAGATAGGTTCTTGAGTACCAAGGGGATCAAGGGTTATAGAGTCCATGCTGACCAGATATCCCAACCCAATCTAGTCCCAACTGCCAGCATCTGGCCCATATCCCTCCAAACCCTTCCTATCCATATACCCATCCAAATGCCTCTTAAATGTTGGAATTGTACCAGCCTCCACTACTTCCTCTGGCAGCTCATTCCAAACACGTACTACCCTCTGTGTGAAAACGTTGCCCCTGAGGTCACTTTTATATCTTTCCCCTCTCACCCTAAACCTATGCCCTCTAGTTCTGGACTCTCCCACTCCAGGGAAAAGATTTTGTCTATTTATCCTATCCATGCCCCTCATGATTTTATAAACCAGTACAAGGTCACCCCATAGCCTCCAACGCTCCAGGGAAAACAGCCTTAGCCTATTCAACCTCTCCCTGTAGCTCAAATCCCCCAACCCTGGCAACATTCTTGTAAATCTTTTCTGAACCCTTTCAAATATTCACAACATCTTTCCAATAGGAAGGAGACCAGAATTGCGCATAATAATCCCACAGTGACCTAACCAATATTCTGTAGAGCTGCAACATGACCTCCCAACTCCTGTACTCAATACTCTGACCAATATGGAAATCATACCAAATGCTTTCTTCACTATCCTATTGACCTGCGACTCCACTTTCAAGGAGCTATGAACCTGCATTCCAAGGTCACCTTGTTTAGCAACAGTCCCTAGGACCTTACCATTAAATGTATAAGTCCTGCTAAGATTTGCTTTCCCAAAATGCAGCAATTCACATTTATCTAAATTAAACTCCATCTGCCACTCCTCAGCCCATTGGCCCATCTGATCAAGATCCCGTCGTAATCTGAGGTAACCCTCTTCGCTGTCCACTACACCTCCAATTTTGGTGTCATCTGCAAACTTACTAACTATACCTCTTATACTCACATCCAAATCATTTATATAAATGATGAAAAGTAGTGGACCCAGCACCAATCCTTGTGGCACTCCACTGGTCACAGGCCTCCAGTCCGAAAAACAACCTACCGCCACCATCCTCAGTCTTCTATGTTTGAGCCAGTTCTGTTTCCAAAAGGCTAGATCTCCCTGTATTCCATGATATCTAACCTTGCGAACCAGTCTCCCATGGGGAACATTGTTGAACACCTTACTGAAGTCCAAATAGATCACATATACCGCTCTACCCTCATCAATCCTCTTTGTTACTTCTTCAAAAAACTTGATTAAGTTTGTGAGACATGATTTCCCATGCACAAAGCCATGTTGACTGACTATCCCTAGTCAGTCCTTGTCTTTCTAAATACATGTACATCCTGTCCCTCAGGATTCCCTCCAACAACTTGCCCACCACGAGGTGGCATGGTGGCTCAGTGGTTAACACTGCTGCCTCACAGTCCCAGGGCCCCAGGTTCGATTCTAGCCTTCGGCGACTGTCTGTGTGAAGTTTGCTCATTCTCCCTGTGTCTATGTGGGTTTCCTGTGGGTGTTCCGGTTTCCTCCCACAGTCCAAAGATGTGCAGGCTAGGTGAATTGGCAATGCTAAATTGCCCATAGTCTTAGGTGCATTAGCCAGAGGGAAGTGGGTCTTGGTGGGTTACTCTTTGGAGGGTCGGTGTGGACTAGTTGGACCAAAGGGTCTGTTTCCACACTGTAGGAAATCTAAAAAGTAATCTAAATCTGGACTCTTGTTATCTCACTTCTGAAGGCTTCCCATTTTCCAGTCGTCCCTTTACCTGCAAACATCTGCCCTCAATCAGCTTTTGAATGTTCTTGCCTAATAATGTCAATAGAACTTCAACTTTTAGATCTGGTCTATCCTTTTCAATCACTATTTTAAAACTAATAGAATTATGGTCGCAGGCCCCAAAGTGCTCCCCCACTGACACCTCAGCAGGAGAAAGAGGTTGAGGAATTTATCAGCCATGATTGAATGATGGAACATTGAATGATGGTCTTAAGATGACATGGAGGTGCTAGTGTTGGACTGGGGTGGTAAAAGTCAGAAATCACACAACACCAGGTTACAGCCCAACAGGTTAGTTTGATATCACAAGCTTTTGGAGCGCTGCTCCTTCATCAGGTGAAGTAAAGGGAAGCGCACAGGCACAGAGTTTATATGCAGAGAGATAATGGCAAGATAATTCCAGGCAATAGAGAGTGTTAAAAGATAGTACAAATAGTATGAGTGGAGCGTCGACAGGCTAGATAACAAATCTTTGAAGAAGAAAATGTTGAGGAGCATCTTCAATGAGGAAAATGAGACAGAAAGATGAGACAGGGTTAGGGAGGGAATTCTGGAAGCAGTTGAAGGCATGACTGTTAATGATGGAACAAGTAAAACAGTATGTTCAAGGGGCTGGAGATTTAGGTACACAGATCTTAGAGGGCTTTGCTGTTGGAAATGATAACACTGGGTTTAGACACTCTGGGTCTTTTGTGTCATGTTAACTGTTTTATGAATAATTTGTGAAGAGTAAATTTTGCTACAAGATGATAAATAAATAGTGTTCACTCGATATCTCAGATAGGGCTTTTCCAGAACACATGGCTAGTTTAATAAAATAAATTTCACCTCCAAATATAAATATTCACTTGGCAATGTTCCTTCCATTTGGAAGTTAAAGGGAGAAGCAGGACTTTCAGTGAACACCAAATGCAAAGATTCGTCATGAAAACTTCCAGAAAATGCTGTGTTTCCACATCAGAAGTCCCAAGGTATTTTAATATCTGTTTTTGCCCAAGAAAATGAAAATAATCATCAGGTTAATTCAAAACATAATTTTAATTCGCTGACAGAACCATGGAGTTTTGCAAAATTAATCTTGCACATCAGCAAGATAAACAAATCTTTTGGAAATATGGATTTGTCTTCAAATTGCAAGTGTAAACATTGGGGTAGTACCTACATTTATTTGTCTGCCAGGGTGATTTCCTAATTTGTGAACCTTCCTTTCTAAATCTTTTTATTATCAATATTATGACGGACAGTAAGGATGACCAGCATTGGCAGAGTACCGATGAAGGGCTTTTGCCCGAAACATTGATTTTCCTGCTCCTCGGATGCAGCCTGACCTGCTGTGCTTTTCCAGCACCACTCTGATCTAAACTCTGGTTTCCAGAATCTGCAGTTCTCACTTTTGCCAAGAGTACAATGAAGCCTGAGTAAAACTACATGGAGAGGGAACAAAGTAAAATTAAGTACTTATTAGATAATTTTCCCAATGCGAACGGTTATACAGTTGTATTACATTTTCTTTACACTTTTACCAGCAAAAAAGGTGTGATACTAAAGTGTGGAATGGAAGTTGTAACCTAACAATAAATGTCTTACTACTCTACACTCTCACACATACATATCCACCTATACACTCACTTACTCATCCACTTACATACTCACTTACACACTCACTCACACACAGTCATCCACCGATACACTCACTTACCCACTTATTCAATCACGCACTCAACTGCTTACATACACACACACACAGACGCTCAATTATTAACACTTGCTCACCCACTGACTCAATCGTCCAAACTCACTGACCCACTTACCCCATAGCTCCCTCTCACTCACTCACTAAATCACAGATACTCTCACTTTCACATATGCAATCTTTCACACTCACACACTCTCTCGCTCTCTCTCACTCAATCATTCAGACACATGGAAATGGACATATAAATGGAAAATTTGAATTTAATTTTTGTAAAATTAATACTGTATGTTGTGGGGACAAACACAGTCTTGGAGTCAGAATCAGGGTTCAATGACAGAGTTCATTGCACAAGGAAATACCGGAGCTCTGGGGAGAAAGAGATAGAGAGAGAGAGAGACACCAACAGCACAGTGGTCAGCTGCGAGTCTTCTCTTGACCCAGAGCACATGTCAAGATACTTTTATACATCTTGTGATACAATAGGTCAGTGATGAGATTATTGTCTTTGTAACATGGTTGGTTTATGGCAATCATTGCAGAATCATTGATAGTTTCAACACAGTCTTTGTCAATTCCAGCGCAACCTTTGTCAATTTCCATGTGGTCATTGTCAGTTTCAATATCTGCACGGAAATCTATTGCTATAGTAATGGGCACTAATCACTTTGCCTAAGAAGAACGATTACTGCAGCCCTGGCTATTAGCATTTTGTATTGAGTCTGTATTAAGCTGTTAGCATTTCTATAAAAGGTGGTGGCTTGACCCAGACACTTCGGCGGGCAGTGTACGTTACTCATGTGTATTCTCTCCCCCACCTGCCTTAAACTAATCAACTGGGTTGTGAGTGCAGTGTGCTGGCATTCTGGTGGCCTCAGGCAGTGTCTGTATCTGCTCTGCTGTTTCTCTCCATATTGTGATCTTGCGGCCATCTTGTGTGTCTGTGTGCCTAGTGTAACCCTGCCCTGTGCCATCTCCCTCTTCACTGTAGATGATGGAAATCTGTCATTAATGATTCATGAAAAACATTTAGACAGCAATTTATTGTTTTAGTCTGATTTAGAACTTCATGCTTTTGTGACTTCTGTATATTTTTAATAGATCTAGAAACATGCTTTTAAAGAGAAGGTGGACACATCAGCCTCATGGATAAGAAATAATAGCTGGAATCAGTCAACTGGCTTGCTGCACCATTTGAAAAGATCTTGACTGATCTTCTACCTCAATCCCACTTTCCTGCATTATTCTCATATTCCTTAATTCCCTCAGCCCAAAAACCTTTGGATCTCAGTCCTGAACACACTTTGATTTGATTTATTATTGTCACATGTACTGAGATACAGTGAAACATATTGTTTTATTTGCTAGTCCCAGATAAATCATACCTTACGTAATTATTAAAAATCACACAACACCAGGTTATAGTCCAACAGGTTTAATTGGAAGCACTGGCTTTCGGAGCGACGCTCCCATGAAGGAGCGTCGCTCCGAAAGCTAGTGTGCTTCCAATTAAACCTGTTGGACTATAACCTGGTGTTGTGTGATTTTTAACTTTGTACATCCCAGTCCAACACCGGCATCTCCAAATCATTATGTAATTATGTTAGGCTAATAGAACAGAATGCAGAATACACTGTTACAGCTACAGAGAAAGTGCAAAGAAAGATCAACTCTAATACATGAGAAGAGAGAGACTTAATGACTGAGTTCACAGCTGTCTAGGGTAGTTGATTTCAAACACAACACCTAGTGGTTTGAAAGGATCGATGTAACAGAATAAAAAATTAATATTTTTATCTGCACTATTGTTTCAAATTTCAGTATAAACAATTGCAAAGTTGTCTATTCTTGACGATTGGTCTCATCAGTGAAGTTGGGACATGCAAAAAAATTTTCGATCTCCTTACAATGAAAGACATTGGTTTCTGACACATGGTGAGAAGTGATCCTGACTCACTTCAGTAAATGGTGAATTAACATGTAATATTCATGTCTGTTCACTTACTGAGAACTCAACAAATTCTTGCCAAGGAACTCTCTGTGCTTATGATTCAGGGAATCCAAGACAATGGAATGTTATAATTTAATTGCTCTGCCCTTTTTGGGGAATACAATTGCAAATGAAATATTATAAAAGAGAAATTAAAGGTGTAATTTCAAAGCATTTAAGCACAGTGTACTTAGAAAATATGCAATTTCTTAGTTATCAATTTCATGCTTCAAATCAGATGAACTGTAGCTTATTTTGCAGAATAAAGACAGGAAACAAATTAAAAACTGAAATCATTCTGTTGATTTGTCATTTGGATCTTTAAACATTTTGAAATGCTCAGAATTCTAAAACTCCAGTCCTGAAACAAACGTTTCATAAAGACTGATTGCAAATGATTTGAAATGTACAACTTGCACATTGTGTTCCTTACACTTTCCTAAAATAATCTGTCTCCTCAGATAAGTGGGATACATGACCTGATCCCTGTTATAAATGCAACAATGTTCAACCCTTATGGCTACTCAGTGAATGGACTGAAAACAGATGTACGTATTCAACTAGATAATTAAAAATCCAAATACTTTATTGAACTGGTGATAAAAAATATTTTGAGATTTTGCAGCCTATTAAAAGAATTTGTTATACGTAGGTAAAATTCAAGAAAAGGGAATCTGATTTGTACTTTGATTAAAATTACGCAGAACACCTTTGGGATAAACACTTGCAAGCAATTACCATAAGACAGCAGTAAGGGTTTAGAGGGATATGGACCAAGTGCTGATAAATGGAGCTAGGTTAGGTTAGGATATCTGGTCAGCATGGACAAGTTGGGATCTGTTGTACATCTCTATGACTACGACAATGACTATCCAGCCTCTACTTATGCAAACACTCCAGTCCTGGCAACATCCTGGTGAATTTTTTCTGCACCCTCTCCAATTTAGTAATAACCTTCCTATAGCAGAGCAACTAGAACTGTACGTAGTATTCCAAAAGTTACTACTACTTCTGCTGTTTGAGCTGAAGAGGACACTGACCTGTTTGCAATGGATTAGAGTAGTTTTGTGAGGTAGAATTTCATCATTGACTTCTGGAAGGTTCTGGAGAAGAGTCAGACCTTCTCAAAACATTAACGCTGTTTCTCTGTTTGCAGATGTGACCAGACTTGCTGAGTTCCTCCAGCATTCTCTGTATCTTTTTCTATAATCAGGTTTAAAGTTGAGTCTTGGTCTAGTTTTGATAATCCTTTGTGGGGAAATGGTGGTTGGGTTGAGAGGGGTTTCCCAGATTTTGCTTTTCCCAAATTGGCATGGGTTATTTCTGATTTCTTAACCTGAGTGAGTTGAAAATGTCCCAGAATCTGACCTCACCCATACAGACAAGTCAGCTAAATTGTCCCACTGGTCGCTCCCTGTTTGTCACTTCTGTTGTCTCCCTCCTGTCATTATCACTGGTTTGAGATTGTGCTGTTTCAATATCTTTCATTTCCATGGACAGTTTAATAGATCGGGTAAATACCTTGTCAGCAACCAGCCT
Organism: Chiloscyllium plagiosum; assembly: GCF_004010195.1. NCBI lineage: Eukaryota > Metazoa > Chordata > Chondrichthyes > Orectolobiformes > Hemiscylliidae > Chiloscyllium > Chiloscyllium plagiosum. The sequence goes on along the minus strand of NC_057736.1, from coordinate 2,644,847 downwards.
TCGATTCACTATAGAACCTGAGAAATGATGTGGAGGTGCTGGTGTTGGACTGGGGTGGACAAGGTCAGAAGTCACATAACACTGGGTTATAGTCCAACAGGTTTGTTTGAGGTCACAAGCTTCCAGAGTGCTGCTCCTTCACTTGATGAAGGGGCAGTGCTCTGAAAGCTTGTGATTTCAAATACGTATTTTTTAGTCGGTTTGCTGTTGGAGTTCAGAAGCACTTGATCCAATTAATGATAGAGTGTGGAGTTTGCTGTTCTTTATTGCTGCTAAATCTAACAGGCCATAAAAAACTGGTCTTCCAGGCGATGCCAAAGGTGCCAGTACATTTGTCGTTGGGAATGCTTTGCAGAGTTTGATAGCAGAAAGTGCCACAAAATTACAGAGAAAGAGTTCCAAGCAGTCTCATGTTTTTACTGAGCATTGAAATTGTGCGGTCTTGTTGCCATCCTGTGCTGTGAATTGTCGACTGTGGAACAGACTTTAACAGTGGAGTGATGAGTGAACAATGCAGCAAAGTGGGTTGTCCTTCAGTATCAGCAAGGGATAATTGTCCTGTCTGCCTGAAAGCTCTTAAAGAAGCATACTTTTACTTTCCCAACAACCAGTCTCGCCTTCCAATTATCTGGTGGAGTGGAACAGAGTAAGAAATGAGAGCAACGATCCATTCAGCCTATCATGCCTTCTCCACTGTTCAATAAGATCATTGTCGATTTTACTCCAGTTCCTTTTGTGGAAGGGAAACTAAAATTTCACGTTTACTTAACAACTTGTCCATCACAAAATTTTTTGTTTCACAAAAATCTAACCATTCTCTTCGGAAGAATGAAAAAGTAAAGCAGAAATTTTCAATAATTGAGCATCTTTCAAAATCTCAAGATATCACAAAGCAGTTTACAGCCAAGGGAGCACCGGATTATTGTTGCTCTAATGTAGGAAATGTAGCAGCCAATGTGAAGACAGTGAGCTCCCACAAAAACTAGTTTAATAATGAGCATACAATCTTTATCTTTAAATGTTGAGTGAAAACAGAATAATCACAGCAGACAGTGAAATAACTCTTCAGAGGCCAGCACTCCATTACCAATTATCCTTTATTGACAAATGCATAGTCTTTGACAATAGCACTGCCACTCACTTAGTCGGGCACATAGGTAGCCCAGTATCCCTGACGTTCATCCATTTATGTCAGCCAGGGCTCCCTGATTGGACCAGATTAACAGCCCCAATCAGGGAACTCATTCTATGATGTCCAGCTGCCTGACCACGTTACAACTACACACACTACATGTATTTCTCTGCATTTACATCAATATCATAAGCATAAATATACATACACTCTATATTTTGATGTGTTAATTTATTGTCAAAAATATTTTCATCTGAGATATATACAAAATGAATTTAGTAACTAGATTTTTCCATGGAAATGCATGTTTCTACTTCTGTAAAGATGCCTGTATTTCAATATCTTACTCTAACCAAAACACTAGCTGTTATAGATGCTTCATGTTGCCATAACATGTTCCTTTGCCCTATCTGAATTACGGCGGGAATTTGGTCTTGATTTTTAAAAAATCATTTTATTGGGCATGGACGTCACTGGCTAGGCCAACATTTATTGCCCATCCCTCAATGCCCTTGAGAAAGTGATAGTGATCTGCTGCCTTCAGTTATTGCAGTCCATCAGGAATGAGACATTTATGATGGCTTTGTTACAACTATATGCCTCACTGGGCTAATCCAGAGTCAACTGCATTGTTCTGAGTCTGGAGTCTTCTAGAAGCCAGACCAGGTATTGATGGCAGATTTCCTTCCTTAAAGAACATTATTGTAAAAACTAATGAATGAGAGTTTCAAGGTAGCCTTCACTGAGGCTAACTTTATATTCCAGATTTAATAATTAAATTTAAATGACAAAATTCTAATTTTGATTAAAAAGTAGCCAAGATGGGGCTTGACCCCATGCACACAGAACATTGGCCTAGGCTTCTGATTCCTTGCCCAGTGACAGTATCATTACACCATCTGCTCCCCTTGTTACAACAATCTATTATTGAACAATGCCACCAAAAACAAATATACTGTGACTTCACTTCAGTACTGTTTTGTGGAATCTTAATGTATTATTTAAGAATCTCCAATTTTAATCAGTCCTCCAATGATGGCCCTCTCTTCAGCTGCCTGCATTGCAAATCCTGCAACACCCCCACCCCACCCCCATCCTCTCCATCTCTATTTCCTTCTTTAAGATGTTCCTTAAAACTCCCTCTTTGATTAAGCTTTTTTGTCACCTGCTGTAATATCTTCTCATTTGGCTCAGTGCCATTTTTGTGGTATAATGCCCTTGTGAAGCACTTTGTTGTTATTACCCTAACGACATCTCATATTTGCAGTTTTAAAAATTAATGTTTTAGTGTTTATCTACAGAAAAACAGTTAATGAATTTTCAAGTAATTCACTTTCTATGAAGTGCTTTTGGCTGTTTGAGATACTTCATAAGACACTATAGATTGACACAGTATCCTGCATAGTTGAGTTGTGTTTTACGAAGAATTTATTACATGTTTATAAGATTGAACAGTATCAGACATGTAAATCAAAGAGATCTTTGTCACAATCCAACAGGAACATCTGTATTATCATGACTCCTGTCAAGTCAGCGTATAATAATGAGATCAACTTGTATTTGTTTAGCACCTTTAATGTCAGAGAACAGTTCGAGACATTTCTCATCAGGGATTTGAACAAAATCAGGCATGCTGAAGACGTCAGAATTGGGTGCGCACTGATATTGTGGGAGATTGTGGGTCTGGAGGACAATGCAAAGATAAGGAGGAGCGAAACCACAGAGGGATGTGCACATACAACTTTAAAATCAAGGTGTTGCTTGATCAGGATACTAAGGAGCAAGAACAGGAGAAGTCAAGATATAATCATGTTCACATAGGTTTTGAGTAAATGATTTCTCACTGTTCAGGTTGTCAATTTTAACAGTGTCTTGCAATTAGGAATTTCTGGCGGAGCTGCCAGGATTACCTGTAAATATTCAACAATCTGTGCAGAATATTGAGGATATTAAACCGAAAAATGCATTTGCCACATTTTTACAAGAAAGCTTTCGAGCTTCGATTTGAAGATGTATGCACGCTTCTTCCTGTGTTGTTTTTCCAAGCGATGGTAAATACTGCTGGTTTATATTTTTTGCTGCATGAGCTGCTATTTGTCTGGCTTTTTCGTTAATGCATCCATTCTATGACAGCTCTTTTCTCTTTGTCTTTTCATAATCTCTGGGAACATATTGGACTATTCACATCACACCAGAACCTGACTTCTCTTATGTAGGCTTTGAAACTAATCTCGCTTTGAACTCTTACACCAAACTGATTAAAAAGGTTGCGGACATCTTCAAGCTGGAGAAGTTTGTTACAACACTGTTTGCGAACCAGGTGAGTTCCAACTAGTGAGTTTGTAATCGTTTTATTTTGTAAAGTCACTTTTGTAAATCTAGATTAGTGGCATGTGTAGATCCAGTCTACATGATGGAACATGATATGTTGAAAACTCAGTATTCTCAGAAAGAATGTGAACATGTATGTTCATATGTTCAATACTATGTATCCAATACTGGATACATGGTATTGAACATATGAACATACATGTTAGAAGAAACATGAAGCCATTTGATCCCTCAAGCCTATTTTGCCACTGTCATCCAATAAGTTCATTGCTCATCTGATAATAGCTTTGATTGTACTTTCTCATCCATCTCCTATACCTTTTGAGATCCTTGGCAATCAAAAATCTAATTCTGCCTGTGAAACATTACTCATGTGATGTATGAATTTTTGCACAGGTATGATGTCACGTATGTTGGCCGGATGTCCCAAGACTGATGGACTGTATCAAACAGCATATCACTTTGGCTGTTTACACAAGCAATTTACTGACCTTAAATAACCACCCCATGCTTACAAAGCCCATATCACAGTGTCCAACAATAGATGTGTTTCCACAGTTGGACATTTGTTGGATAATCCTGAATGTGACATGCGTTAATACCCAAAGCACTGTTCTTTACAGACACAGAACATGAACATCCACAGCAACTGTTTCAACTCAACAAAATAAGGGACAATCATTTACTGGCTTGCTTCTCAGGACCAACTTGTTTGGTATAATGTTTAAACAAAACTTGGCAGTTAATTATGAATTATCTTTAATTGGTGCTTTCTCCATGGCAACACCTCTACCAACGAAAGTTCTCTTGCTAATCAATCATTACTTGCCTGTCATGTAGTATAAATATTGGTTTTCTCCTTGAATTGGTATTCTCATGAATTGTCCTGATGGGAGTAAGATGAAAAGCTTCACAAAATGTATCTTTTTCAGCAATTCTCAAATTTTGTATCACCAAACAACTACCTAATAAATGCATTCAGCATGATTTCTCTTTCACAAAGGTCTTATTGACTCTGCTTGATCAGATTATGATTATCTAAGTATTTTGCCATAGCTTCATGACGTGAACATATGAATTAGGGACAGTTGTAGGCCATTGAGCCCCTTGAGCCTGTTCTGCCATTCAGTAAGGTCATGCCTGACAAGTATAGTCAACTCCATGTTCTTGTCTACTCCACAAACCCTGTGACTCAAGGATCTATCTTCCTCTGGTTATTCCATGACCCCACCTGCAATGTCTTTGAGAAAGAGTTCCAAAGACCTTCTGAGAAAAAAAAATCTAATCACCATCTTAAATGGAGACACCTTATTTTGAAATTATGTTCCTCACTCTCAGCTCCCACAAAAAGAAGCATCCTTCTAGAATTCACACTGTCAGTTGCCCTCACAATCGTACATGTGTCAATAAAATCACCTAATTCTTCTAAACTCCAGTGGACACAGACCCAGTCTGTCCAAACTGGCCTCCTAAGATATCCCACCATTCCAGGAATGTGAGTGATTCCAACAGAGTTCCAATTTAGTGAATCTTCTCTGAACTGTGTCTGATGCATCCATTCCTTTTTTTAAATAAGAAAACCAAAGTTTTATACAGTGCTTCAGATGTGACCTTCTAAACACTCTATTAAAGCTGTAGCAACACACCTTTTTAAAATTCCATTCTATATTCCAGCAACAATGTTTCATTTACTTTCTTAATCACTTGCTGTATCTGCATACTAACCTCTTGTAATTCATGTACCAGGACACCCTGATTCTGATTGCTCAGCTGCTCTGCTGCTTTTCCTGTCAGATGTAGACACGTTTACATTTTCCCATGCTATACTCTTATTTGCCAAAGGTTTGCCCATTCACTCAACCTGTTTATCTCCCTTTTGCAAATTCTTTGTGTCCTCTCATAATCTTACTTTCCTACTACCTCTGTATCGTCAGCAAAGTTAGTTATCATACTTTTGATATATTTGTCCTAGTCATTGATATGAATTATTTCATTGAATTCAGAAAATCCCTATATGGTGAGAATGGGCCATTTGGGGCCAACATATCCACACTGACCCTCTGAAGAGTAACCCACCCAGACACATTCCCCTACCCTATTACTCTACATTTATTCCTGACTAATGCATCTAACTGCACATATCTGAACACTATGGGCAATTTAGCATGACCAATTCACATAACCTGCACATCTTTGGGCTGTGGGAGGGAACTGGAGCACCCAGAGGAAACCCACGCAGACATGGGGAGAATGTGCAAACTCCACACAGACAGTTGCCTGAGGGTGGAATCGAACCCACGTCCCTGGCACTGGGAGGCAGCAGTGCTAACCACTGAGCTACTTGCCATCCACAATTAGAAACAATTGAGGCCCAAAACACTGAGCCTTATGACACATATCCTCATCTTAATTAATTCCAGCAATCTGAAAATGACCCATTTGTGCCCACTTTCCATTTTCTATTGCTAACTAATCTTCTATCTATCTTTCTATTTTACATCCAACACCATGAGCTCTATTTTGCTTAATAATTAATAATGGAATCTAGCAATTTCCCTGGGACAGTTGCTGGACTAACTTCAGTCTCTCTCTTTCTTGAATAAAATTGTTAGATTGGCCATTTTACAATCTGCTGGGACACTTGCAGAATGTATGGAATCTTATTTTGTTGCTGTAGCTACTTCTTTTAAGACTCCAGAATGAGGGCATTGGCCTAGGAACTTGTCAGCCTTTGGGTTTAGTAGTTTTCCCAGCACCTTCTCATCGGAGTTGGTGATTGCTTTTAAGATCCTCCCTTCTATTTTCCTCTTGATTTTTCAGATTGTAATTGGTTATAGATGTCAGAGTTTATGGAAGGTTTCATGAAGTGAATGGCCATCATTTTAGAAGCGAACTGATTTGATGTGTGAAGAAATGAGAGTTTGGAGTGGAACATTAGATTTTGGGTTGCATCTTACATATATAGCACCGTCGTGGATCGGATCCATGTAACATGTGTGTAACCAAGTGTGTTGTTTACTTAGTTGGATCCATTCCATTTTAAAGGCATCGCTGGTTCATGCTGATGGGTGTTCGGAACAAAGAGTACAGTAAAACATTAAACTGTTTTTATAAATAGGTTAGAACATCAAAAATTTAGTAAAAGATTTGGTGGTTTATTTATCACCAGTCAGTAAACATAATTCACGGATAAAATCAAGTCAAATAAACAACACATTTAAGCAGGAAGCGGTTCATCTACAATTAAGACAGCCTTGCTAGGAGGCTTCTCCCTTCAGAAATCTTTAACTTCAAATGCAGTTTTTCCAAGCACACAAGATCTTGAAGCGACATTTATTTTTCTAACCTCTCACTACACAGTGGGCTGATCAATCATTTTTTTTTAAGTTAACACAGGATGTTTGTGACATGGTATTTAAAATCCACTGCAAGTCAATACCCCGCTTACTGTACAAGACAACGCTTTCTGGTGACATATGGCATTGCTTTTGCCTGTGGCAAATTGCATATCAATGAGTCTCTACATAAAAACTGCAAGCACAGAGTTGGAAAGGATTGGAGGACACTTACAAAATCCAGATATTAGACAATTCATCCCTATATTTGGGGATAGCTTGACTTTGGTTTCAATAGGCATTTAGCTGCAACACTAAGGTGGCATCTGAGAGCCTATCACGTGGTTTCTTCTGAATTTGATAGACTTTTTATGAAAGCAAAGCTTTTTTTAATCAAAACTGAGTGATCCAATCAGTATTAAAATTCACATAGATTCAGTATTCTACACAATTTAATTAGGCATTGTCATTACTTTCAACTAAATTGAAAATGATGTGAAATAACATGAATTATATCCAAAACTGGATATTAAATGTACATAGTATAGCAACAAATTACTGCAATGTTGGAATCTGAACTGAAAACAACAAACACTGGAGATCGCAGCAAGTCGGGCAGCATCCATGGAGAGGGACCAAGCTAGTGTTTTGAGTCTAGATGACTTTTTATTGGGAGACAGCTCTGATGAAGAGTCATCTAGACTTGAAACGTTAGTATGCATTCTTTCCATGAATGCTGCCTGACCCACTGTGATATCCAGTATTTGTTGTTAAATGCACACAGTTGCTTTGTACCAGTCTGAGAACAACCTGCTGCCCTGTGTTTTGAATGGTTGTTTATCATTTGCAATTGTTTAAAAGGAAGATTTATTTGAATTGTCATTATTTAGATTTATTTTCTGAATTTCAACATTGCACTTGAATCAACTTTCAGATGGGGGCATAGATCATTTGTAAGTTACAAAAAATTGCAAATATTCTGAGGCAGTATTTCACCACTTTCATACATTTAAATTGAGCAGATGTGAGAGCATCAGGAAATAGTGTCGAGCCACTGAGAGCTCCAGCATTAGCCTCCCTCACTGTCAAACTCATTGCCGCCTTCCTATGGATGCCTGTAACAACTCCCTAAACTCAGCATTGGTGATTATCACATATGAGAACAGATGGTTCGAATTACTCTCATGTAAATTGGAATGTTTATTTAATCTGTTTATTCAATCTTCATTTCCCCTAACTTAAAGAAAAAGAATAACGTACCCAGGTCCTAAATACAGAATGAAATGACAGAGTGAGGTTAATGGACCGTATGTTGCCCTCAGTCTTGCATCTTATTATCCAGTTACGGTTATTACATTTTCCAATTCTTCTTCTGACTTTGAGATTGACTCCATTACATCATATTACAAAATAGTTACTTTTTGCTTAGTCGGTTTTGAGTGTGAGACTGCTTTTGAATAGTGAAATGTTGAGGGATTTAAATACTGGTGTTGATTTTATTACTGATATATATTTCATTAAATGAATTTTGACGGTTCATTATAATTCCCATGGAACAGAATCTATAATACTCTTATTTATGTAGTCAGTTTAAAAATGGAGGCTATTATCCAAATGCACTTCTGGAGCGATGAGAGTTGAATTAATTGCACATTTCTGAACCTCCAAAGTCTGGTATGGATTTTTTTTTTCATTTATGCATTAACATACTGACATGGCCACATCTAAAAGGTAAAATAGAGCAAACTTTGAGATCCATTTTAAACTGCAAAATATACGACTGATGCAAAAGGAAGTTTATTCGGATGATTGCTGACAGGGCTTGTGGTTTAGTGGTGCTTATAATAACCAGTTGCCACGAAGCATGAGGGTAAGAGTTTACACCAACAGTTTCTACATGCTCATTTCCTGGACTTAATTTGGGCTTCGAAAAGGTGGACATGAATGGCGACAAAATGATTTGTTATTATGTTCTGAAGAGTGGCCTGGGGTAGGAGGTGCAGGTTTACCCATGCAGCTAGAACACACTTCCCTACTGTCTGGCTGGTAGAGACATAATTATTTTATCTGACTGCTGCCTCTGCTCCTTTTTACTGTGTGCTGCAGCTACTAAAAACCGCCCAAAGTTAAGCTTCAGTGCACAAAGCTGCTTCTGAGCGATTCTGAGGTCCCTCTGAGAAACGTCTTTCAGCTGGGAATTTCTTATCTGATGCAAGGGATTGGGGAAGTGAGTAGAGACCCCAAAATGTCCACTCCATTTTCATTGCAGACCATTAGGGAAGCAATTCAGGTACAAGCAGCTCATGGTTCAGTGTATTTTTCATAGGCCCTGCCATCCGCGTTGAGTATATTTTCTGAAAGTTTTCACACACCACATCACAGCAGACTGCAGATACAGCACATCATTGCATGCCTTCTACTCCAGGAAGTAAACTTCCTTTTAATGTGCTTTTTTTACAAATGTGGAGAGGTGAAGGTTATGTTCACAGTTGGCGGATGGTTTGTAGTCAGGTTGGCATGGATAAGCAAAGGGTGGGCATGCAAATGGTTGTACTCCAGAGATAACACGATGACTGATGTCACCAAACACCAGTGCGTAATAGAGTTTGAAGCAATGGGTTTGGAAATGGGAATTTTCACTTGTCAACATAAAACTGTTTCTGAAAGCAAGCTCTGCCAGGAACTCAGGATGTTAGTTTTAGGTTTCCAAGGAGGTTGTTAAGTTTCCTTATCTAAGGAAATATGGACTGGCATTTCAGGGTGTCCAGAGAAGGTTCACTAGGCTGGTATTGGGTATGGAGGAATTGTCTTCTGGCTGTATGATGCTCAGGACTGGAAACTAAATATACCAGGGTATAGGGTTCACAGGACGGACAGGAAAAATGGCAGCGGACGTGAAGTTGCCTTACTGATTAGAAACAAAATTTCTTCAAGAGAGGATATAATGCAGAGAAAACATTCAGTGGAATTGGGGAACAGTAAATAATCTAAAACTGTAATAATTTTTGTGTAGATACCCCTGGTAGCAACTCTGAAGTTCTAGACTGTATAAATGCAGACATCAGGTGAGTGTGTGCAAAGCCAATGTAGTATTAATGGAGGATGTTAACTTTAACTTAGACTGGGAGATAGACAAGCAGCTGCCAGAAAGGTTCTGAATTTCAGGAATGTATTTGGGATAGTTCCCTGCACCAATATGTCTTGGATGCAACAAGGGAACAAGCAATATTAGATTTAGTAATGAGAAATGAGCCGGATTGAATTAGTAACCTAATTGTGTGTGAACATTTATCAAATAGTGATCATAACATGACAGAGTTTAATGTAGTATTTGAAAGCAAAAAGTATAAATCAGCTACTAGAGTTTTAGATTTAGGTAAAGCCAACTTTAACTTGATGAGACAGAGACTGTCCACAATAAACTGGGAAAATCTACTCATGGGTAAAACAACTGAGGAATAGTGGAGGACGTTTAAAGAAACATTTAACACAATACACACTCAATTTATACCTCTGAAATGAAAAAGCTACATTTCACAGAGCAAAAAAAAAACAACCAAAGACAAGTAAAGAGATAAGAGACAGCATAAAACTAAAAGAAAGAGCTTACAAAAATGCAAAACAAAAACACAGATGCTGTCAAATGGGAAAAATACAAAGACCAGTAAAGGGACCACAAGAGGGCTTTTCAGAGCTACTAAACAGGATTTTGAAAGGAAACTTGCCAGGGACAGCAGAATCAATAAGAAGAAATTTTATAGTTCCATAAAAGGCAAGTGGTTGGACAGGAGCAATGTTGGCCCATAAAGGCTGAAAATGGGGATATTGTCAGTGGCTACATGGAAGTGATGGACATGTTGAATAGTTACTTTGCCTCAGTATTTACATTAAAATGCAGGAAATGTTGCTGGAGATCCCATGGAAATTAATAGTGAATCAGGACAGGGACTGAATGAAATAAAATTAAGTAAAATATTGGTAATTAGGAAATTAATGAAATTAAAGAGTGACAAATCCCCACAATCTGATGGTTTTCATTTGATGGTGTTAAAGGAAGTAGGGAAGCACATTGTCAATACCCTAACTATAATTTTTCAGAGTTCCTAGATACAAGTGGCGGACAGGGGAATGCCATTTACACGGTCTTCCATAAGGCAAATGATAAGGTTCTACATAAGAGGCTGTTAACTATGGTAGAAACCCATGAACCTGAGGGCACATTACTAACATGGCCAGGAAATTGGTTGAATGGGAGATGGCAGAGAGTAGGAATAATAGCCATGAATTTAAATGGGTAGCATGTGCCCAGTGGTATCCCATGAGGAGCTGTGTTAGGGCCTCAATTATTCACATTATTTATTAATGATATGGATAATGGCTTAGAAACTCGTATATTTACATTTGCTGAATTCACAAAGAATACTGACAGACTATGCAAAATTATAGCAGATGGAGCCAATGGGTGGCAGAGTGGCTCAGTGGTTAGCACTGCTGCCTCACAGCACCTGGGTTCAATTCCACTTTTGGCTAACTGTCTGGAGTATAAATGTTCTCCCCGTATCTGTGCGGATCTGCTCTGGATTGATCCCACAGCCCAAAGTTGTGCAGGTTAGGTGAATTGGCCATGCATTGTCCAGGGATGTGCAGGCTAGGTAGATTAACCAGGGGAAATGCAGGGTTACAAGGAGAAGGTAGAGTGTGTGGGTCAGATGCTCTTTGAAGAGTTGGCATAGGCTGAATGGCGTGTTTCCACACTGCAGGGATTCAATGAATGTAAGGAGGTGTGAGGCTATCTATTTTGGACTGAAAAAGGACAGATCATGGTACTTTCTGAATGGTATAACATTAAATACAGTGAATGTCCAAAGAGACTTGGGTGTTCAGGGGCATTGATCTTTAAAATGACATGAAAACATGCATAAAATAATCAAGAAAGCTAATCGAATGCTGGCCTTTATATCTTGAGAACAAGGACAGAGATATCATGCTGTAGGTATACAAAACCTTGGTTAGACCCCACTGGGAATACTGTGCGCAGATCAGGGTATCATACTGGCCTTAGAGGAAGTACAATGTAGGTTTACAAGAATTATCATTGAATCATAGAATCCCTACAGTGTGGAAACAGGCCCTTTGGCCCAAAAAGTCCACACTGACCTTCTGAAGAGTAACTCATCTAGACCTATTCCCCTATCCTATTGGTCTACATTTACCCCAGACTAATGCACCTAACCCACACATCCCTCAACACTATTGGCAACTTAGCATGGCCAATTCAACCGATTCCCACATCTTTGGATTGTGGGAGGAAACCGGAGCACCCTGAGGAAACCCACGCAGATACGGGGCTGTGCCAATTATACCTGGACTTCAGCGGTTAAGTTATGGGAAAAGAGCATATAAATTAGGTCTGTTTTCTTTATAATATAGAAGGTTAAGGGGCAACTGATGAAAGTCTTTAAGACAGTCTCCTGGTAAAGCCAGGGTACATAGACTATTTTCACTGGATGAGGATTCTTGAACTGAGGATAGACTGAGAATTAGGCCCAGACTGTTCAGGAATGGTGTTAGGAAGCACTTCTGCACACAAAGGGTGGTAGGTGTTTGGAACTCTCTTCCACAAATGGCAATTGATGCAGGAATAGTTGTTAATTTTAAATCTGAGAGAGATAAATGACAGGAATATGGAGTTATTTCACAAATCAGCCATTAAATGGTAGAACAGGCTTGGGGGCTGAATGGCCTACTTCTGTTCCTGTGCTCCGATGAAGAGAGATTGAGTTGGTCGGACCTGTACTCATAAGAGTCATGAACATTTCATTTAGCTTCACCATTCCTAGGACCAGTTAGTAAACAATGTAAACAGGCCAGGAAGACAGTAGGCAAAAGTGAGGACTGCAGATGCTGGAAACCAGAGTCTAGATTAGAGTGGTGCTGGAAAAGCACAGCAGGTCAGGCAGCATCCGAGAAGCAGGAAAATCGACGTTTTCAGGTTATCAGGAATAGAGGCAGGGTGCCTGCAGAGTGGAGAGGTAAATGAGAGGAGAGTGGGGGTGGGAAGAAAGTAGCATAGACTCACTGATATTCCTGAAGAAGGGCTCATGCCCAAAACGTCGATTCTCCTGTTCCCTGGATGCTGCCTGACCTGCTGCGCTTTTCCAGCAACACATTTTCAGCTCTGATCTCCAGCATCTGCAGTCCTCACTTTCTCCTCACTGATATTCTTGTGGAGGGAGGAGGAAAACTTCTTCAAGGCAGGCATCCTTGAAGGCATCTAATCTAGACCCCAGGAAGACAGTAGGTTAGATGAAATTAATTAGGTATAAAATTTGTTCCTTTTTTGTGTTCTGCTGCTCTAGTTATTGAAGGCATTCACACCACCTTTGCCCAAAAACCATTGAATGTATCTGCGATGATTTTTAAACTCTTTGGGTTGGCTTAATTCTAATTGATCAACTCCATTTAGTAATGAATGCAATTATTTTTTCTATGAGTTCTGTAATTTATGATTTCATGAGAAATGAATATATCAGTTAAAATTACACAGAAATGATTACTATGTCAATCAGAAAGGAACAAAATACAGTTTGTTTTCTTTTTAAAAAAGCATCACAGAGAGAGAAAGAGTGTGTGTTTGGGTTTTTGAGCATCTTGCTGGTGCAGGAAGATGAACAGAAATCCCTGCAGTGTATTGACCACGTGTTCCAGCTGAACTCACATTACTTGATGCTGTCACATTATTAAGAGGAAATGAATATTATATTCCTGAGCATTAGATCTGTAGATTTAATAAGTATATTAGCACAAACAGAAAATAACATGCTTATAAATCTATAGCAGTAGCACACTGCTAAGTCCAGACATGGTAATTAATTTTGGTGATTCCCCGCAGAGTTTGAAATGTCACATCTCCTGTTCGGCACCTCCAGCCGTGGATGGATTCAAGCGCAAAGATTTGCTGTACGCTCAGTTCAACAACTACAGCTTTGTATTTGTGAGTTACGTCAAGCATTCACTTCACAGCAGAGGAGAAACCATCCCAGCTGCACAGAGTGAAACATGAATTACTGCATCAATTACAGTCATCTGTTTGTAACAGCTTGCATGTCATAGTTAAAAAGGATGGAGAAACTGAGTATGAATGTACGAATTTGGAGCAGGAGTAGGTCACTCAAACCTGCTGTACCATTCGATGAGATCATGGCTGATCTCTCTACTCCACCTTCCCGGCGTGCCTCCCTAAGCTTTTACTGTCTTGCCATTGCAGCCAGACTCTGAAGATGAATCATATCAGACTTGGGATGTTAACTCTGTATCTCTCTCCACAGTTGCTGCCAGACCTGCAGGATTCTTCAATGTTCTCTCTGTTTGTTTCTGTGTACAGTAACTTGTGCAATATTGTTAAGGTAATAGCTTTGTACAATACGCAGCGATTTGGTGCACACGATTTTCATTGATAGATTTTAAACTTGAAACATTTAAGACTTACTTAAAAAAATTAGAGCTATACTATTAGCAAAACTGTTGTATAAAAGTCAAAGCTGAAATTAACTTCCTCCATCTAATAAGTTATATGCTCTGGGAAAACACATTTTGTAAACAAAATTCCAGGTCATCTCAAAAAGCATTGAATAGTATTCATCATCATGAATAAATACTTTACAATATTATAGACCTTTGTACCTCAATATTCCACTGACTGCAACTGATTTTACTGTCACATGTACCTAAGTACAGTGAAAAGCTTTGTATGTGAGCAGTAGAGGCAGATCATTGTAAGCAAGGCCATACAGATTATAGGTTGAAAAAAAAATTGGACAGAGTGAGACATACAGGTTACAACACATGGGCTTGTGCGAGGCAAAAATAACATTTACAAGATCAACATTATTTGAAGTCAGAAGTCACACAACACCATTAAAGTCTAACGGGTTTATTTGAAATCACAAGCCTTTGGAGCAGCGCTCCGACAGCTTGTATTTTCAAATAAACCCATTGGACTATAACCTGGTGTTGTGTGACTTCTGACTTTGTCCACCCCAATGCAACACCGGCACCTCCACATCAACATTATTTGAAGTTAGAGAGTCCATTCATCTGTCTAATAGTGGCAGGGAAGAGGCTGGATATTCACACATCCTCATGAGGTTCAACAGATGTTCAGACATTCAAAAAATGCTGCCATTTTATATCAATTGAAATGGTACTGAGCATCTGAACTTATGATTTCAAAGGGGAATTTTAATCTATATTAATGCAAAGTCAATTTCAATTGACTTAATATAAAGTCTGTTCACCAACATAAAACCCAACTATATATTCCAAAACAAGAGTAATCCAGATTCTTGTATCAAATTTATATGACATATATCCAAAATCAGCCTGCAGCTTTGCACTTCTGTCACTCTATGGAAAGGATATATCTTCCTGCTGTGCAGTCTGAGCAGATTAATGAGAAATGGTTTTATCATTTGGATGCATTTGATTGAATGGATCTGATATTTTTTAATTCTTTAAAGTAAAATACATTTATACTGATGGTTACACATAATGTTTTGCATTTTGAACATATGGAAAGGTGCAGACAATTATTACCTATTCCATTTAATCAGATGTCTCCCCTTTAAAAAACTTCTAATAAATGATTAGTTGACAGTCAGATAAATCTGCTCTGATATAATTCTTCCTGGTGTATTAATAGAATAGAAATGTATCCAGGCTGTTAATATCTCAGAAAATATAAGTTAACAGTAAAAAAAAGGAAATAACTTACGTGTTCCCCATTGGTAGTTATGCTTTTAGTAGCCTTAGTCCTAAGCTTTGGAACTCTGTCTGTAACCCTCTCCACTGCTCGCACCTCCTTTAAGATGCTGCTTAAAACCTACCTCTTTGATTAAGCACATGACCAGCTGCCTCAATAGATCCTTATGTAGCTCAGTATCAAACTTTGTTTGACAAAATTCCTGTATAGATGCAAATTGCTGGTCATTACAAATACAAAAGTAGAAAGCTCTAAAATGATACATTTAAAACAAAGGTAATACTGAAAATGGACTAACAAACAATTTAATAAAAGTTTATTTAATAATTATATACAACTCCCAAACTTCTGTATTTTTCTACAGAAAGCTGAATGACAAAGTGGATTTAACACTGAGATTTGGGTTTGAATCTAGCCCAAAACAGATGATATGAAACTCTGTCTGGGACATCTAGGTCCGAACAAAAGACACTCGGGCCATCTTGAGCTCCCAGTGGTTAGAAGACCATATAATAAAATGGTCCTTGCATTTAATACATTTACAAGAATTTTCTGAAAGGGACTATACTGATGGGCAGTTATTGGAAAGAGGAAAGTCATTCAAGCTGAGTCGAGATTTCTCTTTTAGTGACATTAGGAATGGGATAACGTTATCAGGCAAATATGTGGCGGGGGTTTGGGTGCTAACACTGCTTTCAGTCTAGGATATATCTGATCTACAAATACTTAATATTGACATTCAAAACTAAGTGGACAATATCTCCTGTTTCTCTTTGCTGCCAGACCTTTTGAATTTCTCCAGCACCTGCTGTTTTTATTACAGACACCACCTTGTCCCAGAAGAATGCGGATAAAATTATTTGCAACATTAAATATCTTAACACACCATACTTCCAATCTATTACAACAGCTCCCAAATCTTTTCATAAGCCTGGGCCTCCTTCCTCAGAGATACAGACACTGCCACCATGCCACAAGACCCCAATACTGTCCATATTTGATTTTTAAAAACTATTTTTGAACCTCCACGTTTAAAGTTAGTTTCTGTGATTCCTTTCAGTTGCGTGCATCTAACATTGTCAATGTCAGTCGATCTTTGTGTTCTGATTTAGGACTTATCCAGATGGTGAAGTAACAACTTCACAATTCTCTCTGCCTCATAATTCAAACTCAACAAACCTGAAGTAGAAACACAAACAAAAATTTGGTTTGAGTTAGTTCTTGGGACAGATTACTTGGCACGCAGATCCATTAATTATCACTTCTACTATTCACTCATCATCTCATGCATAATGCTTAATTAGGGGGATTGTTCTGAAAATTTCAGGAATAATTATGTTAAGCTGCATTGCAAAAGTAGACATTAACCTTGACAGTGCTGAGTATCTCTGTATACTGTACCTCAAATCAGTATTACTTATTATCATTAGGGATCATTAATTAAACTATTTCTTGAATATTTCCCCAAATATCACTTGTATTTTTGCTTTGTACTGATATGTTTCTTCCCCTACCACAACCATCTAAGAGGTTACTTATCACTGAGAAAATCCAAAACTTTCAGTAGATGATAAGGAATCTGACACAAGTTTTGTATCAAATAAGTAGGACTACACAGTATTAAGTGACTGTTCTACATTCACGTTTGATCAAAAATGAAGTTAATTCAATTTACTCTGGTGTCATGATGGACTTAACAGAAGAAGCTGGAAGGTACAAAACCATGGCCCGTTCTGAAGAGGGTGACGGAAGTGATGATTGATACTCCGAGAAAGACAAGAGTCATTGGCAAGATGCATCCAGACCTGCATCCAGACCTGCATCCTGACCTGCATCCTGACCTGCATCCTGACCTGCATCCAGACCTGCATCCTGCGTGTATTCTTAATTTGGGAGTTGAATCTAGATATTATGGATTCCACAGTTAAATACTGTCAAGATAGGGTCAATATTACAGCCTTCAAGAAAAGTTACATAGAACTGAAGAATCAAAATATACTTGCTGAGCTGGAAGGTTTGTTTTCAGATGTTTTGTCACCATACTACATAACATCCTCAGTGAGCCTCTGAATGAAGCACTGGTGGTGTAGCCTGCTTTCTATTTGTAGGTTTGGGTTTCCTTGGTTGGTTATGTCATTTCCTGTGGTGACATCATTTCCTATGGTGATGTCATTTTCTGTTCTTTTTATCAGGGGGTGAGAAATGGGATCCAAGTCAATGTGTTTGTTGATAGAGTTTCGGTTGGAATGCCATGCTTCTAGGAATTCTTGTGGATGTTTGAGGCTTGTCCTAAGATGGATGTGTTGTCCCAGTCGAAGTGATGTCTTTCCTCATCTGTATGCAATCAACCCACAATCCACTAATGAAGTTGCATTAGAACATCATTGCAACGAGCCAATGAGCTAACACAGACTGCAGCACAGAGGAACTACGCAGAGCAGAGGAAAATCACTTATACAGTGTATTAAAAAAGAACGGATACCCAATGAACACAGTTCGCCATTTCTGAGGAACAAACCCAAACAAGCAGACAAAACATGTCCAGAAACACCAGCCACTCTCCTCTACATCAAAAGCATCTCTGAAATGACTGCCAGACTGCTCAAACCTCTTGGCTTCATGGTAGCCCACAAACACACCAACACACTAAAACAGCAGCTAATGAACATGAAAGACCCTATACAGACAACAAACAACACTAATATCACATACAAAATACATGTCAAAAACTGTAACAAACACTACGTTGGACAAACAGGCCGAAAACTAGCCACCAGGATACATGAACATCAACTAGCCACAAAAAAAGACATGACACACTCACGAGTATCCTTACATACAGATGAGGAAGGACACCACTTCGACTGGGACAACACATCCATCCTAAGACAAGCTGGAATTCCTGAAAGCCTGACATTCCAACCGAAACTCTGTCAACAAACACATTGACTTGGATCCCATTTACCACCCTCTGAGAAAAAGAACAGCAAGTGGCATCACCATCGGAAATGGCATCACCACAGGAAATTACATCACCAATCTGATGAAACTCAAACATATAAACAGAAAGCAGACTACAATGCCAGTGCTTCAACAGGAGGCTCACTGAAGATGTTACCTAGTATGGTGAGAATAGGAGTGGGAGGAGCGACTGCGAAGACCAGTGGCATGACGGGAAGGTAATATTTAAATATATAAACTTATGTCGGGAGTTTCAGGTACATACTTTGGCAGTGACCGAATCCCGAGACACTACCCGCCCTCCTCCTCTAACCAAAGAAAACTCGTGTGTTGCAAAGGTAAGGCACTTCAATTGATATTTCTTGTGTTTCGTGTGATTGATTAAAAGTTTACTACTAGTTGGTTAGTTGAATAAGACCATAGAGAAGTACTAACAATTGTTTAAATTAATTAACTAACCAGAGATGGCTGG
>NC_057736.1:2564433-2625355 GCF_004010195.1 Chiloscyllium plagiosum | reverse complement strand
ATTGTTTCATGACCCAATGGTCCCACCAACGGACAAAAAGCATCAATAGCAATGGGGAGACAGTATTCTCTTCAGCTAATTTCTAAATATAGATAATGGATAATAAAACAAAGGCATAACACCGTAGAAATAGATACCTGCTTCTCAACTCCTAGTAAGAGGGGGATTGTGTTGGTAAATGGATGACCAAAGGCAATCAGCCTGTGCAATATGAAGTTTCAATCACCTATTAAAACATTGAAAGTACAGAGAACAGAAGAAATATTTATATACTATAATCAATTAATAACAATTTTAAACACCAAACAGCAATGATTTTAACTCAGACTATACTTAACATTTGTTAAATGTTTCAAGACAAAAGCAATTTTAAAGGCACAATATAAATGTTAGTTGTTATTTTAAATTTTCTTTTATGATATTGTATATCTTTCATTTTATGATTTAAAAGAATTTTCTAATATTAAAACCATTCTATTGCAATAAAATGTTACTTGGCATATATTTAGTGTAATCATTTAAAGTGCCTCCAATGTAATATGTTGCTTGCAGAATTGCATTTTGTTCCTATAAGAAATTTTGTGTTAATTCACATGATCCTCAATTCAGTGTTTGTAAGATATTCACAGAGCATAAGGTCAACATTTAATCATTCATGTTTTCTCATAATGCAATACACATGATAAAACATATGGTAAACACTGTAAAAATGTACCTAAAGTAATGACTCCTACAGTTGATCCATTTCATTAAATTCCTAATCAGAAAATTCAAAAAACTGTGATTCTTCTTGAAAATGTCAAACAATTCTTCTGCACTTAAACTCTCTAACCTCATGTAGATTTATAAGTCAACTTATTGATTCTGACATGAATGCTTTAACCTGAATTTGTTCCTTGTTCTTAACTCCAGCAACTGTTCAACCTTCAATTAAAAATAAATTTGGTTTCACTGAGGTTCACGCTGTATAGTTGTTACATTTGCTTCACATCACTAATTGCTATTAAGGTGTGCTCAGTGTTCTACCATGTGAAGATGCTTTGCCCTGATGATATTGTGCAAAGTAGGCTACATAGAGATTTCACCTGTTGATCAATCACCCCCCTCACCAAGACCTGCTTTCTTGGTCCCGACTAGCCCATACCCTTCACCTTTCTGCAGTAATGTTTCCATTCCCTGGTCAATGGTTACCACTGCTTCCAGTGGCACTGTTCTAGATGAACAGCCGCCTCTGATTGGTTAGCAGTTCTTGAAAGTGAGGTATCTTGCCTCAGGATGGGAAAGGTTTATGGGGTGAGAAGTTACTACAACCTTGGGCAACTGATTGGTCCTTAGTCCCATTTCAAAATCACAGTTTCCCACTCCCAGATAGTTGTCTCATGTTTCAGCTTTGTCTCCATTTAAAAACTAATTTGAGGTTTGGATCAGAGTGGTGCTGGAAAAGCACAGCAAGTCAGGCAGAGTCCGAGGAGCAGGAAAATCGACATTTCGGGCAAAAGCCCTTCATCAGGAATAGAGACAGGAAGCTTCCAGGTACCAGTC
This sequence comes from Chiloscyllium plagiosum, assembly GCF_004010195.1. Classification (NCBI taxonomy): domain Eukaryota; kingdom Metazoa; phylum Chordata; class Chondrichthyes; order Orectolobiformes; family Hemiscylliidae; genus Chiloscyllium; species Chiloscyllium plagiosum. The sequence goes on along the minus strand of NC_057736.1, from coordinate 2,623,813 downwards.
CAAGATATAAAAAGGGGTTTCAGTTTTTGGAGATGGCACTGAAAGTGCAAATTCATAGTCAGGACGCTGTCAGATTACATTACATTACATTACATTATTACATTACATTGCAGTGTGGAAACAGGCCCTTCGGCCCAACAAGTCCACACCGACCCGCCGAAGCGTGGTGCCTACATTTACCCCTTACCGAACACTACGGGCAATTTAACATGGGCAATTCACCTGACCTGCACATCTTTGGACTGTGGGAGGAAACCGGAGCACCCGGAGGAAACCCACGCAGACACGGGGAGAATGTGCAAACTCCACACAGTCAGCCGCCTGAGTCGGGAATTGAACCCTGCTAACCACTGTGCCACTGTGCCGCCCACTGTCATTATGGAACACTTTGAATTAACACAATAAAGGTGTGTTCTAGTGATGAAAGTAATGTCACTATCTGCTGTGCAATTGCTGAAATTAATAGTTGACAAGAGGAGGGATCCAAGATGGCGGCGTCTGAGTCTATAGTGCTCCTCCCAAGACCTGGGAAAAGTGGGCCGCCCACCTCCACCACACTCACCAAATCATTTAAAATAGTTTTTACTTAATGTAATTAGTGACTCAGTACTAAATTTAAACCGTCTAGTCTCCTGTAAAAATGACGAGGGGGAAAGGAGCCCGCAGTTCTCAGCAGGCAGGAGCCCCTCCACCACCCTCTCCAGCTGTAGCAGAGGCATCCACCGCCACCCCGGGGGACTTACCTACGATGGCGAGCCTCGTGGAAATAATCTCCAAACTCAATGCGAAGATCGATACCTTCAGCAAAGTATCCCGGAGCCCATGGGACTCACTCTCAGTCGCACTACAAAAGCACGGCTGAGACATCGAAGAAATTGAGCGCCAAGTTGGAGGGGCGGAGCTTAAGGCCACGACCTCCGAGGTCATAGCAGAGTCGGCCATGGATCGGGTCCGGACTCTCGAACAGCGAGTCCGAACCTTAGAGAATCACATTGACAACCTCGAGAATAGAGGTCGTCGAAAAAATATTCGTTTGCTGGGCCTTCCCAAACGGGAAGAGGAAGGCCAACTTACAGCGTTTCTCGAGCCGTGGCTTCCACAGCTGTTAAATCTGGAGGCTGGATCAGGCCAGGTAAGGGTGGAATGGGCCTACTGGGTTGCAGTGCATGGACCTGGCTCGAACCAGCGCCCCCGCCTGGTCCTGTTCCGGCTGCAGGGCTACAAGGAGAGGCAGATGCTCTTGGAAGCTTCCAGAAATCTTGGGAAAGATCCCCAAGCCATGATTTGCAAAGGATCCAAGATTATGTTATTTCAGGACTTTTCCCCAGCTTTGGTCCGAAAGAGGAACGCGTTTGATGAAGCGAAGTATTTAAGGGGCTTAAACATTCAATACTCCTTGTGCTACCCAGCTACACTATGCTTCAGCCATGAAGGGTCCGTGTATAACTTCGGATCACTGGAGAAGGCCAAGGAATGTTTGGACTCTCTTAGATAAATTATAAGAGTTAATTGATGTTGTTTTTCCTCCCCCCCCCCCCCACCCCCGGCTTACCCCCTTTTTTTTCCTTTCATTACCTTACTGTTTAATATTATCTCTGGGGGGTGGGAAGAAGGGTTTATTTATTTATTCTTTGCTTAGCGATTTTCTTCCCTTTTTTTATATGTATATAAGCCAGGGGGTCTAGTTAATGTAGATGGGGGGATGGTGGTTACCTTATCCTATTTTATCTTTGTCCTTAGGAGTGGGGTTGTTTTGCCCTGTTATTTTGTATTAGTATATTTAATTATTATTTGCTGAGACTGTAAATTTATAGTCATATATGTTCATATATGGTATTAATATTACCAAATATATCCAGGTGTTGGTGTGGGTGGGGGATGGGGGGAGTAGGGTACTCATTGTTAGTTCTAGCTCAGTAGTATACTTGAATTTTCTTTATCCTATCATGGGGTGCCTGGGTCAAGGGTGGGGCACTGGTTGGGAGCGGTTATGATGGGTTTTTTTATTTAGGATCTGAATGTATTAAAGAGCCTTTATTTTTGTGAATTTTATATGCTCTATGCTCGGGATGTTTTGGATAGGGTTTCTTCTCCCGGGGCGTCTTGGACTTGCCTGGTGATTATGGGTGATCGGTCGATTAAATGGTGCGCCTGGAATATCATGGGGAGTAATTCATCAATCAAAAGGAGGAGAATATTATCAAGAAAGAAAGGATCGATATAACTCTCCTATAGGAGACACATTTATTGGATAAAGAACACCTGAAATTACAACAGGGAAGAGATTATTTTCCACTCTCTCTTTCTGTGCAAGGAAAAACATTTTGGCAAACTGGGTGGCTGATGGCCCTCATGGACTTTCGAGTTGGCACAGAATAATTATGGAATATACTCCCCCTGACCTCCTTACAAATATGATGCACCAGGAGAAAAACCGAATTACTCCATAAATATGGCAGCCCTTCTTGAATTACACAAATACAGATATCTCGGTCATCCTAACAAGGAACTTTATTTAATTGAGAGGGTGAACCTGGCTGGTCCGGGGCCCCTTAGGAGAGGAATCCCATACGAATACGGGTTTTGTTGTGACCTGATGTTAACACATTCCAAGCATGTATATTACCACTCAATTTCTGTGTTATCCGTTGGGTTTTTTTTTCTCTTGAATAATGTAAGAGTTTTAATCATACACTCTGGTTAGTTGTAGGTTAGATGGGTAGGGTTAGTTGAGTTTTGTTTTTTTTTTCTCTTGGTATTTCTTTTTTTTCTTGTTTGATAGAATTTGGTTATTATTTATTTAAGATTTAACTGTATATCAATGTTTATACTTGGGTTTTTTTTAGTTTTCTTTTGTAAACTTGTAAAAATGTTAAATTTTCAATAAAAATATCTATTAAAAAAAAGTTAACAAGAGAGTTAGTGACATTAATTGCATACCACGGCCTGAGACTTTGCTGTGATAACACTTGCAGAACTCTCAACATGCCACTGAGACTGACAGGAATGTTTGGAACTCCGTACATACACGTGGAAATGGGTGTCAGTAATTCTGTGCTTCTCTAATGAAGAGCACTATTGAGGTCCCTTGTTCTGGACTGCAATTCTGAAGCAATCAGTAAAATTTACTGTAAAAACCTTCAAAAAGTCACTTTCAAGAATGAGATCTAACTGAATTTGATGCACCAACTCCACAATCATTGTTGAGTAGCCTTCCTGGTCCTGCAAACTATATCAAATGTTTCAATTATAATGCCATTTTAATAATCTATTTTGCAATCAGAAAGCCAATCAAAAAAAAGATATTAAATAAATTTAAATTCCTGGTTTGCTGTCTGAAATATGAATGGCTATGTCGTCAGCTTTCTGATTTAACAGCTTCTAGGTACTGGATGATCCTCTTCACTTGCTGCTAGATTCAAATAGCTTTCAGGAGAGGGAAAATTCCACCTCAAAGATGACCCATTCCTTGAGGAGAGTGTAACTTCTTTGCTGCTGATTACACCCACAGAAATAGACATTCACTATCACGTGACATGTCCTCAGTGCAGAAAGAACAGTAGATATGGAAACAGTCAGGTATCAGTTCCTGTGATATTGGTCACCATAGCTTTAATTTTGCTGCTATTGTGTTGTGTGCTATATACATCCGAGAAGGAATTCTTCAAAACATCTGTGACCATTTTTATAATTAACAAGCAGCAATCCAGCTGTGACCTTATTTCAGAGTCATGTTCAATTTCTGGTCTTAACAGGGCAATTTTACACTTGTAATTGTGTAGTTTGAACATTGATGGTAACAATTAGGTTACCAAGGCAGCACAAGGAAACAGAATTTTGTACTTCAGTGTGTTGTGCAACAGTTAGTTATGATAGAGGTTTGCACAATCATTTCTCCTTCTGGTGAATCTTGATTTTTTTTTGCTACCGCACAAATAGAGGTGTCAAAATAACCAACAGGGATTTAGGATAGAAAATAATACCATCTTGAGCAAGCTTTTGTGTATTTCATAATCTACCACCACCATTGTTCCTGAAAACTAATCATTGGCCCTTCATATTTGCAGATCTCTCTGTCCTGTGCTATTCTTGCAGTATCAATAAATTCCTTTCATTTTAAACTTACTTAACCTTGATATTCTTTTCCCTGGAAATCTTCCCCCTTAAAATGTGGCCCAAACTAGGTTTTCTACTTGAGTCTAACAAATGTAATTGTTCATTCACTTGCCTTAACCCCATCATCTGTCCAGCTGATTCTTTCCATCCTTCTCAGCCCCACATTTCGAAGATATCTTGTAACTGTCTCTTCACACACATAGCTTCCTGAAGAAGGGCACATGCCCGAAACGTCGATTCTCCTGCTCCTTGGATGCTGCCTGACCTGCTGCGCTTTTCCAGCAACACATTTTCAGCTCTGATCTCCAGCATTTGCAGTCCTCACTTTCTTCACATACATACGCACGTATCATGTTAAATCATCGGGGAAACAATGACCTAATGGTATTATTGATAGGCTATTAATCCAGAAACTCAGCTAAAGTTCTGGGGACCTGGTTTTGAATCCTGCCATGAAGAATCTGGAATTAAAAATCTACTGATGACTATGAAAAACATTGTTGAAAAAAACCCAGCTGGTTCACTGATGTCCTACAGAGAAGGAAATCTGCCATCCTGATCAGGTCTAAATGTTACTCCAAACCCACAGCAATGTGGTTTGACTCTCCAGTGCCCTCTGAAATGGCCAAGCAAGCCACTTGGTTTAAAGGTAACAAGAGATGGGCAATAAATGTTGGCCAACCAGCAACGCTCGCAGGTGAGTTTTTAAAACTAACTTTGTAAGATGACTGGCTACCTGTCTATAGACAAAGCCCCAAAAATGAAAATAAAAAGAGATTAGAGCAGCCAAAACATGGAAGCTTGAGGATAAAGTCTCAATGTGGTTAACCAAGTGCCTGTTCTGGTGTTCAATCTCCAGCAAAAACAACAAACACAATGAAATGAATCGATAACCATGCGAGGCAAACAGAAGCTGGGATGGAGAGATTGGGAGCGAACTAAATGGAGAGGAATATTCATCATTATGTGGGTATTTTCCAACAGCAAACCACATAAGCAACCTAAGCTAGCAATGAACTGTCAATCCTCATTTTTGTCAGAGGTTGCCTTTAGCCATGAGAGATGAGAACTGATAGGAAGATTAACTTGAGGGTCAATCCACCTTGTCCAAAAATCAAAATATCATAAAATATTTATTCTAATTTTGGAATCCCATGCCAGTGGGATTTTTTTAGAATGGATTTCTGTAAACCATAATATACTATTTGAGGAATCTATAAAAAAATGTGCTTTTTTTGCAACATATTTCATGCTCCAATTACTTTAGCTGCTTTCACTTCATATTTGTGTTTCATTAGAGTACAGTAATAATGAGTTCAAGCATTTTATTAACTAGTGGACAATGAAATTCCATAGCAGCTGGCTGGTTTGGGAGTAGCTGACGTGTATTTTTTCTGGCAATATATTCAGTGTATCACGAAGCTACAGAAGAAGCTGTTGAAATGATTTTCAATATTTGCAAATTCATTTTGTTTTGTCCCAGTAAGTAAAACAATGCTGCAGAATATTTTGCCACAAGATGTCGGCAGTTTAGACAGTAAATGCTGCACTGCAGATAATTAGGGCATTGAAATTTGGTTAAACAAATTAAAATTTGACTCTAGTACTTTTTAATTCTTGAAGTCATCAATCCTGAAAATGCTTCACATTGTGATGAAGAACAAATTTCACAGTCTTTAATACTTGCAATCAAACCAAAAAATTGGCATTAATTTTGATCATCTATTGTTTCTACTGCTATTGAATTTCTTGCATAATTTTTGTTTAATGTTGTGTGCTGATTGCACCACGAGGGACTGGCTTGGAAGAAATATTAATCTGTAATTTTGCACCACTGTTTAATGTGACTCATGTTTTCGATTCCTTTATGCCTCAACACATTGTGTTGCATGAAGTCAACCATTCCACTGGAGCAGAATATGACTGCATTAACACAAGATGAACTGTAAAGCTTCTTCATGTCATAGAGTCATGCAGTATAGAAACAGGCCCTTCAACGCACCATTTCTATGCCAACCAACAAATGCCAAACAACATTAATCCCATTTATCTGCACTTGCTCCATAGCCTACTATGCTCAGGCATTTGAAATATTCATCCAGATGCTTCTTATAGAGTCATGGGGCTGTGCAGCATGGAAACAGACCCTTCAGTCCAACTTGTTCATGCTGACCAGATATCCTAAATCAATTTAGTCCCATTTGCCAGCATTTAGTTTAGTCCATATTCCTCTAAACCTTTCTTATTTATGTATATCGGAGGAAGTGCTGGACATCTTAAAATGCATAAAGGTGGATAAATCCCCAGGACCTGATCAGATATATCCTAGAACTTTGTGGGAAGCTGGGAAGTGATTGTTGGGCCCTTTGTCGAGATATTTGTATCATCAATAGCCACAGGTGAGGTGCCAAGACTGGAGGGTGGCTAATGCATTGCCATTATTTAAGAAAAATGGTAAGGAAAAGCAAGGAACTATAGACTGGTGAGCATGGGTCAGTGGTGGGGAAGTTGTTGTAGCGGATTCTCAGGGACAGGATTTACATGTATTTGGAAAGGCAAGGACTGATTAGGGATAGCCAACATGGGGGGAAATCAAGTCTAACTTGATTGAGATGTTTTTGAAGAAGTGATAAAGAAGATTGATGAAGGCAGAATGGTGGACATCATCCATTTCGACTTCAGTAAGGTGTTCGACAAGGTTTCGGATGTAGACTGGTTAGCGAGATTAGATCACATAGGATCCAGGGAAAGCTAGCCATTTTGACTAGCTTGAAGGAAGGAGACAGGAGATGCAAGAATGCTTTTCAGACGAGAGGTCTGTGACCAGTGTTGTGCAGCAAGGATCAGTGCTTGGTCCACTGCTTTTTGTCATTTATAGAAATGATTTGGATATGAACATAGGAGGTATAGTTCGTAAGTTTGCAGATGACACCAGAATTGGAGGTGTATTGGACAGCGAAGAAGGTTACCTCAGAGCACAATGGGATCTTGATCTGATGGGCCAATGGGCTGAGGAGTGGCAGATGGAGTTCCATTTAAATAAATGTGAGGTGTTACACTTTGGAAAGGCAAATCAGAGCAGGACTGATACCCTTAATGGTAAGGTCCTGGGTAATGCTGCCAAACAAAGAGTGCAGATTCACTAGATCACAAAAAAGTTTTTAAGATGAAATTTGAGCTCATCCTTCTGTATCTTCCCAATCCAGCTTTTAGAATTCATAAATGAGCTGAACCATTGGTAATCTACCTCAGTTTCTGATCACTCACTGTGTAAAGAAATATTGTGTTGTTTATTCCACATTCATCCTTCAGAGGGTGAAGATGTACTTGCTTGTCCTATCTCTTTAGAATTCCTCATAGTTGACTTCACACTGTGCAAATTTATGTGTCACAATGATAGAAAATGCAGATTATTAATAGTTAACTTCCATTGACTAATTCAAAAGTCATGGACTTTGAGAGGAAATAATTATAAATGAGATGGGACACATTAAAATTGTCCTTAAAATTTCCTGACCTGAAAATAGGCAATCTCAACAGGAATCTACAAAGAAATATTTAAATACCATAGCTGAATAAAAAATAATGTGCAAGAGTTTGGGGAAATTGGCCCAGGTAATGATGCTTGTTTGATGAGCCAGTGTAAGCACGATGGGCTGAATGTCCTCCTTTTATGCTGTAATCCTTCCTGTAAAGGTTATCTAAGGTTAATTACCTGCACATTAAAAGTGATCTTCTGGAATGCATAGCCCAGAATAAGACGTTCAAATGTCTCTGGGATGCGAAATTCAACAAGTATATTTTTGAAATATAAAAAATAATAAATCTCAAACTCAGTGTACATATGGGAGGATTCACATCCTCAATCATCACCTCCCACCAAAAACTATATCAAAGTAGAACAGGGAACTCAGACAATAGACCATTGAGATTTAGTTAAAAATGGATTATCCACATTGTGGGCCAGTATTCACATGTAAAACAATTCCCCACCTGATAGAAGACATGATTAATATTTGTGGCATTTGCCACAGAAGACAGTAACATCAAGGACATTTTTGTAAATCTCTATCTAAATGTCGTGCCCACTTTTCCATTGAGAGAAAACCAACTGCAGAGTTATTTCAAAATGTGGAGATCTGCTCCAACATGTACACCCAGAACAACTAAACCAGTTCAGGAACACAACACCCCACTAGAACCTCAAGACCAACACCAAAACATGTCACTCCTTCAGCTGGAAACTATTTGCTGCTCAATTCCAACTCCCCTAACCCAGTACCTTGCTCTGATTGCTTGTATGTGTGCATGTTGTGGGAGTCAGGGGAGGTGTCACCTTTTCTACAATACTTTACAATGAGCAAACTTCCAATAAAACTAACTGTGTAATTGTGGTTACCTCCAGAAGTCTCTTTCTTCATTGTCCTAATTCTTGTCCAAGTGCAGATTGAATCAGTTTAAAATCTATTGCACCAACCTCAAGAGTGGAGAGGGAGGAGTTTCTTTACCACGCCAGACAAAAATAAAATGTTTTTGACTGGAAGATTTCTGGCTTATTGAACTGTGCTTTCAACTGTTCTCTCTGCTATTAGAAAGCCTCATTGTTCTTTGTTATATTGCATCTAAGAGTTGGACACCTTAATTTACCACAAGTAACATCATATATAATTACACAGAAACAGTCGGCCCAATTTTAATTCTTAAGTGAACGAGTTTCAGTGACTGAGATACAATTGGATCCATGCCAAACATTGATTTTGAACACAAGAAATCACAAGTTAATCCAACATGCTACTTGCTTTGATGATTCCCACCTGGAATTTAGGTTCACAGTTCTCTGAAAGTGGAGTTCCAGGTAGACAGGGCAATGAAGAAGGCTTTTGGCACGCTGGTCTTCATCAGTCAGGGCACTGAGTATAGAAGCTGGCAAGTAATGTTGCAGTTGTACAGGACATTGGTGAGGTCGCACTTGGAGTATTGTGTTCAGTTTTATCACTCTGCTATAGGAAGGATGGTATTAAACTGGAATGAGTGCATTAAAAATTTACAAGGATGTTGCCAGGACTCAATGTCTGAGTTACAGGGAGAGGTTGGACAAGCGAGAACATTTTCCTTTCTGAGGGGGGACCGTGTCGAGGTATATAATATCATGAGAGGAATGGATAGGTTAAATGCACTCAGTCTTTTTCCCAGGGTTGGAGGATCGAGGATTAGAGGGCATATCCTTAAGGAAATAATAAAAGGGAGCCTGAAAGGCAATTTTTTTAAACACAGAGGGTGGTTCTTATATGGAATGAGCTGCAGCGGAAATGGTTGAAGTGGGTACATTAACATTTAAAGGCATTTGGACAAATACATGGATAAGAAAGGATTAGAAGGATATAGGCCAAGTGCAGGGAAATGGGGTTAGTGTGGATGGGCATTTTGGTCGGCATGGACCAGTTTGGGCTAAAGGACCAGTCTCCATGCTGTCGGACTCTGACTCTCACAGTTTAGAGGCATGGTGGGGTAGAACTTGAATTTGTCTAGAAGTGTACGTGATGATGGGTTGGTCGCTTGTTCAATACTTTTTCCAATTTTTAGTCACATTTAGATAAAGTAAAAGTCCAACGTGGAGAACAAGATAACTATGATTTGGGTTCTAATTTTATTCCATTCATAAAGTACATGTGAATTTATTGTAATTTTCCAAATGCAAATTGTTGGTATTAAATTGTACTTGCCAAGGTACAATTCTAAGCTTTCACTGTAAGATCTTAGTTGATTAGTAAATGCACAGTTTGCAGCACCCTCCTCCCTCTCCTCAGCCAACTGTAAAGGTGTTACATTGATGTTAATGCTGTGCTTCCCAATCACAAAAATGATACTGATCTCAGGCAGAGCCCTGTCCACAGACCCAATACCACCTCCTTCCCTTCTGACCAATTCGTACTCTTGCTCTTTAGCCAGGCTTGTGCTTTTGACTAAATGCCTCCTTGGACACCCCTCACTCTTCTCAAAGTTCATACCTTTATATTTTAAGCAGTTCATTTATTTCTTCCAAAACGATCCATGCAGATGCTAACATTACTACGTCCCAAAGATTTCACCCTCCTGCTCTTGTCTTTACCTGTTATTTCATTCCCATCTCCCACACTGCTTTCATCAAACTCACTCCTTTCATGAAGCCAATCTCCTGCTCACTTTGTCCTCTCCCCATCAATTGTTGACTGTTCAATTCACTTCCTGGATTCCATTGCTAAATGTTAGTGTCAATGGTCCCACTGAAAACTCCACCCATTTCACCAGTCACAAGTAAAAATTAGACCAAACTTTGAATTCCACATCTTGAGGCTTATTTCCAGCTCTGAAGCATTGCTCTGCTACTGAAATTTTTTTCAAAGCATTATTCACCCAAGACACAACTATCCCAATATTCTCTATCACAGGCCTTCCTAGCTCTCACTTCAGAAATTCCAAAACTGCCCATATTCTCATGATCCTATCCTGTTGATCTATAGTGGTTCCTGTTCCAATTGCATTTGAAACTTGAAATTTTTGCCCACAGTCATGTGGGGCTTCAGAAATGATTTGCAAGGATGTTGCCAGGGTTGGAGGATTTAAGCTGAATAGGCTTGGGCTGTTTTCCCTGGAATGTTGGAGGCTGAGGGGTGTCTTTATAGAGGTTTATAAAATCATAAGGGGCATGGATAGGGGAGTCTTTTCCCAAGGATAGGGGAGTCCAAAACTACAGGTCATAAGTTTAAGGTGAGAAGGGAAAGATTTGAAATGGACCTAATGGGCAACTTTTTCACAACAAGGGTGGTGTGTGTGTGTGTGGAATGAGCTGCTGGAGGAGGTTGTGGAGGCTGGTACAATTACCACATTTTAAAAGACATCTGGATGGGTATTTGAATAGAAAGGGTTTAGAGGGATATGGGCCAAATGCTGGCAAATGGGACCACATAAATTTAGAATATCTGGTCGGCATGAACAAGTTGGACCAGAGGGTCTGTTTCTGTGCTGTACAGCTCTATGACTCTGACTTATTTTCTCGAGTTTCTCCTCTTCTCCCCTGACAGATGTTGCTTCTTCCTTGGAATATAAGTTCAAACCAATTCAATTATTTTTCTGCCAACCCATCCGAATGACCATTAAACAGCTCGGAAAAAATGTATGTGGGGATTAACAATGTCAAATGTCACATGACACCAGGTTATAGTCCAACAGGTTTATTTGAAATCACAAGCTTTCGGAGCGCTGCCCCTTCATCAGGTGAAGTGGAGGGAAATGTTTCCTTCCCTCAAGGACATTAGTGAACCAGATGGGCTTTCCTGATAATCTACAATAATTTTGCGGTCATCAACAGACTCATCAAATTCCACCATGGCAGAATTTGAACCCAGGTTCCCAGGACGTTACCGGGTCCCTGGATTAACAGTCCAGCAATAAGCCCACTAGGCCAAGATGTCCTTGTCAATCCAGCTGCAATGAATACACTGGGTATTGAACTGAATAAATTAATTCATCATAGGTAAAGTTATAATCATTCCAGATGATGATAGGGCTGCTCTCTTATTGGACAGAGAGATGATGGGTGGTGGTTTAACCTGAGGGTAACTATGCCTCAGGCTAGGGGAAAGATTGAGAATGTGGGACTTTCATGATGCCCTCAGTCAGTGTGAGATGTTGTCTGTAAAAGGAGGGCCACTTCAGAAACACTGAATAGCAAAGTCTTGTATGAAGCTCATGGAACTTTGCAGTTTCAACTCTACTGGTTTGGACTAGTGAAACTGAACACTCTTGCATGTACCAGCCTGTGATTGAGTGTTGCTGTGCTGTGAAGGTTACAGTCAAAGAACTATTCTCTAGTTACCCTGTGTGGTAGGTAAAGACCCACTCTCAATTCAAGCGCTGCAAAAAAAAATCAAAATGATATAACAGATTTAATTTCAAATTTGCAAGTATATCTACCTAAAGTTCAATTTTAATTATTGTTGTATAACTATGTAGATAATGTAATTTAAACTTAGAACCCAAACCATGGTAAGTGTGAAATTTTGTATGAGTATACATAAGACTAGAAATTAGGCCATTTGGCCCATCGAATCTGCTCTGCCATTCGATCATTGCTGATAGGTTTTTCAACCCCATTTGTGGTTAGTTGTGAGTTAGCTTCCAGCTATCTGACTCGATATAAATGTAGGCTTACATGTAGAAAACCACATGACATCAGTTATCTGTCTTAACTGTTTGTGGACAGTTGATAATCTCATTAAGATATTTGAATGTAGTTGTATTTTATGCTCCAAATTCCAAAAAAGTAACATGTTTATTGCCAGGATTACTTGGATAATAATACAATTCTGAATTTTGGCAATTGAACCTTCCATAAATGTGTAACTATCATTTTCCACAATGTCATCTTGAGTTATTGGAATCCTACATACAAAGACCACAACGAATAACTGGGTTTGATGGAACAAGGAACAAAGTTAACTAAAATATGATAGAACTGCAGAATTAGGTAGAAGTGTGTAAGGATGAATCTGTTTGTTTGGATTGAGAATAAATAGAATGCACTGCTTGAGAATGTTCATAAGTTCACAAGATATAGGAGCAGAATTAGGCCATTCGGCCCATCAAGTCTGCTCCACCATTCGATCATGGCCGATATGCTCCTCATCCCCATTTTCCTGCCTTCTCCCCATATCCCTTCAATCCATCACCAATTAAAAATGTCTAACTCCTCCTTAAATTTACTCACTGTCCCAGCATACACTGCACTTTGTGAGTAGCAAATTCCACCGACTCACAATCCTTTGGGAGAAGTAGTTTCTCAACTCTGTTTTAAATTTGCTACCTCTTATCCTCAGACTATGACCTCTCAAACGTGGAGGTAGGTTCAACTGAGACATTAAACACTGAGTTAGACAGTTGCTTGAAAAGGAACAATGTACAAAAATTGGCAGGAAGTGATTTGTTTTCCCAGTCAGGAATGATGGGTTGAATGGCCTCCTCTTTCACTGTAACAATTCTGTTAAAAAACCTGCAACTGAGAGCTTTAATGTATACTACAATTGTGAACATAATTTGAAATTTATTTTGCAACATTAATTTGTCAGTCTTAGATTGTGTGACTTTGCTGATCAATGCAGGGTGTGTGCCCAAAGGTTCAGAGAATACTTTCACTGGGTTGAAGGGTGTTTGGAATATGTGCTGCAGGAGCAGCACACTCTGTTTTGATGATAGCTAATGTTCCAGACTGACTTTTAACAACTTTCACAAAGAGCATTTAGCTCTCAATTTAAGGATAAGTGCCAAATGCTGGTAAATGGGACAAGATGTATTTAGAATATCTGGTTGGTGTGTAAGGCTCTGTTTCCATGCTGTACATCTCTCTGACTCTTAAATGCCTGAGCTTCACTTTTTAGTACATGCTGGAACTGAGATGTTACAATGTCAAACAGGAAATCGCTGGAGATTATTCAGTGCATAGAAATTGGATTTTGAAAAGATTTGGGCACAGGAAAAATTTACAAACATCACTGGTGAGGCTAGCGTTTACTACGCATTCCTAATTACAACCACATAGGGGGTCTGAAGCCACATGTAGGCCAGACCAGGTTAGGGACATTAATGAATCAGGGGATGTATTTCACAATTGGCTGTGGTTCCTTTGGGCAAGCTTTTCATTCCAGACTTTTCTTGAGTTGAAATTTCACCACCTGCCTTGTTGGGATTTGAACTCTGTGCCCAGAATGTTAATCTTGGCTTCTGGATTATTCAGTCAATGGTATTATCCCCTTCTATGTGGAATTAATGACTGGTCAGCCAATTTGTTAACCCTTTATTAATGAAGTTACAATGAAGTTTCCATTTGGTTTTCATGCTGATCATTTTCTCATTTCGAGCACTTTGACCTAAGAGAGCCATCACAATGACAAATTCCAGAATGGCCTCAGTGCAATAGCCAGAATTTCACCAAACTCACAAAGGCCGCTTGGCTAAGTTGAGAAACAAAAAAATGAATAAAAGTTTGGAGTCACATTTCTGGTCAATTTGGACTACAGCAAGAAAAAAGTATGTGGAGTGACTTGGTCGAGAAAAACGCCTCTTGCTTTTATATCATACATAGACCATTCCTGATGATGGGCTTTCCCCTGAAATGTCGATTCTCCTGCTCCTTGGAAGCTGCCTGACCTGCGTTGCTTTTCCACCACTACACTCTCAACATAGATCATTGAACGGTGGTACAGCACATTACAGGCCCTTTGGCCCTCGATGTTGTGCCAACCTTTCATCCTACTCTAAGATCAGACTAAACAACATATCCTTCATTTTATTATCATTCATGTGCCTATCCAAGAGTCGCTTAAATATCCTTAATGTATCTGTCTCTACTACCACAGGTGACAGAGCATTCCACACACCCACCACTCTCTGCTTAAAGAACCTACCTTTGACATCTCCCCTAAACCTTCCTCCAATAACCTTAAAATTATGCCCCCTCATGATAGACTGGATAGCAAGGAAATGGCTATCAAGCCGTCTCTCATCTTTCTTCATTCCAATGAGAAAAGCCCTAGCTCCCTCAACCTTTTTAAGACATGCCCTCCAGTCCAGGCAGCATCCTGGTAAATCTCCTCTGCACCTTGTCTAAAGCTTCCACCTCCTTCCTATAATGAGGCGACCAGAACTGAACACAATATTCCAATATTCTTGGTCTACCTAGGGCTGTACAGAGCTGCAGCATTAGCTTGTGGCTCTTAAACCCAATCCCCCTGCTAATGAAAGCCATACACCACACACCTTCTTAACAACCCATCAATTTGGGTGGCAACTTTGAGGAAGCTATGGATGTGGGTCCCAAGATCCCTCTACACTGGCAAGAATCCTGCCTTTAACCCTGTAATCTGCATTCAAATTCAACACTCCAAAATGAATCGCTTCATACTTTTCCAGGTTGAACTCCATCTGCCATTTCTCAGCTCAGCTCTACATCCTGTCAATATCCCATTACAACTTACAACAGCCCTCCAGAGTATCCATAACTCCTCCGATCTTTGTGTCATTTGCAAACTGACTAACCCACCCTTCCAGTTCGTCATGCAAGTCATTTATAAAAATCACAAAGAGCAGAGGTCCCAGAACAGATTCCTGCAGAACACCACTGGTCATCCAACTCCAAGTTGAATATTTTCCATCTACTATAACCCTCTGTTTTCTATAGGCCAGCAAATTCTGTATCCAGACAGCCAAGTTTCCCTGTATCCCATGCCTCCTTACTTTCTGAATCAGCCTACCATTGGGAACCTCATCAAATGCCTTGCTAAAATCCAAAACACCACATCCACTGCTCTATCTTCATCACTGTGTTTTGTCACATCCTTTAATAATTATATAAGGTTTGTGAGGCATAACCTACTCCTGACAAAGTCATGTTGACGATCTCTAATCAAACTATGGTTATCCAAGTAATCATAGATTCTGTCTCTCAGAATCCTCTACAATAATTTGCCCATCACTGATCTAAGACTGACTGAACTGTAATTCTCAGGATTATCCTTATTCCCTTTCTTGAACAAGGGAATAACATTTGCCACCCTCCAATCATCCTGTACTACTCCAGTAGACAGTGAAGGCATAAAGATCATTGCCAAAGGTGCAGCAATCTCTTCCCTCACTTCCTGTACTAACCTTGGGTATATCCCATCTGGCCCTATAATATACTTTTCCCTATAATCAAATTTGGCAAAATGCTCTATAGTTAATGCTATACTTTTGAAATACAGTTACTGTTTCAAGAAATGATTTGACTACCACCTGATGAAGGAGCGTCGCTCCGAAAGCTAGTGTGCTTCCAATTAAACCTGTTGGACTATAACCTGGTGTTGTGTGATTTTTAACTTTGTTTCAAGAAAGGTGATGGTTAATTTGCAAGCAAGCTCCCGCAATGCGATAATATCTGTATAATCCATTATTTCTAATGTTATTTGTGAGAGATAATTGTGGAGAACTCTCTGAGTGGCTTCAAATAATGCCTGGAAACTTTCACATCCACCTGAGAGAGCAGATGAGACTCAATTTAGTGTCTCATCTGAGAGACAGCACTTCTGACAGTGCAGCATTCCCTCAGTACTGCGCTGAATATCAGTCTTGATCGTCATGCTCAGGTCCTGAAGCGGGACTTGACGCTATCATGTCCAACATACGGCAAGAGCTGATACACCTGAAAGGTCCTGGGGAATTAGTCTTGGTCACAGTCCAGCCTTTGGCAGGTACTTGAAAGGGAGAAGGCAACAAGACTGAGATCCTGCAGAAAAGGCATATTGGTTGAAGCAGCAGCTGCCCATTGGAGGGATTTGGGAATATTCTGTAATCACATATCAGAGGATGGGGTGCAGGGCTGGTGCTGATCACTGCAACTGAGTTGAGAAAAGCCATGGAAAGATTTGAAATTTTCCTCAAAGATCTCAAAGCTGTAGAGACAAAGGATAGAGGCAACACAAATCAGATTCTACCATCATTAAACAATCGATATGTTATACAATGGCTGGGCTAATCAGACCATTATCCAGAAACTCTAGTCTCAACACTGCATCATCAGCATTACAGTAATAAACTATAAATACTGTGCAAAAGAAAGATCAATTAAAAATGCCCACAAGATATTTCAACACAAGGGTAACATGCTATTAACTCCAAGTGCATATTCTATACAACAGAGAGATACAGAAATTACGTTAAACTTTCATGTTCCTTCTCCTCTTTGCCACATTCCCCTACTGTCTCTCCCAGATTCCGTCTCTCTGCTCTCTCACCCACATTCCCTCCATACCACATGAAATATTCCTTTATTTTCCAACTTGTGCAACACTGATGATCCATCCAACCATCTGTCTTTTCCAGGAAGTCAAGATCTTGTTAAAGTTTGTTTTGCATTAGTTTATTTCATAAAGAATTCAAAAAATAGAAAGACAAAATTGATCTGACCATTTGGATACAAACCGCTTGTGTAAAGTATAGGTGTATTATGAAAAGAGTGTTGTGCCTGAAGCAGCAGTCCATCCCTACAGTTGGCCTGCTCAGTAGGAGGCATTCTGCTCTGATTCCTGAAGAAGGGGTTTATGCCCGAAACGTCGATTCTCCTGTTCCTTTGATGCTGCCTGTCCTGCTGCGCTTTTCCAGCAACACATTTTTAAGTTCTGATCTCCAGCATCTGCAGTCCTCACTTTCTCCTAGGCATTCTGCTCTGGACAGACACATTAGTTTGTACATGATGTCATCAATGAACCTGTGGAGGCTGAAACAAAAACTCCAGTCAGCGAAAACACAGCAATCCGGGCACACTGTAAACCTTCAGCATTATCGGTGCTAATTTTGACTCCCAGCCAGCATTCTTGTTTAAGTAGTGCAATCATTTTGTTTGTAGCAGTTGTGACCAAATTCACTTTGACAAGCTGCTGACGCTTTCTCTGATGCGGTTTCACCTATTACATAATTGTAAGAAAATGTGGACTACAATTTCTTGATTGTGTTATTTAATTTGCAGTAAAAAGTCCAATTGGCATGTATAATAACTCTGAAAGCCTGGCTGGGAAGGAAAATAAATTAACATTGAACACTAAGGGGGGCACGGTGGCTCAGTGGTTAGCACTGCTGCCTCACAACGCCAGGGGCCTGGGTTCAGTTCCACCCTCAGGCGACTGTCTGTGTGGAGTTTGCACATTCTCCAGGTGTCTGTGCGAGTAACCTCCAGGTGCTCTGGTTTCCTCCCGTGATCCAAAGGTGTACAGGCTTAGGTGAATTGGCCAAGTTAAATTGCCATTGTGTTCAGCGATATGTAGGTTAGGTGCATTAGTCAGGGGTAAATTTAGGGGAATGAGTTTGGGCGGGAGACTCTCCGGAGGGTTGGTGTGGACATGTAGGGCTGAAGAGCTTGTTTCCACACTGTAGGGATTATGAAACCAAAATAGAGACACCAGTCGGGGACAGCTGCTTAGACCCATCTGCAGGTTTGCTTTATAAATTGTAGCATTTTGCCTTATTTCATGAGGCTTTGGAAAAATAGAAACAGAAGTAGGGTCGCTTGACCTGAAAATAATAACTCTGCTTTCTCTCCACAGATGCTGCCAGACTGTTGAGTTTCTCCAGCAATTTCTGTTTTTGTTTTACCTTTCACCTTGTTAGATTGCAGAGCACCTTCTCCATGGCTAAGTTAATGATCTGCAGCTTGAATTACATTCAATTGTCAGGGAGGAAGTTTGTGCCTGGATTCACTTCAGCCTGAATAGTTGTCTTCTGGCCCTTGGTGGGAGACACAGCCAGAAAATCCCAACCTACAGGCTGCTCTTGAAGAAGATGAAAGCCAAGGCTGGGAGTTTGTGTATCCCCCAGGACTGTCACAAGCTTTTAAACTCAGGTCCATTCTCAATGTCATGTCAGATTACAGCTGTACTTGATGCTGCTGCTTTGGGATGAGTGTGTGACTATATTTAGCTGAGAAGGGATATTCAGACGGAGAGTGGGGCTGAGGATCAATGGGGGAGCAATGAGAATCCTGATATATTGGTGTATATCGGCCTGCACTTGAACAAGCTTCCACTGTCCTGACCAAAAACAAACAAACAGCCAAAGAATAATTCAATAATCTGGCACATTAGTTCAGTGTCCAGTGGGTGAACCAATCACAATTCTGTAATGTTGTTTTGGATTTTGCTTCCAAAACGATGTCCTTCCCTTTTACTTAGAAGCAGTTTTATTAATGACTGTTGCAATTCATAGGCTGAAAAGTGAATTTTAAATACGCAAACTGCAACAGTAAGCGAGATGAATTAATAGAAACAATTATTTCAGAAAGAAAGAGTATATCCCTGATTTGGCAAAGAAAAATAGATTCATAATTAGGATACGTAGTTTAATAATTAATGCATTAAATAATTAAACAATTTATTGTTTTAAAGGCTTCAGAAGATTTCATTTTATGATATTTGAATTCTTTTTTACATGCCTCTAAATATTCCATTTAGTTTCAAATGTAAGAAATGCAGCTTTTACAATTATTATTAGCAAGAAGAT
This sequence comes from Chiloscyllium plagiosum, assembly GCF_004010195.1. NCBI lineage: Eukaryota > Metazoa > Chordata > Chondrichthyes > Orectolobiformes > Hemiscylliidae > Chiloscyllium > Chiloscyllium plagiosum. Next base: position 2,604,637 of record NC_057736.1, on the reverse strand, counting down.
GATGATTTAAGATAACTTGTGTAAATGTGTCTGGGGTAAAAGTTCTTTACCCAAGCCCTTCAATTCTGCAGGGCATTCAAATTGGTCAAGATAAAAACATTAGATTCTAAAACTTTGTGCACCAATAAGAAAGATGGACATACAGTTTATCCACAATCACTATGAAATTTATGAAGACACTTCATGACTGCATTTTTTTGAATGGAACATTTCAGGACATTAGGTATACGTCACATGTCAAACTTATTCTAGTTTTTAAAAAGTTGTTTTTATAAGTTACCATAACTTTGACTAGTTTTTTGTGATGAAATTTAAAAACATGTCATTCTCCTTTCATAGAAATTGACTTTTTTCTCACAAAGAATCTCTGATCAGTCAATGCTTTGATACGAACTGGATGATAAGTAACTTGGGTGTAAAACAGCCACTTCAGGACTGTCATCCAAATTCTTGAATGAATCTATATTCTACAAATGTACAAGCTGCCCAGAGTCAAATGAAAAAAGAAATCCATGATACTTACGTTTCTCCAATGACAGAGGTGCCGCCTGTGATCTTTCTTTCCTTGCAGTGTAATAGTTCAACTTGATGCTTCTCTGGCACAGAACAGCAGGAATCCTATTGGAAAAAGAAACCTCCAGAACACAGAGACATTGTCACATAAACAAAACTAAATGTCATTTTCACTTTAAAAATGGAAAGCCTACATTTTGAAAGGTGGCACGTTTCCAAGATGAGGAACTCAAATCCTACAATCTCTGAAGGTAACAGGCTAAGAACAATAAATGAATTTGAAAAAACACTTATATCTAAAGATGTGCAATTCATCATTTCTTTTGTTTTCAATAAAACATAGGTGGCCTATATAAATGATTGTTTCTGGTGGAAAATCTGGACCAGTTTGACTTGAATGATGAGGTAATGTTAGTACTGCAATGCCAAATTGTTGAACAATGAAGTTGTAACAACAATTCTGAATGAATGTGTGCAAATTGATGCATATTGTCAACACAGATACTCACTGCATCTTTGATGGTGCCCCAAAAGAATGATTTCTGACTTTATTGGGCAACATAATCCATTAACACATGTGTCTAACTGCCTGTTTCAAAATGTGAGGGGCTGAGAGCTTGGGAGAAATCCTACAATTATTCATCAGTTTAATAGTCAGTGACATTCGAATCACCCACTCATTGTTGTTATGAAACTTATCAAAAGTGTCCTTAAAATCCACGTGTATAATAATCGGTGCTATTTTTGTGTTCTTGCCGTGATATTTTTGAAAATTGCTGAATCCTTCCAGAACCAAAAACAGACTTTTTTAAAAAAAAAGAATTTTGAGAGGGTTTTGTCCACTAGAATGGCCAAAATCAGGTGATACAAAATAAAAGAAAATACAAAATTAGCAGCTAAGTGATATCTGTTTTAAGACAATCATATTTCAACTTAAAGGGAATGGAAAAGAGAAACCAGTAATTTATTGCAACAGGCTGCAGTGTGATTTTTTTCTGTTTATCCATCAAACTAATTAGACCTCTGTACGTCGTGAACTGCTGTCACAAAAGGGAAGGAGGAAATCGAGGGAAAGGAGATAGGGAGAAAGAGGGATAACAAAATAAGGAGGAAGAGAACTGTCAGGCATGATTTATTCCATGCAGACTTTGTGGATGATTTTCTTTTGCTTTTGTGAGTCAGGCAACATCACACAGGGGACTGCAGTGCTCATAGCAACAGCAGGAAGGCTGGTTTCCTTGGCAGTGCACAACACAATTCACTGCATTCTTACAAGTCAGACAGGGTTGGAGGTCATTTCACTGCCTGTACTATTTAATGCAGTCTCAAAACGATGTAACATTCAACCATTCTGCATTGCATCATAAGAGTCTTTAATTAAAGTGCTGGTAAAAGAAGAGTAACATGACCTATGTGTTTGCACATTGCAAAGGAACCACAGCTGAACAGCCATTATCAAACAGGATTGTACTGAATCACTAAAATTGAAGATATAGATTTGTGCCAATGATATATTGTGGATATAACATCAACAAACCCCTCAGCGCTGGTTCTGTACATTTTTTGCAACAACACAACAGGGTGCTGCTTATGCCATTGTATCTCCACCGATTCCAGAGCACTTGACCTCAATGCACCAGTTGCACCCTGTCTACAGTTAGGCCTGAACTTAGTGCAGAGAAACAAGGAACTGCAAATACTGGAATTCTGAAACAAAGACAGAAAATGCTGGAGAAACTCAGCAGGTCTGGCATCATCTGTGGAGAGAGAAACAGTTAACATTTTGGGTCCAGTGACCCTTCTTTCACCAGACCTGAAACATTAACTCTGTTTCTCTCTCCACAGACGCTGTCAGACCTGTTGAGTTTCCCCAGCACTTTCTGTCTTCGCTTTTGAATTTAATACAGCCTCATATGACAGGACGTATGGTGGCCAGACCCGTGTCATCATGGGGGAGGATTCCATATTGGTCAGCCAGGGGCACTGGAGCCCCCTCTGATTACTGACAGGTGGAAGGGACTGGTGAGCGACTCCCAGTCTCCGACGCAATGGAGACCTAACAGCCTTGACCCACTTCAAATTGGTGCTGGGATCAGGGATTAAATGGGAGGTTTCTCACACTCTCAGAAACCCACCCAGCAAACCAATCCCCAGATGGGTGTAGGAATCTCTCACGGGCAGGAAATCTGACACTGGACTGGGGGACTGGGACTGGTACATGAAGGCGGGCAACTGTGCTCTTGCCTCCACGCTCAGTACCCGACTCCTGCCTTCACATCTCTGGCCCATTGTCCCACAGAGATCCTGGGTCTCTAGTGGACACAGGCGAGCTCACACGGTCAGCTCTCAGCATCTTGACTTCTATTGGCTGGGGCACCAATCAGAGGGAAGGAGATGATTTTGTCAGGGTTTCCTCACAGGCTGAGGTGAACTGACTGTGATTTTCCCAGTTGCTCCCTGATGGGTGTGATTGCTATCATCCTAACAGACTTGAGCTTCAGTGTCTCCCTGTGATGTCCATCGGACTGGGGTTTTGGACGAGTTGCTAGGTGTAGATCGGAACAGAGAGAGACCGAGGCAGGTCACTAAATTCACAGGAAAGAACTGTAAGGAAAGTTTGAAAAACTTTGGGTTATCAACTTGATCTCATAAACCTTTTATGAGGTAATAAACGTTATGGAAAGGTAAATCAAGGGCAATAATCAAATGGTACTTGCTGCAGCATAACCTCACATTAACATCACAAATCTGGAAATGTGCAGCAGAGAGGAGGCCATTCAGCCCACCATGCCAGTACCAACCTTCTGGCAGAGCTTTCCAATTCATGTCCTACACTTCACCACAGCCCTGGAATAAGTTTCATTTTCAAATATTTATCCATTTTCTTTTGAAACTTTTAATTAAATCTACTCCCACCGCCTTTCCAAGCAATACACTTCTGATGGTAACATCTCTCTGTGTAATCAAACGTTTCTGCAGCCTCTGGGGTTGAGAAACATATCAGCCATGATTGATGGGCCAAATGGCCTAATTCTACTTCCAGATCTTAGGGTTAACCTTTATTCCTTTTGCCAATTATCTTAATATTGTTGCCTCTAATTACCAATCCTTCTGTCAGTTGAAACAGTTTTTCCTTGTTTACTCTTAAAATTCTACAAGATCTTTAACAGTTATTAAACCTCCCTTTCATCTTCCCCATTCAAAGGAGAACAAGCTATTTATCGTTTGTTCCGCCAAGTAACTTACCTGCTCGTCAAATTTCTCTCTTCCTTTCAATTCACTAAAATCTCTTCTTTCAAAACTCTGCTTGTCCAAGGTGTGATGGGCATAAATGTAACAAATTCAACCGGGCTAAACCAATGCTTCATGAAGATTTAGCTTACATTTTCTGACTTTGTACACTATTTAAAAAGTTAAAGGGCTTGCATGCCTTTTTAACAGGCAGGAGGCTGGAAGGACACAGCAAACCAGGCAGTACCAGGAGGTGCAGAAGTCATCGTTTCAGGTGTAGCCCTTCTTCAGGACTCGGAGTGGGTGTAGGGGCAGCGGAAGATGAAGTGGAGATGTGGGGTTGGGTGATGAGGTGGGGCTAACAGCCTTCTCAACCAGTCCTGCACCTACACAAACTGTTTGATGTACAGCCCCAGGTTCCTGTTCTTACAACCTCCTTCAAAAATGTACTCATTAGATTATACCGCCACGCTCCAGCTTTTCCACTGAACTGAACGAGGTGGCAGCTTACTTTCATCCTGAATTAATTTGCAGGATCTGTACCTACAGGGTTAGTGGGTAAAGTGGGATGCAATCTTTCATTCAGGCCGTCCTTTTGGACTGGGGTGAGTAGCTCTGTACCTGAAACAGAAATTGCTGGAAAAGCTCAGCAGGTCTGGTAGCATCTATAGAATCCCTACAGTGTGGAAACAGGCCCTTCAGCCCAACAGGTCCACACTGACCCTCTGAACACTAACCCATCCATTCCCCTTTCCTATTACTCTACATTTACTCCTGACTAATATACCTAACCTACACATCCCTGAACACTATGGGCAATTTAGCATGGCCAACTCACCTGACCTGCACATCTTTGTGATTGTGGAAGGAAACCGGAGCACCCGAAGGAAACTCCACGCAGACACGGGGAGAATGTGCAAACTCCACAAAGACAATCACCCGAGGCTGGAATCAAACCTGGGACCTTGGCGCTGTGAGGCAGCAGTGCTAACCACTGAGCCACCATGCCACCTGTGGACAGAAATCAGAATGAACACTTTGTGTTGAGTGACTCTTCCTCAGAACTGATGGTAGCTTGGAAAATGTCAATTTATATGCAGAAGATCGGGTGGGGCAGGGGGTTAAGGTGGGGATAAAGCTCAAAGAGAGAGAAGAGCAGTTGGATTCTCTGCCTGACCTTGGAGGTTCCTCACAATTTCACTCATTGCAACAATAACTTGCCATTAATAAGACCGATCTTGAAATGTGCAGCAGAGAGGAGGCCATTCAGCCCACCATGCCTGTGCCAGCTGTCAGGATCCAGAGGATAAAGGCAGTCACCTCCTGAAGCCGTTAACTAACGACAAATGTCACTAGATCACACTTTATTCAAGATCAAAAGGCATTATTTCTCCACCAAATGCTTATCCCAACTGGATGGTTTTCTTTCACATTCTTATTTCTATTTTGCTTGAAAAAAATGTCTGTTTTTATAAAAGCAAAATGCTGGCAATTTGAAATAAAGGCAGAAAGTATTGAAGACCCTCAACAGGTCCACAGTGTCTATGGGGAGAGGAACAGAGTTCTGAAGCAATAGTCATGTCAGTCTGTTTCTCTATCCAGAGGCTGCTAAACCTGAGCAGTTTCCCCAAGATGTTTGGATTTTATTTTAAACAGCTTTTCTTTTTGCAATTTCTCCTTTTTTTTCTGTAAGGCTCTAATTATAACTTATTTCTTGTTATATATCTTCATTTGGGACAACTACAAGATGGTGAGATGGTGCGATTGTGGTAATGTCGCTGGATCATTCATCCAGATCCTTAGAATCAGGCTCTGGGAAAATGGGCCTCAACGCATAGTCAATGGTAATATTTGAATTTCGTACAATCAATGTTATAAAAACCTATCTGATTCACTAATGTCTTTCAGAGAAGGAAACTGCCTTCTTTACGTGAGCTAAACTTTGCATGACTCCAGACGCACTATAACATGCCTTTAGTTACTTGCTTGTCAATTTCTCTCTTCCTTTCAATTCACTGAAATCTCCTCTTTCAAAACTCTGCATGTCCAAGGTGTGATGGGCATAAACATAAAAGTTCAACTGGGCTTTTCATGAAGATTTAGCTTAAATTTACCCTTTCCTGCCCCGTGAAATGATCTAGCAAGCCACTCAAGGGCAATTAAGGATGGATAACAAATTCTGACCCAGGCACTGATACCCAGATTCCATGAAAGAATGTTAAAAAAATGATCAGCCAGTTTGAGAAACATCAGTAATAGTGGAAGGTCTACATACTCCCCCAGGGCTTTGAAAACCAGACTGAAGGCTGGTAAGTTCTAAATGTAGAACCACACTAAGATTCACAGCTCCATTACCGTCTCTAAAGTCTCACCTCAGCACGGTGGCACAGTGGTTAGCACTGCTGCCTCACAGCGTCAGAGACCCGGGTTCAATTCCCGCCTCAGGTGACTGACTGTGTGGAGTTTGCACGTTCTCCCCGTGTCTGCGTGTGTTTCCTCCGGGTGCTCCGGTTTCCTCCCACAGTCCAAAGATGTGCAGGGTCAGGTGAATTGGCCATACTAAATTGCCTGTAGTGTTAGGTAAGGGGTAAATGTAGGGGTATGGGTGGGTTTCGCTTCGGCGGGTCGGTGTGGACTTGTTGGGCCGAAGGGCCTGTTTCCGCACTGTAATCTAATCTAATCTAATCTAAGCTCCTTTGATCAACTGCAACCTCACCATCTTTGGGATTTATTCATGCCACGAATGGGTGGGTCAAAGGCAGGGACAGTCTGCACAACAGATTTCAAAGTATTTAACTCCTTGACTGATCCTACCCTGCCAACTTTATTTTAAAATCTTTAAAAATTCCTCTCAATTACTCTAAAAGTCTTCCCATCCACACTGCAAGCTTCCCCTCACAGTGATTGAGATGTAGAATGAACTTCAATGTCGGGGAAGGGGAAGCAGAATTACTGGAATTATTTTTAAATACTAGTTGGAATTTGCAATGGGAAACTGAGAAAGATTTTCTTGCACTGAAATGGATGTAGAGAAGTTCCCTTTCTGTACCTTGTGATTTGATTTATTAGAAAGACGGAGAAAAAACATCAATGCAGTCTAATTAGAGAAAATTATATCTCATGCATGAAGGCATAGTCCATAGTTTTTAAACTTTTGATAAGGCCATTCCTAGTTTTCCAATTCAGAAATCAGTTGCAGATACAATAAATGTGCATGAGTAAAGCTTTCAGCACCCATAAAATAAAGGCGCATTCAGAAAAGGGGGCCTGTAAATTATACAACAAAATTATCTTAGGAATCAAAATCTCCAAATATCATCACCAATCCTACACCTTAAAAAAATTTGTTAATAAGGTAGGTGAATTTATTGACATAGATGTCGCAAGTCCATGTTAAATGGGCAAAGGCCATTCCTGTTCAAATGTCTTCAAGGTAGTGCCTTTACCTACCAATAGATGTCACCAGTGCACATTTTAATCTAGATCAATAAACATCTCAATACAAATGCTAATCAGAAACAAATCCAAAGGGCTTCTTTCATAATGCAAATTTTAATTTTTCAAACAATCTCTCTTTACTCTTTTTACATTTCACATCCTCCTGCAATTGTCCCGGCTACACATTTTCAACAGGGCAGAGTACATGTTAACATCGTCCAACTGCAAAATGATCAACATTGGTTCCTCTTAGGGGAATCGAAAATTTCTTCCCTTTCCCAACCAAAGACATATAAAAACTTGCTTTACCTCTGAATTTCAATCATGGCACCTCACTAAGAACTAATTAAACCCTGTGATTGAGTAGTAGGATCCCTGTGGCAAACTGATAATTGGGTAGCCCACATTCCAACACTCGAGCATTACTTCAGTTTAAACTTGATTTCTTAGATGACATTTCATATATTTGCTCATTCAGCTGCTGTTTACATTATCCATAAACTGTTCTGTGGAATGTATTGTTACACAGTTCAGCTGCTTGACCAGCCCTTTCAGATGACAGGTTCTGTTTTTCACATTATACTTACAGGTAAATAATATTCCCAGAAAGGGTTCCATTTTCTTACAACTAAGTAAATATTAAATCATTAACACTATTTACTCTCTCTCTCTGTCTTTCTCTCTCTATATATATTAGGACAAGGAAAGTGAATGTACTATCACCAGGACTGCAGATGACCCAAATGTAGATGGCAAGTGATGAATATGACACATCGAGTCTACAGAGGGTGACAGACACGTTGAATGAGTAAGAAAAAATGGGGCAGATGAAATACAATGAAAGAAAATCTGACAATGAGCACTTTGGCAGGGGTAGAAGAGCTGTGTTTTAATTAAATTGAGAAATAAAGCAAAAAGCCACCGTACGTAGAGATTTGCAGCCCCTTGTGCATTAATTATTAGAAGCTAGCATCCATGTTCAGTGGTTAATAGGGAAAGCTAATGGAATACTGGCTTTTATTTCAAAGGGGATAGAGTATAAAACCTATCGAAGATACTAGTTAGACCACAGTTGGAATACTGTGAACTGGAATACTGGTCCCATTATGTAAGGAAAGATATCCTGGCATTGAAGGCAACTGAAGGAAAGTTAATTAGATTGATCCAAGGTATGGAGGGATTGTCTTATGAGGAGAGGTTGAGTTGGCTGGGCCTGTACTCATTGAGTTTAGAAGAATGAGAAGTGACCTTATTGAAACATATAGGATTTTCAGTGGACTTGACAAGGGAGATGTGGAAAGGTTCTGAAAGTGGGTCATTGGACCCAAAACGTTAACTCGGCTTTCTCTCCACAGATGTAGCCAGACCCACTGAGTTCTTCCAGCAATTTCTGTTTTGTTTCTGATTTCCAGCATCTGCAGGTTTTTGTTATATTTTGTTGTGGAAAGGTAGCTTCCTTTTGGAGGAGAGCTTAGGACCAGAATAAGGAGTTGCCCCATTAGGACAGAGATAAGGAGGAATTTCTTCTCTGAAAGGATAGTGAATCTGTGGAATTCTTTACGGCAGAGAGCTGTCGAGACTGGGTCAGTAAGTATATGCAAGACTGAAATATCAGATTTTAATCAGTAAGGGAATCAATGGTTATGGGGAAAATGCAGGTAAGTGGGGTTGAGGATTCAGATCAGTCATGATCTCACTGAATAGCAGAAGACTCGATGGGCTTAATAACCTACTTCGAGTCATACATCGAGATCACGGAGTCTGGACGAACCAATCTAGAGTCATACAGCATGGACACAGACCCTTTGTCCAACTTGTCTGTGCTGACCACATATCCTAAATTAATCTAGTCCCATTTGCCAGCATTTGGCCTATATCCTTCTAGACCCTTCCTATTCATATACCCATCCAGATGCCTTTTAAATGTCATAATTGTTCCCGCCTCCACTACCTCCTCTGTTCCATACACACACCAACCTCTGTGTGAAAACTGGTCCTCATTCCCTTTTTAAGTCATTCCCTCCTCACCTTAAAACTTTACACTCGAGGTTTGGACTCCCCTACCTTGGGAGAAAGACCTTGGCTATTTGCCCTAGCCCCATGGCCCTCATGATTTTGTAAACCTCTATAAGGTCACCCCTCAGCCTCCAATATTCCAGGGAAAACAGCCCCTGCCTATTCAGCCTCTCCATGTAACTCAAACCCTCCGATCCTGGCAACATAGCATCATAGAGATGTATAGCATGGAAACAGATCCTTCGGTCCAACTTGTCCATGCCAACCAGATATCCCAAATTAATGTAGTTACATTTGCCAGCATTGGCCCATATCCCTCTAAACCTTTTCTACTCATATACCCATCAAGACGCCTTTTAAATGTTGTAATTGTACGAACTGCCACCACTTCCTCTGGCAGCTCATTCCATGCATGCATGAAAAAGTTGCCTCTTAGGTTCCTTTTAAATTTTCCCCTAAACTTATGCCTTCTCGTTCTGGACTCCCCCACACCAGGGAAAAGACCTTGTCTATTTATCCTATTAATGCCTCTCATGATTTTATAATCCTCTATAAGGTCACCCCTCAGTCTCCGACACTCCAGGGAAAAACGCCCCAGTCTATTCACCCTTTCACGTTTCACAACATCCTTCCTTCAGGAGAGAGACCAGATTGCACACAATATTCCAAACGTGGCCTAACCAATGTCCTGTACAGCCGCAACATGACCTCTCAACTCCTGTACTCAATACTCTGACCAATAAAGGAAAGTATACAAAACGCTTTCTTCACTATCCAGTCTACCTGTGACTCCACTTTAAAGGAACTATGAACCTGGTCTCATGGTTCAGCAACACTGCCCAGGACCTGATCATTAAGTGTATAAGTCCTGCTCTGATTTGCCTTTCCAAAACGCAGCGCCTCACATTTATCTAAATTAAACTCCAACTCTCAGCCAAAGGAAAGTATTCAAAACGCCTTCTTCACTATCCAGTCTACCTGTGACTCCACTTTAAAGGAACTATGAACCTGCACTCAAAGGTCTCATGGTTCAGCAACACTGCCCAGGACCTGATCATTAAGTGTATAAGTCCTGCTCTGATTTGCCTTTCCAAAACGCAGCGCCTCACATTTATCTAAATTAAACTCCAACTCTCAGCCCATTGGCCCATCTGATCAAGATCCTGTTGTGATCTGAGGTAACCTTCTATGCTGTCCACTACACCTCCAATTTTGGTGTCATCTGCAAACTTACTAACCATAACTCTTATGCTCACATCCAAATCATTTATATAAATGATGAAAAGTAGTGGACCCAGCACCAATCCATGTGGCACTCCACTGGTCACAGGCCTCCAGTCTGAAAAGCAATCTTCCACCACCACCCTTCTAGCCAGTTCTGTATCCAAACAGCTAGTTCTCTCTGTATTCCAGGAGATATAACCTTGTGAACCAGTCTCCCATGAGGAACCTTGTCTAACATCTTACTGAAGTCAATATAGATCACATCTACCACTCTGCCCTCATCAATCCTCTTTGTTACCTCTTCAAAAAAATCAATCAAGTTCGTGAGATATGATTTCCCACGCACAAAGCCATATTGACTATCCCTAATCAGTCCTTGCCTTTCCAAATGCATGTACATCCTGTCCCTCAGGTTCCCTCCAACAACTTGCCTACCACTGATGTCAGTGTCATTGGTTATAGTTCCCTGGCTTGTCCTTACCACCCTTCTTAAACAGTGGCACCACGTTAGCAAACCTCCAGTCTTCCGGCACCTCACCTGTGACTATCGATGATACAAATATCTCAGCATGAGGCCCAGCAATCACTTCCCTAGCTTCCCACAGAGTTCTCAGGTACACCTGATCAGGTCCTGGGGATTTATCCACTTTTATGTGTTTCAAGACATCCAGTACCTTCTCCTCTGTAATATTTTTCAAAATGTCACCATCTATTACCCCACATTCTATATTTTCCATGTTCTTCTCCACAGTATACACAAATGCAAAATACTTGTTTAGTATCTCCCCTATCTACTGTGGTTCCACACAAAGGCAGCCTTGCTGATCTTTGAGGAGCCCTATTCTCTCCCTAGTTACTCTTTTGTCCTTAGTATATTTATAAAATCCCTTTGGATTCTTCTTAACCCTTTTTGCTGGTGTGTTGGCCATAGGAAATGCAATGTTCCAGGGAAAAGGGTAGGGGGATGGGTCTTGGTCAGATGCTGTTCAATGTGGACTTGTTGGGCTGAATGACCTGTTTGCACACTATAGGGATTTGATGGATCCCTCTGGATTCCTTGTGTCCTGTCAGTACTCCCTTGTCTCGTTATTTCTTCGAAAGTTGTCATCACATTCTTTTTTAGGATTAACTTCTATGCGCCACTGATCTGTCCATCTGATTTGTGTCTTCCTGTAATTAAGAGCTTCTGTCTCATCCAGCAAATATTTGTGTCATCTGCAAACTTACTCATCATCTCCCCACATTCTCATAGGATAGGCACCAACACTTCCTCCACCATAATCCCCAACACCAGTGCCCCACTAGGCTGCGTACTCAGCACCCAACGGTACTCCTTATACACCCATGACTGAATTCCGCTTTAACTCTGTTCACATGTTTGCTGACGACACCATTGTTGGAGGTCAGATTTCACACAACGACGAAACAAAAAACAGGAAAGAGACTGAGTGCTTAACAGCTGGGTGTACAGACAACAATCTCTCTGTCAACGTTAGCAAAATAAAGGAGCTGGTCATTGACTTCAGGATGTGGAGTGGAGCGCACACCCCTGTTTGTATCAATGGAGCTGAGGTAGAGGTGGTTGAGAGTTTCAAGTTCTTGGGAGCTGGCAATCTGTCCTGGTTCACCCACATTGATGCTGTGGTCAAGAAAGCACAACAATGTCTCTCTTTCCTCAGGAGACTCAGGTAATTCAGCATGTCCACAAAAGATACTTACCAATTTTTGTAGATGCATCACACAAAACATCCTACCTGGGTGCATCACAGCGTAGTTTGGCAACTGTTCCTCTCAAGGCTACAAGAAACTAAAGAGAGTTGTGAACGCAGCCCAATCCATCACAGAAACCAGCCTTCCATCCATTGACTCTGTCTGTACTTGTTGCTGCCTCGGGAAAGCAGCCGACATCATCAAAGACCCCTCCCAACCCGGTTCGACTCTCTTCCACCCTCTTTCATCAGGCAGAAAATATACAAGGTTGAAAACAGATAAGAATAGTTTCAAGAGCTGCTTCTTCCACATTAACAGACTTTTGACCAGACCTCTCAAATGTTAATTCTGATCTCTCTCTCTCTCTCTGCAGCTGTAATACTGTATCCTGAACTCTGTTGTTACCCTGATGCACTTTGTATGGTATGATCTGCCTGTATAGCACACAAGACAACACTTTTCACTGTATGTCGATACATGTCACAACAATAAATCAATCAAGTTACATCATTTACATATAATTATGAACCTTGTGGTATCCCACTGCACACAGGGTTTCAGTCACAACTCCTTCGTTTACCTCCCTTTGTATCCTCCAACTAAAGTCAATTTTTGATCCAACTTGCGGAGTTACCTGAATCCCAGGTACTTTTACTTTTGTTGTCAATCTCTTATGTGGGACCTTATCACATGATTTGCTGAAATCCATACTAACTATATGAACTACTTTATCCTTGACACACCCACTCAAATAATTATTTCAAATTTGTTAGGCATAACCTCCTTCTGATAAAGACTTGCTGATCATTCCTGATCAAACCTTGCTCCTTCAAGTGGAGATTAATTCTGTCCTTCAGAATTTTCTTCAACAGTTTCCCTACCACTGAAGTGAGACTCACTAGTCAGTAATTGTTTGGTCTATCTCTACCAGCTTTCTTGAAAAGTGGAACCACGCTACCTGGTTTCCAGTCCTCTGGCACCTCCCCTTTGGCCAGAGAGAAATTAAAACATTGCTCCTATGTCTTATGGTCTTTTGATGAAATCAATAGTTTGCCTCAGTAATGTACACACATCTTGATTCATATTATTTTAACCAATTGTTCCATCTGATGTGTTCAAGGTTCTGTTTATTCTTTTGTAGGTTGCAATATGACATTACACCAGATGTTGTATTAGGATTTAACAACCAAGCAAGTTCATTAAACAATTAAATAATAAGTAAATAGTAACAGTATCAAACCATGCACATTTACAGAAGCCTTTTTAAGCCTGTAATAGAAAATAATAGATTACAACCACACCATTAAACTGAAAGCAGTGTATTTCTTTGACATGGAATGTTTTCCTCTCTTGTAAGTACAGAATTTATCTAGCCTAAACAGGGTCTCTTCAGAGACTTCTGGTAGACTAGATGGTCTGAAAAAGACAGACTAATACATTAACTTAGGATAACAAATGGGACTGCCTGACGTTGAACAATATGGAAGGATCAGAAGCACACTTCAATTAATCACATCTAATGTTTATATTTGAATTACTTTACTTATCCATGGAAAACAGACTTCAGACCAACTGACAATACAAATGTATAAAGTTAAGTTCACTCAGAATTTGTGTTAAACTTGCTTTTAAATCCCCAATGCACCTTGTCAGAAGCCAATATTCCACTAAATTGTAAGATAAAAATCTTCATTTTGTCACTGCAGATGCTTGCCAACTTGCTGATGAGATCACCTAACTGGTCCAAGGGACTATTTTAAGAGACATTACTAGCAGCGAAAATAATGTAACAAAAATTGCTGAAGGGCTCAGAGGTGCTCAAAAATTCTAATGCAGTGAGATGTCACAATACACAGTAACTAAAAAACAAGATAGCCCAGATTCATTCAGCTCCTTTTGAACTATTAGATAAAGGAGACATTGACCCAAAACATGGAATCGATTCAAACATAGAGCTTTAAAGTGAAAAAAAAGTCTGGTTTCTGCATTTTCATCTGACTCACCAGGCACAGAATAACTGGTTTATTATGTATCTTATGCACATGCTGTAAAATAACCCCTTTTGATTCAGCACTCACAACAGTTAAATTATATCACATGCACGATAGTTCAGTTGTGTCCTTACTGCCAAGGATGCAAAGATTCTGACGGAAGATCATGAACCAAGTGCAATCAACAATCAAACAATATCTTTCAATCTGTTTTCAGATTTACCAGTCTTTCGTTATAACAAAATAATGGTGAATATGGAAGAGTATATTGATTGTTGTGTGACCATAAAGCCTGTTGATGTTTATCTTGCTGTAACAGGCGAGATAATTTAGTCATTTTCAGTTGGTTTAGCAATATGCAGAAGACAAAACATTCAGCAAACAGGTTTCTTTATTAACATGGTGAACATAATAGAAATAAGGTACATATATATGAAGGCTAAACTGAATGATTTTGACCAAGAACAACTTATTGCTGTTTTGAGTTTTTACTTGATTGTCAAAGCATGAAGACTTTTAGCCAAGAATTACTTTTTTCAACAGATACTTATCCCATTTCTCTGATGGCTGGTAAAATGTGAGATTTGGATGGTGCTCATCTAAAACATCAATAATCCAAACCTCTTTGTCTCAAATAGCGAAGGGTTAAAAACAGCAGAGTAAAATGTTATCGTTGACCTCTTGTGTCTCTTTCCTTGTTACTTTTTGTCTGATAAAAAGATATTCTGTTCTGTGCAAAATGGGATTCCAACCCCATAAATAAATAATATTTACAATTCTAAATCCCACAATGTTTGGCAACTTGCTGTAAGAACAATGATGCCATTTCAGAGATATTTTTAAATTTAGCTTAAAAAACGTTGTTAAATATGACTTGTTTCAATAATTTTGCTCTGTATACGATTAACTGTTTAACTTCAAGTCCTGGATGGCTTTAGAATTTTTATTTATTTTATACATTAAGAATGTAAACCATTTTGTTTTCAGAAAGAATACTTAGTAGCTTTACACTCAAAATTTCCCCGTGTTTATTTTCATCGACACTAATCTTTTTATTGTATGGGCTTCCCATGAAATGTATTTTCCAATCCAAGGTACGATTTCTATTGCTGGAAAAGGCAATTCTTTTATCAAACAGAATTCAGCAAGTACAAACACAGAAAATCATTTAGCCATCATTTCTTGTTTAGCCAGTGTTTTCACATAGAGATTTCTCTCATATCTTCCACATTAACGTACCTTTACTCCTTTTAAGAGGCTGTCCAAACATTCCATGTTGATGTTCCTTGATGAAATTATGGTATATCTGTTTGAGATAGGGGTAAACTTTGCAGCAGTATCCACACAACATGTAATCAAGCCAATGGGTGACAGCATCTCCAAGAACTTTAAATCCAAAAAAAAATTGTTATAACCCAAAGACCAACTTGCACTGTTGAATTTTCTATTCCTCTTGCCAGAAGCTGGAGTGGATTGAATGTTGGAACAGCACAGCAATTCCTCATTTAACTCTGTAGTTGCGTTCCTGGGAAATGCATCTTTAAGTGAAAAAATTTTAAGTGAATCAGATTTTCCCAGTAGAACCAAGGTAAAAGCTGTTAGATTAGTTCAGTAGGCTCTCTTGCTAGAAAAAAAATCAAAACATCATACCTTGCAGATCTAAGTTGAAATACTTCGCATTCCTAAATACCTATATGAGTAAACAAAATGACATTTAAAATAATTTTAAAAATATAAAACAAATATGCTAGCCCCTTCTACCTACACCTCACTCATGATGTCTGCTGGTCCCTGCCTCCCTCTCCTGAACTCTCGCTGACTGAGGGCTCAGGGGGAGGAGCTGTGAGCATGTGGGTGAGAGAAGATGTGGTGTGGGACAGGAGACTGAGTTGGAAAATGGAACAGCAGTGGTGAACAGGTCATATGTCACTCTGTTGACACCAGACACAATCCACATTGAGGCAAAGGTACTGATGTTCAGTGCATGAACCAGCACTGTTACAGCCGCAAAGCTAGAGTGGAGGGCGGGTGAATGGGGTAACAACACACAATCGGGAGCAACTTTTGGAGCAGGTGTTGCAATGTAGTAATGTCGCTGTGCTAGTTATCCAGAGAGTCAAGTTAATGGGTCTGGAGACATTGGTTTACATTCAACCATGGCAGCAGGAATTTAAATTAAATCAATACAATTCCTTCCCTAAGGGAAGTGAGGGTCTACCTACAGCAGGTGGACTGCAGCGGTTCAAGAAGGCAGCTCACCCTCACCTTCCCAACAGGCAGCTAGGGACAGGCAATAAATACTGGACCCAGCCAGCGACCCCCGATGCACGAGTGAACTTAAGAAAAAAATCTGGAATTAAGAGCTTGTCTTGATTTTGTGAATATTGTCAATTGTCGTAAAAACCCAATTTGTTCACTGAAGCTCTTTAGAGAAGGACATTTACCATCCTCACCCGGTCTGGCTACATGCGACTCCAGACCCAAAGTACTGGCTTTGCAAACAGCTCAGTTCAAGGGATGGGTGACAATGCCAACAATACCAGTGAAGCCTATAGGATACGAAAGAATACATGGAACCTACTGCATCTACATATAAAAAGAGCATTCTGCTGCTGTCTAAGTAATCTTCAGAGAGAAAACGAGAGAACTACAGACAGCAGTTAAGTGTGTGACGTACAGTTAATTGCACTGTATTATACCTTTGTTCAATGGATCATTTCACCTGCAGCAAAAATCAGGAAAGTGCTCTGTTGAAATAAACTAGTCTGGTGAGTAGACATTTCTCCCAAATGCTGTGATAGCAGCATGTGTGGGGAACAGCATTAGTACTCTGCAGTATGTTATGCTTGGATTTTGTTAAACAATTTAAAGGGTTTATAACTTGGATGTGAATCAAAAGATGGAACCCTAGAGCACTGGGTCTGGGAGATGCAGGGCCATAGCTCCTTGAAAGTGGAGTCGCAGGTAGATAGGACAGTGAAGAAGGCGTTTGGTATGCTTTCCTTTATTGGTCAGAGTACTGAGTACAGGAGTTGGGAGGTCATGTTGCAGCTGTACAGGACATTGATTAGGCCACTGTTGGAATATTGCGTGCAATTCTGGTCTCCTTCCTATTGGAAAGATGTTGTGAAACTTGAAAGGGTTCAGAAAAAATTTACAAGGATGTTGCCAGGGTTGGAGGATTTGAGCTACAGGGAGAGGGTGAACAGGCTGGGGCTGTTTTCCCAGGAGCGTCGGAGGCCGAGGGGTGACCTTATAGAGGTTTATAAAATCATAAGGGTCATGGATAGGATAAATAGACAAGGTCTTTTCCCAGGAGTGGGGGAGTCCAGAACTAGAGGGCATAGGTTTAGGGTGAGAGGGGAAAGATATAAGAGAAACCTATGGGGCAACATTTTCATGCAGAGGGTAGTGTGTATGGAATGAGTTGCCAGAGGAAGTGGTGGAGGCTGGTACAATTACAACATTTAAAAGGCATTTGGATGGGTATATGGATAGGAAGGGTTTCGAGGGATATGGGCCGGATGCTGGCAGGTGGGACTAGATTGGGTTGGGATGTCATGAATAAGTTGGACCGAAGGGTCTGTTTCCGTGCTGTACACGAGTATGACCCTATGACGTGGGGAGAATGTGCAAGCTCCACACAGTCACTTTGGGTTGCAATTGAACCCAGGTCCCTAGCGCTGAGAGGCAGGAGTGCTAACCACTGAGCTATCCTGCCTTACACAAGTTTATAAAATCAGGAGGGGCACAGATAGGGTGAGTAGCCAAGGTCTTTTTCCCAGGCTAAGGGAGTCCAAAGCTAACAGGCATAGCTTTAAGGTGAGATGGGGCAAGATTTAAAAGGGACCAGAGGGGCAACATTTTCTCACAGTGGGTGGTGCGTGTATGGAATGAGCTGCCAGAGGAAGTGGTGGAGGTGGGTACAATTATAACATTTAAAGGCATCTGAATGTTTACACAAACAAGAATGGTGATAAATAGGACTAGGGCAGTTTAGGATATCTGGCTGGCATGGAAGAGTTGGACCGAAGGTTCTGTTTGACTCTATATACACTGCACTCATGTGCAGGATTCATTCTCAATTAAATAAAAACAGGGGAGAATTATCAGTTCTTATCTTCACAGAATCACATTATTATCAGCAAAGCGATTATATACACTTTCCCTCGATCACGTGTGAATCTTAAAATTATGGCTTTTAATTGCAAACAGGAGTAGAGGAAGTTACTTCATTGCATCCACAAAAAGAAGCAGTCTTCTCATTTAATAAGTTACTGACTGAATCGTGATGTGAATTTTGATTGCTTCCCAACCAAAGGAAGATCTACGGGTAACAATCTGCATGTCTGAAACTTTACAATGAGTTTTAATAAGTTCTAGAAATATTTTTTAAAATCGTTAGCCAATTAATACCATGAATAAATTTATAATTGAAATTATTTTCCTCAATTGTGAAATTAAAGAAACTGATTGCGAAAGGGCCTTGGGGTGCTTTAGTACATTCAAGGAGCTGTGTAAGTGGCTTTTATTTTTCCTGGAAGTTGTTTTGCACCTGATGTAGAATTTTAAGAATAATTCTGTGCTCCTTTAATCATTAAAGGGAAAGCCATGTGCAGACAGATCCCATACAAATTAGCAATGAAACAAATCTCAACTTTAAAAGAATGCTTCATAGGAATCATGCATCAAAATTGAAGGGAGGACCTTAGTCAATGAAAGGCTGACATTTTCCTAAGTGGGAAATTAAAAAAAAAATCAACATTATATCCTACAGTAACTCCTGGTGAGCAATGGCCTAACTCGCTCACCAGTCGCCCACAACTCTCTTTGACCCGTGATGAGACACTACTGATGGAGGAGGACTTGAACACAGCTAAATCCATTCCCTTAACTACTTGGCCTTGACCAAATGCAAACACCTTTTGGGAAAGTAACTGGTTCCTATTCCTTTGAGGAAACCAACAAGTTGGAGGTAAAAAGAAATCTGAAAGAAGTGGGATAATCATTGAAATTAATCAGTTCAGGAATTGAAACTTGTGCCAATTTGAAAGGGCAAGAAAGAACTTTGTTTTGAAAGCTGAGAAAAAAAAACACTGCAACTCCAAGTGATGTACATTTTACAATCCATCTGTTATCATGATCACTTCTTCATTGCTGGCCCAAATGCAATTTGGATATAAGTTTTTGTGTCCTTAATGTCCAACATTCTTGGAAATCTGACAAGGTAACCAATGATTTTAATTTTCGGATCATGTATGCAGATAAGAAACAGAAGTCCAAATATTGATCCCTGTCAGATATCACTCAACAGTTATCATTTGTCGAAGAGTGTGGCACTGGAAAAGCACAGCCGGTCAGCCAGCATCCAAAGCAGGACAGCATAAGCTCTTCATCAGGAATGAGGCTTGTGGCCCAAGGGTGCTGAGTGATCAATGGGAGGGGTGAAGCTGGGGTGAAAGTAGCTGCAATGGGTAGATGAAGTTGGGAGTGATGGTGATAGGTCAGACAGGACGGAGGAGTGGATAGGTGGGAAGGAAGATGGACAGGTAGGACAGATCAAGAGGGCAGTGCCGAGTTGGAAGGTTGGATTTGGGATAAGGTGGGGGGATGAGAAATGAGGAAACTGATGAAATCCAAATTAATCCATGTGGCTGAAGGGCCCCAAGGTGGAAGAAGAGGAGTTCTTCCTCCAGGTGTCAGATGTTTAGGGTTTGGTGGTGGAGGAAGCAGAGGAGTTGTATGTCTCTGGGGAGTGGGAGGGGGAATTAAAGTGTTCAGCCACAGGGTAGTGGGGTTGTTTCATGCATGTGTCCTGGAGATGTTCTCTGAAATGTTCCACAGATAAGTGTCCTGTCTCGGCAATGTAGAGGAGACCACATCGGGAGCAACAGAGGCAGTAGATGACATGTGTGTGGAAGATTCTGACACATTCTGCAAATAGGTTCCATAAGTTATCATTTGTACCTAGTTTACAAGTGTCTAAGACTTTTTTTCTGTACCAAGGATGTTATATAAATGGAAGTTGATAGTTTTGTTGCCATCACCAGTTCCCTGCTCCAGGCAAGTTAAAAGCCTTTCAAATGGAACTTTGTCAAATATCTTCTGAGTCAAAGTTTACAGCTCCAAAGCATCATATCAGACAAGAAATGTTAAGTTTCTCTCTCCACAGATGCTGCCAGACCTGTTGAATTCCCATTTGTATTTCAGATTTCCAGCATCTGCGGTATTTTGCTTTTATAAAATTCCACCATCTGGAGTTCCAATAGCCACATTATTTGGAACATCTTCAAAAGCTGTTGAACGAGTCTGCCTGGTGAGATGTATTTTTAAATCACATCAATTAGGTTTTCCTTCATAATTACTTCTCCAACTGAATCTTTGGAATGGATTCCATTATTTTGTCTGGAAAGAACTGGCTTTTATATATTTCCATTCACAATCTCAGGATAAATGTTGGGACATCAAAGCAGCTAATTTGCCACAATTATTACTTGGTTGAGGAATAAACATCAGTTTGGACAGAGAAATCTCTTTGTTTCAAATAGTACTGTGGGATATCTTATATTTGTTGGAGATAGCAAATGGAACCGTGGTTTAAAGTCTCATTCAAAGATGACATTTTTCACTGTGCAGCCTGCTCCTAGTAATAGACCATACAGTTAGGTTCAATTTTGTGTCCAAATCTCTGGCCTGGGTTTAAACCCAGTGCCTTCGGATTTGGAGGAAAAGTGACAACTATTAATCTAATGCCGACACATTAGTTATTGATTTAGGGCTAAAACTCCTTCTTTAGCAAATTTTTCACCTTTTTAAAAAATTGTCTGACAGGTTCAGAAGACAAGGTTCTTATGTTTTTAAATCAGCTAATGTACCCACTTTGAAAGTAGTTCAAATCAAAGAAAGTGATTTTGCTACAAGGGAGGTAAGGTACACTTCTCCCAACATTTGATTTTGCTAAGAAACATCAGATCATGAGCAAGAGGTACACAATGCTTGGAGGAGAATGGCCAAGGTGTAACATTTTGCAAACCAATGATTGACTGCCATGAAAAACACCTGCAGACTGCTCTATATCAGCACCAAATAACAAGACCATAGAACAGTTACCGTCCTCTCAGTCGGCGAGATCTCATTCCCCATTAGTCAGACAGAGTGGCATAGAGGTGCGATAATTTATAGTTCAGTAAAATGGAAGAAAAACAACCTCCAAAACATTCCAGCAGCTGAGCTTCTGCTGTCACAGGCCCAGGGTCTCCTGATTTCCACTTTAGAATCTCTCAATCTTGTAAAATTAAGAGTTCCATGGAGCAGAACCGACCAAGCCAATTGCAGAATTTTTGTCTGCATACCACAAAAAGCCCTGAAAGTTTGACTCCTGTAGATGTCTGTGGAATACTGAGGAATATCTTGCTCATCGAGCCAGTTTCACCATTTAACTAGAGCACAGCTGATCTTTAATCCTAACTTCATCTCTCCTGCACTACCTCTTATTCCTCAATACTTTCATTGTCGAGAAATTGACTGAAGATGGTACCGAATAACTGAGCCCTCTCAGACTCTGTAGTAGATAACTCCAAAGACCCTCTAAACTCTGAGTGAAGTCTTTCCTTCTCCTCTTGTTCCTAAATGGCCTGATCCACAGAGATTATATCCTCTGATTCTAACTAACCCAGCCAGGGGAAAACCCTCCATCTCTCCCCTGTTGAACCCAGAAAGAATTGTGTGGGCTTCAATGAAATCATCTCTCATTCTTATAAACTTAGAGAGTATAAGCTTAGTCTTCATCCTCAGAGGACAGTGGTGCCATTCCAGGGATCAGTATAACTCTTGAGAATTTAGGCTTTTTCCCCCCGGATTGCTGATATGTGGACACTGAATATAAGACTAATGATCAGACTTTATCTTAAGTAGGTCACAACAGCTGCAATGGTTTAATGAAGAAGACTACTGCACAAGCTCAGTGACTGCAGCAAACACAAAAGCCTCATATTCTACATCTGATGATCCTGACTTAGGTAAGCACATTATGTACCAATGTGAAAGCTGGAGAAAGGTGCGCTTCTCATCTTGGGTGCTGTTGGCAGTAGACAATGAATGAAGATTATTTATTGTGTGTGTAAGCAAAAACGTAAATCTGGAAAAGATGAGGGAAGAAGGGGGTGAAACAAGGAGAAAAGCTCATCTATGGTAATGCTGGTTCTGTATTTTATGTGGACTGAACTAAACACAATCAGGCAGTCACTGAGTACAACTTCAAGAACACGTAATGTGAAGACGATTTGTTTAAAAAATGGTTAAAAATGTTCATATTTTTCACACAAACCACTCAATAAACAGATCAAATCAGGCAAGTCAACAGAAATGACACCCTGAGCTTATTATCATCTGTACTCCAAAATTCATCGTATAATACTGCATCTTACAAATAAAAAGTCCATACGAAATTGTTTTACAAAGATATATCTTTGGGTGCACACTGCATGAAGGCAAAAAAATGTGCTAAAAACCAATCTTGCAACCTCACAACAATTACTACAGGTAGGTACAGAATACAATAAAAACACATCTTAAATAAAACATTATATACATTAAATACGTTATAACCTTTTCTGTCATTCCCCAGGCAAACATTTCAGTGCATATTTGAAGCACTAGCTATATCGATATAAAGAATTTACAGATACGTTTGTACAGTAACATAAACTGCTGGTGCCCTGATGACACATCTACTCCATCCTTGGTTAAATACTGTTTATAAAAACTGTACATTTTAGTCTTTTAAAAAAAACATATGTATTTATAATAACACAACATGTATTGTCACTGCATAATGAGGTGACAAAAAATGGATCAAGAGCTGTTGACAGCATTGCAATTTCAGCGATCTTAGCTGACTCCAAGCAATTATAGAGCTGCCAAAATACACACTGTATGGCATATCAGTACCATGTTTCTTGTGCGATTCTTGTACTCTGAAGAAAAAATGAGTGAAGAATTAGTGTGATTCTTTTCCCTAATTATCCCTAATTTTGCCACTGCTGTCATCGGAAATGTACAGTGCATTTTGTTTCCTCCATCCAATACCCCATGTTAAGTACAAACCTTTCAAGTGGCATTTAGAATTTCTAACTTAGAGACAGCAAGCTCACTGATGCTTCATGGTAAAAAGTAAGCTCTAGAGACAATGAACAATGGCATTTTAGCAAAAGAAAATTCAGTGACAATTTTACAGTATCTTAAATGGAATACATGTTAGAAAGCTTTATACAGTGCAGTTTTAAATTTCCAAAGAGGAACCATACTGTTTCGAAAGCAATAAAATGAAATCACAAAATCAGAAGTTATATTTACACTGTACAAACATTATACGTACCAGCTGAGTAAGTGCATCCTAGAACCTCATTTTTGTAGCTGTCTAAAAGATGGATTGTGTATGAGAGAAGAGTCAGCATTTTGCAGCCAGTTTTTCATATTTTTTTTCCAAATGTGAATATAGCAACAGCTTCTTCACTGCAGTTTTCAAAGTGCAATTCCTCTGTCTGCATCCTTCTGCTCACCTTCCCACAACTCTTTGTGATTGTCTCTGCAGGAGTCCATCTTAATATTACTCTTTAAAGCCGAAATGCAGTTTTCCTGAATAAGTCAGTTCACAACAAAACTCTCCAATGAATTCATGCAGACTATGTGCGTTCCTAATTGCTCCACAAAACCCTTGATCCAATCATCCTGAAAAAATTAATGATTTTACTGTATAGCATGGTGTCCCATGACAGGAAAAGCAGCAAAGATTAATTTTCAACAATTGCATGCATCCAATGTTGCATGCTACTATCACAATAACAGGCAAAACAGAACAGTAAAGCCAGACTTGCATTTATGTCATTCATGACTACTGGTCTCAGAAGCAATCTACTGAAGTGCTTCTGATATGCAGCACCCAAATTGCACACAGGAAGCTCGAC
This sequence comes from Chiloscyllium plagiosum, assembly GCF_004010195.1. Classification (NCBI taxonomy): domain Eukaryota; kingdom Metazoa; phylum Chordata; class Chondrichthyes; order Orectolobiformes; family Hemiscylliidae; genus Chiloscyllium; species Chiloscyllium plagiosum. The sequence continues at coordinate 2,580,549 of NC_057736.1, read as the reverse complement.
AAACTGCAACATTATATTAACCAGATGACCTGTTTTTATATTGTTAATAGAGAAATGAATATTGGCCAGGATACAGGGAGAACTCATCTACTCTTACATGAAGTAGTACCATGGAGTCTTTAAAGACCACTGGAGAATAAAGCCTGGGCCTTAGCTTAGCATCTCATCTGAAGGGCAACACCTCTGGCAGTGCAGCACTCACTCGGCAACGCAACAAAGAGTGAAACTTGGTTTTGATATTCAAATTCCTCAAGTAGGACTTAAACCTGGACCTTTCTGACTGAGAGTGAGAGTCTCATTAACTGAATCATAGCTGACACTTATTGCAACACACATATTGAACAGAAATACATTGACAGAAGTAACTTGAAATATTTAATGTCTCCTATTCTATATATAGGATCCAACTAGACCCCAACAGTTCAACCCAAATTGTCTGGAATCACTTCTGGGCTCAAGCTACAATTATTCAACATATTTTTTCTTTACATATTGAGTTAATTTCTGTCTCTCCTCCCATCAAGATTATAGAGATGTTAACTTAAAATCACTTCAACCCAGTAATTTTCCAATAACATTTCCTTGGTTCCAAAAATATACTGTCAGCTCTGTGGAGCTCAACCTCACTGTCAACATCAAGTTAAATAGTTCCCAAAATGTCCAATTTTAACTGTCAGTAACAAAGCTGTACTTTATCATGGTTTAAACTAAAATTGCTACATTATTGATTTGAGAAGTTTGGAAATTTTGTTAAGATTGTTCTTGGCTCTACAGAGTGGAAAAAAGTTCATTCAAATAGTCCTAAAATTATGGCATAGCTAGTTACCATTTATTGAAAATATTATTCTCCATTGGTTCTGAAATGAACTTGTCATTAGAAGAAAAATACATGGAAGCAGGTGGAAATAGATGTCAGAATGGAAAAAATAGAAACACTAAATTTCCTTTCTGGATATGATTTTCTGTATAGTATCCTGATTTAGAATGTAGCCTCATTAATGTTGTTGCAATGGATGTAGTAACTTATATTCTAATTATAGTTGCCAGAATTCACTTTGCTGCACTAAATAATGACCAATGTTGCCTTACTACAGGCAACTAAAATGCCTGTTGCATAATCTCTTGTCTTTAACAATACACAAATTATATCAGTCTCTTGTCTACAATAAATGCCCCTTCCTAAACACCCAGGAAAAGCTAGAGATTTACTGCATGGACAAATACAAGTTGTTATAGAAATGACTTGTCCCTTTTTGATTCTGAATTATGAAGCAGTTTCAGCTTTCCAGCCATGGAGGTATTACTTTAAGAACACATAATTTTCTATTAGGTGTTTCATACCACACAGAAACATAATATGTTTCATTGCCACAGTAAAATTAAATTGTCAGTCTTCCTTGAACAATTAAGCACTTTGATAACTGTACTACACCAAACAAAATCAAGCTTTTATTAGAAATCTTGCTGTGTTCAGACAGCATTATGGAAAATAGTATAATATTATATTTAATAAGGAGTGTTTACTTGTTTATTGATTTAACTTTTGTGTTCAAGACAAATAGTCATATATCTTAATTTTAAAATGCTTAGTCTTTGAGAATTTGCTCAGAAAACTGTCAAGATAATTATTAGTGTAATAATAGACTAATTGTCTGTATCATGCAAAATTTATGTTTTGTTGTCATTGCTAAAGTATTCTACCTTTAATCACGTATCAATCCAATTACAGCAGAGATTTAGTTATAAAGTTCTAAATAAATTAACTCTAACAGACAAGGGCTCTATAACATGCCAGCTTGAAAAAAAGAAAAATGGAAGATATTCAGGGACCATCTTTTGTAGTTACTTCAACACAACAAAACTGTAAGGTTTTGTACAGATTGTATTTTCCACTGAATGAAGCTGAACAAGGAACATCTGGACAAGAGAAACAGAGCAGGTCTGATGCAGTAATGTGCTTTGCCTTGATCTTGCTGCTAATTTTGGGTCTTGCTCCGATGCAAAAATGTATTTACAAAAATTACCTGAAATGAATGCCCACAGTTAAGAATGGAACCAAAGTTCTGTTCCAAAGTATAGCCACCTATAAGAAAATTCAGCAAGGACTAGCAGCAAGTTTACTACAGTACTTTCTACCACAAAGTGAACACTGCCACTATGTTTATGAATGCGAAAAAGGTAAAGTCACCAGACTTACCAGACCATAGGGCTGTCCTCTTACTAGAGACAACTGGTGGTAGTTTAACCTGAAGGTCACCATGCCTCAGGCACAGAGAGAGATTGAGGAGGAGAGTCTTTCATGGTCACCTCAGCTGGTGCAGGAACTGAACCCACACTGTTGTGCAACATTGCATTGCAAACCAGCTGTCCTGTGAATTGAGCTAACTGACCCTATACCCCTATGAATGCAGTCACTTATACACCAAACAGTTGTGCTGCATGCTTTAATTTTATATATTATTCTGATATGCAAATCTGTGACCATTATCAGAAAAGGAATGCACATCAAAACACATATCTTTGTTCTGGAGCAAGTAAACGTGAACAACTCATCTTGGATAATGGCCTTGTTCCCTGGAAAATACAAGTTAGACAGTCCGCCCAGAGGTGATACTGCTGTCACACAAAGCCCACACTGATGCAATGGATAGGTGATGCAATGAGCAATGCATCAGATATCAGGACTGTCTTTGAGGATGGGAAACCTACAATCTGTTCCAGTGAAGCTGTGAAAAACTACAAGAGCATGGACATATTTTACAACACAGTAGATGGACAGAGACCTCATCACATTTTTGAGTATGGAAACAGAACCTTGCCAGTGAATGCTGGGAGGGTGAAAATGTGCAGGTACGAGCAGATCTGGATGGATTGAGGCAGACAGCTGCAGAAGGAAATGGATATCATTTTGAAGGAGGTTGTGTGTTCCGACAGCTGCCACCATACTGGATATGTTGATAAACAGGAAGCTGCTGGTTCATTTCCCTGTTCAATGTTGAAGAACTATATAATTGCACTTTGGTCTACGTTTGGGAACAAAAAATAATTTCCTGTACAAGAGATAGAGATGAGATATAACTTTATTCAGTGAAAAAGTGCACGAGCTGTTAACCTCACACGTGTTTTCAGCAATGTTTGCATCTTCTTGGCTGATAATACATCTCTACACCATTTTTCGACATATTCTGCTGCTAACAGTGTAATTGTGGAAGATAGTTGTTCAGTCATTTGGTAAGTTGCCCGAGATTCAGAAAAGCCAGTACTTCTATCTTGGAATATCTCTGACGAATCCACAAGAGTGTCGGGAGTCCCGATGTGAGTTCACTGCTCTCTGAGACAATGCCTGGCGCTATTTCTACAGCTGGTGGCCCAGATCACTGTCATTCTCACCCTGTACTTTTGTTCTCCACATACATCATTGATGTATCCCAATTATTAACCATGGGCTCATGAAATCCCTCATATATGATAATCGTTTGTCAAGACATTTATGAATGTTATCTTCACACCAACATCTACCTCTCTCACCATTTGAGCTGTAAGATGAATAAAAATCAGTGTTTTCTCTGCTTACTGTCAGTGGAAATTCTTACAAAGACTGGACACTATACGGGCCACAAACTGGACACACTTCACAATGGGGTTTAGGAACTGTGCTGAAGGAAGAATCACCAATGAATGTCGATAAAGAGGAAAATAAAGGATGTGGGAGTTTCATTTTGTGGTGAGGATAAAGAGGAGTTCAAACATTAAAGGGGATAGAGTGAATGTTGTGGATATGGAATGGAGGAAGTGTAGGCTTGATTTAAAGGAAGAATAAGTGCCATCGAGCACTGAGCTGTCGAAGGCTATCAAATTAAATGACAGAAGTAGTGCAGCTTCAACTGGGGAAGGTGAGGAGAGCCAACTGAATTAACAAACGATGAATTTGAACAACATTTTGAGGGAAAGAAGAGTTCCAGCTTGAATTGTGAGGGAGAGAAATTCCAGTGAACATTGGAAGGATTGGAGTAAGAGTGTTTCCTGTGGAAGGGACAGGGTGTTACACTGGGTACTTGCTATCAGACTGCAGGAGGGTTGATTTTAATTCTAACATAAAGCAAAGAACCGGAAATCTGAAACAAAAACAGAAACTGCTGCAGGAACTCAGCAGGTCTGGCACCAACTGTGCAAAGAAAGCAGAGTTAACATTTTGAGTCCGGTGACTTTGGTCTGTACTGAACTGTCACCAGGTTCAAAATGTTAACTCTCGTTTCTCCCACAGATGCTGCCAAATCTGATGAGTTTCACCAGAAATTTCTGATTTTATTTGATTTGAATCTGGCCTATCCAGTGGAAAGTGGACACTTGGGCAGGTTAAAAGAAAGAGCAGGTAGCTTGCCCATTCTGACCTGAAGTGTATGTGAAACACGTTGGGTGCAATAACAACTGATGCGATACTGATGTAACTGTAACGGGGCAATCATTGCGACACTTTGATCTGTAACTTGGGGCAACTCAGAACCAGCTTCTTCCCCAGACTCCAGCCCTGTATGAGCTGACTCCTGAACGACTGATAACTTTCTCCTGCCTACAATGCCAGTGCCTATTGCATCACTCTATACAGCACCCTCATTGCTAAATAATGTCTTAAGATGCTGCTTGGTCCAAGCAGGAATAATGATGCTCAGTTCTGAAGCTGCAGAATTAGATTCTTCACGCTCTGCAAAGACAGCAGATGGGATATTATTAGTAGTCCATTTAATTGGGCATTTTAAATATGGAACACTTGTGCATAGTTTGTATGAACACACCCATGCAACAGCAGATGACAAGTGTAAGACATACATACCTTGGAGCTAGTGATCATCCAATTTCTTGCAAATCATCAGCTTCTGCAGCCTCCCTCCCTGATACTGCCATTTATGTGCAATTAAAGGCTGCCGATGCTGGAATTAGGATCTTCCCTTTGCTGCCCTTCTGTTGTGTGCAAATATTACCTTTAAACATAAGAGCAGTTTAATTCAGAAGTGTTGGGAACCACAGGTCATTTTCCCAGCAGTAAGTTCTCTGCCATTCCAATCGTGAAATGCAATTCACAAAATTCCATTTTTAATTGTACATAACTCTCAACACGGTGAGATTACAGATCCTCCACCCCGCCAAAAAAAAGTTAAAGTGACGTATGTGGCACGAACCAAATTATGAGGTGTTTAATGTCAAGGTCATTGATTCTGAAGTTGCCAACAAATCATCAAAATTATAATTGAACAGCTTATTTGATAGTAAGTGACATCTTCGCTCAGGAACCAGTTTAGCTCTTGTAAAAGAATGTGTTGGCTTGTATTACCACACGATACCTAAAATGGCGATCTGTGAAAAATAAACACATTGCCATGTAGGAAGGAGAGATACAGGTAGCTCTTCTATAACACAATGGTTGTGTTCATGGGCAACTCCACGTTATACAAAAATCATGCTTTAGAAACAGCACTTAAAGTGTTGGTGATGTAATCGCGTTTTAAAAGGTCACGCTTTCGAAATGGTGTCCCCAATTTGTCAATTGCGTTACAGCGAATTCTTGGCAATGAAATGCGCACTATAGCAGAACGACCTATAAATGTAGTTTTTGTACTGTTTTTAGAATCGAGAAGAGTAAAAGTGGAAGGACAGGTTTTATTTACTTGTTCATGGGATGTGGGCATTAATGCTTAAACCAGCATTTATTTCTCATTCCTGCTTACCTGGGAGAAGGTGATAGTGTGCCCCTTTTTGAACTCTAACAGCCCTTGGGGTGTAGGAATACTTGGAGTGTTGACGGGGACGAAATTCTCGGATTTTGACTCAGCAACACTGAAGGAACAATGATATATTTCCATGTCAAGATGGCGTGAGCCTTGGAAGTGAACCTTTAGGAGATGGGATTCCCATGTATGTGCTGCTCTTGTCCTTCTAAATGCTAGAGGTCATGGAAGGAGCACTGGTGGGTTGCTACAGTGCATCTGGCAGATGGCACACACAGGTAGCGATGGTCTAGTGGCATAATCTCCAGAATATTAATTCAGAGACCCAGGTTCAAATCCTGCCTTGGCAGATGGTACAATTTGAATTTAATAACTATCCGAAATTAAGAGTTTAATGATGACCATGAAATCATTATCATTTGTCAGGAAAAAGCCATCTGGTTCACTAACGTCTGTTAGGGAATGAAATCTGCCGTCCTTACCTGGTCTGGTCTACATGTGACTCCAGACCCACTGCAATTTGGTTGACATTTAACAGCTCTCTGGGCAATTACAGATGGGCAATAAATGCTGGCCTGGCCAGTGATGCCCACATCTCGTGAGTGAATAAAATCAAAACACAACTGTCAGTGATGAAAAAAGTGTATGTTGAAGGTGGCAGATGGGGTGCTCGTCAAGTGGGATGCTTTGTCCTGGTCAGTCATGAGCTTCTTCAGTATTGCTGGAGATGGAAGACCCTCCTCCAAATGCCTGACTTTGATGTTTTGAGAAGATTTGTAGCTCAGGCTGAGGTTCTGGATGTAAGTTTGCTCGCTGAGCTGGAAGGTTCATTTCCAGACGTTTCATCAACCTACTAGGTAACATCTTCAGTGGGCCTCAGGTGAAGCACTGTACATGATTCCTGCTTTCTCTTTAGATGTCTGGGTTTCTTTGGGTCGGTGTTGTCATTTCCCGTGATGTCACTTCCTGTTCTTTTTCTCAGTGGGTGGTAGATGGGGTCTAACTCGATGTGTTTGTTGATAGAGTTCCGGTTGGAATGTCGTGCTTTTAGGAATTCTCGTGCATGTCTCTGTTTGGCTTGTCCTATGATGGATGTGTTGTCCCAGTCAAAGTGGTGTCCTTCCTTATCTGTATGTAAGGATACTAGTGAGAGTGGGCCATATAATTGATGTTCATGTATCCTGATGGCTAGTTTTCTTCCTGTTTGTCCAATGTAGTGTTTGTTACAGTCCTTGCATGGTATTTTGTAAATGACATTAGTTTTGTTTGGTGTCTGTTTAGGGTCTTTCAAGTTCATTTGCTGCTGTTTTAGTGTGTTGGTGGGTTTGTGTATTACCATGATGCCAAGGGGTCTGAGTAGTCTGGCAGTCATTTCCAAGATGTCTTTGATGTAGGGGAGAGTGGCTAGGGTTTCTGGATGTGTTTTGTCTGCTTGTTGGAGTTTGTTGCTGAGAAATCAGTATTGTGTTCATTGGGTACCCATTCTTTATGAATACACGGTATAGGTGATTTTCCTCTACTCTGCGTAGTTCCTCTGTGCTGCAGTGTGTCGTTGAAATAATGATCTGATGCAACTTCGTTTGTGGGTGTTGGGATGATTGCTTCTGTAGTTCAGTATTTGGTCTGTGTGTTGTTTTCCTGTAGATACTGGTTTGAAGTTCCCCATTGGCTGTTCGCTCTACTGTGACATCTAGGAATGGCAGTTTGCTGTTGTTTTCCTTCTCTTTAGTGAATTTTATGCCAGTAAGGGTATTATTGATGGTCTTGAAGGTTTCCTCTAACTTGTTTCGCTTAGTGAGGACAAAGGTGTCATCCACGTAGCGGACCCAAACCTCGGGTTGGATGGTTGGCAGAGCTGTTTGTTTGAGTCTCTGCATTACTGCCTCTGCTAAGAACCCTGATAGCGGAGATCCCATGGGTATTCCGTTGGTTTGTCTGAAGGTTTTGTTGTTGAAGATGAAGTGTGTGATAAGGCATTAGGTCTAGTAGCTTGACGATACTGTCCTTGCTGATGAAGTTGTGGTGTTTGGTGTATGTGTCGTTGGGTCTTCTAATAAATAGTCAGTGTTTCCTTGGCTAGGTTAATGTTGATTGATGTAAACAGGACTGTTACATCAAAGGAGACTATTATTTCACCCTATTCTATCTTAGTGTCTTTGATGGTCCTCAGGAATTCTTGGGTGGAGTGGATGGAGTGGTGTGAGTCTTCTACTGAGTGTTGTAGCTCCTTGGCTAATCTGTAAGTTGGTGTTCCAGGTAGCGAGACTATAGGTCTGAGGGGGGCTCCTGGTTTGTGAATTTTGGGTAATCCATAGAAGCGTGGTGTGTTGGATCTGTCATTTTTTGGAAGCCAGTCTTATTTATTTCTCCAGATTTCTGAAGGTTTTTGAGTAGGGCTGTGATTCGTTTCTCTAGTTGTGGGGTCGGGTCTATTGCCTTTGTTGGTAAGTGTTGGTATCTGTAAGTAGCGCATTCGCTTTATCAATGTAGTCTCTTCGATTTTGAATGACTGTCAAGCGTCCTTTGTCTGTGGGTAGGATAACAATGTTTTTTTTTAGTCTTTCCAATGCTTTCCTTTCTTGTGTATTGAATGTGTTTCCTTCTTTTTTTCTGCTTAATGTTGGTGTGACTACTTGTCTGATGGCTTGCTGGGTTTCTTCTGTGAGTTGGCTGTCTTTTAGTGTTGTTTCTAATGCTGCTAAGAAATCTTTCTTGTCCGCATCCTGGCAGTTGTAATTTAATCCTCTTCCTAAGACGGCTTTTTCAGTGTCTGTTAAGGGTCGGTCAGATAAGTTTTTTATCCATGCTTCTGTGTTGTCTGTGTTGTTATTTTGTGTAAGGTTGTCTAGTTTTTTTCATTTTCTGTGTTTGTTGCTGTCTAATATCTATGGCTTGGTGTACTGTGTCTGTACAACAGGAAATGACAACACCAACCCAAAGAAACCCAAACATCTAAATAGAAAGCAGGAATCATGTACAGTGCTTCGCCTGAGGCCCACTGAAGATGTTACCTAGTAGGGTGACAAAACGTCTGGAAATGAACCTTCCAGCTCAGCGAGCAAATTTACATCCAGAGCCTGACTTTGATCTTGGAGATGATGGACAGCATTTGGGGAGTCAGACATGATGAACTTCTTGCTGTTGAAATCCCAGCCTCAGACCTGTTCTTGAAGCGATAATTTTTATATGGCTAGTCCAGTTCTGCCTCTGGTCAGTGGTAATCCCAGGATATTGACAGTAGGTATTTAGTGGTGGTTTTGCCATTGGATGTCAAGGAGACATGGTTAGATTGCCTCTTACAATATAGAGCAGTACTGCAGAAAAGCAAGACCTTCAGTCCACCATGTCTGTGCTGATCATGATGTCATTCTAAACTAATCCCAATTGCCTGCACATGGTCCCTATCCATCTGTTCCCTGGCTGTTCATGTCCGTCTAAATGCCTCTTAAATGTTGCAATTGTGTTTGCTTTTACCACCTTCCCTGGCAGCGCATTCCAAGTACTTTCTGTATATATAAAAAAGTTTCCTCACACATCTCCTTTACGACATCCCCCTCTCAGCTCTTAGTATTTGACATTTCCACCCTCGGAAAAAGACTCTAACCACCCACCCTATCCATGCCTCGCATAATTTTATATACTGCTTCTATCAGGTTGTTCCTGATAGCCTCCAACTCTGTAGCATCTTCTGTGGTGGAGACAACCATTACCTGGTACTTGTGTAACGTGAACATTACTGTCACTTTGTGCCAGGTATAAATCCAACTGGGACAGAGTTTTCCAGATGATTCCCATTGACTCGAGGTTTGCAAGGGCTCAATGATACCATACTGGATTAAAAACTGCTTTGAAGGGTGGTCATTATCACATCACCTCTGCAATCCAGTTCCTTCATCCATATTTGCACCAAAGCTTTAATGGCTGTAAAGTGTTGGGCAATTAAACAACTCACGGGAGGAGGAGGTGCCGCAAATATCCCCTTTCTTAACTGTGTGAGCTCAGCATATTGTGCAAAAGACATGCCTGAAATGCTTGCAATAATCTTCAGCCAGAAATGCCGTGTGGATGGTCCAAGTTAGCCTCCTCCCAGATGCCAGTCTTCAACCAATTTACTTTGTTCCATGATATCAAGAAATGGCTTAAGGTACTGGATACTGAAAAAGGCTGTAAGTCCTGACAATATTCTGGCAAGAGTACTGAAGATTTTTCTCAAGAGCTAGGTGTACCTCTCCCCAAGCTGATCTAGTACAATATCAGCAACAGCCTGATAATGTGGAAAACTGTCAAGGTAATGGTCTATCCATAAAAAGCACAAATCCAACTCGGCCAATTACTGTCTTACCAGTTTGCATTTGATCATCAGCAAAGTGTTGGCAGGAGTCACTGACAATGCTGTCAATCATGATTGGCAAAGGAATAACCTGCTGACCAGAGCTCTGTTTGGGTATGCCATGGCTGGTGAACTCCTGATGTTATTTTTAGTTTTAGCTGTTCATGGGATATAGGCATTGCTGGCTGTGCCAACATTGTTTTATATCCTTTATTACCCTGGAGGTGGCGGTAGTGAGCAGTCTCCTTCTCAACTGGAAACCTTGGGGTGCAGTGCTCATGGAGAGGGAGTTCCACATTCTGACCCAGTGACAGGGAAGGGACGGTAATATATTCCCAAGTCAGGATGGCGAGTGGCGTGGAGTAGAATTTAACAGTGGTGGTATTCCCTCGTAGCCGATACTGTCCTCATTCTTCTAGGAACCAGAGGCTGGAAGTTTGAAAGGTGCTGTTGGAGCAGCCTTGGTGAACTTCAACCATGTACCATGTAGATGGTAAGGTAGTTCACACTGCTGCTACTGTGAAGGAGGGAGTGAATGGTCAAGTTGCTGCATGACATTCTAATCAATTGGCCTACTCCATCACTGATGGTGTTGAGCTTCTTGAATGTTGCTGGACCTGCAAGTGGAGAGTATTGGGTGGTATTTTTGCTCAGTGGTTAGTGCTGCTGCCTTACAGCGCCATGGACCTGGGTTCGATTCCACCCTCAGATGCAGACATCCAAGCAAGTGGAGAGTATTGAGTGTACCGCTGCATCAGGGGAGCATGTGGGATCACAGTGGAAGGTGACTGTTTAAATCACTAGCCACCACCACTTCAGTGGGATCTTAGGAACCAAGAAATGTGAAAAATCAGAATTTACACAGTATAGCAGGTTGGAGCTGATCAAAATTATGTGCATTTCTCTGGAATCACGGTCCGCTTTTCATTTAACTACGTGAAAAAGCTCAGGTGCCCTTTAGGGAGCCCAGGCTCTCTCCAATAGTTTTATGGTGAGCATAAAAATGCCCAAACTCAGTGCTGTCAACATGGGTATGAAGGTGATAGCACAGCTTACAAAGGTCCATGGGCATGCATGCACAAGCATCCCTTAGTTTAACCATTCTCAATGGGGGCCAAACAGTCCCCTCAGGGGCCCTGGCACATTTGAAGGGGGCCACAGGGTGTTCAATAATAATTTATGTTCTGTACACCTGTTCATGTTTGAAAGGGGGGCCCTGGAACTTGAGAAGAGTTCCTAAGGGGGCCATGGCCAAAAAACAGTTGGGAATCTTTCAAGGATATGAGGTGCCATGGTTGGTGGAGACCATAGCTGGGCTTGTGGGAGTATGAGAGGCCATTAGGAGGGGTGGTGGAGGGGCATGGATGGGACATGGCAACTGGTAAGGGGACAAGGATTGACAGCTGAAGGGATATTCCATGTTTTTTTAATTTCTAAATTTCAGGTAAGGCGCTAGACCCCAGGGCATAGCCTTGCAGCCGGCCCTTCTCCACAACCAATAGCCCAATTTGGATTTTTCAGGATCTCCCAATCACAAAACCCGAAGTCCAAGCAGGTATGTTTAAAGTCCTGTTCATACAGTCAGAACTCTCCTGTCTCAGCACAGCCAACAGGATTGGAAATCCAGGCCAAACAGCTCAGAAGGCATTGGGGCTAGAAGCATGAATAAATGTGCTGGAGAAATTCAGCAGCTCTAGCAGCATCGGAGGAGAAAAAAAACAGGGCTAATGTTCCAAAGGAAGGTTATGCTGGTCTTGAATCATTACTATGTTTGTCTGCCAGACCTGTTGAGTTTCTCCAGCACATTCTTTGTTTCAGATCTCCAGCAGCTGTTGTATTTTGCTTTTACCTTCTAATTTAGAAGGGGTTGGATGGCTCCAGTTCAATTGCAAGGAGCATTAAGTGACCCAACACTAGGAAGACAGGGAAGAAAGCTTTTGACAAATCTGACTCCCTGCACATCTCAAACCAACACTCCTGGTGCTCTAGTTATCTGGTTTCCCACTAAAGCTGAGCCATCTCCCATTCCTCACATGTAAATAACTTCACTTGAGGTTGCTTTGTTTGTAGTTTGGTGTCACATTTGACCTTGGGGTGAGCATCCAATGACCTATCTGTGCCATCATTAAAACTGACTCGACTTACCCTTGTTAACATTTCCCAGCTTCAATCCCATTTCAGCTCATTGTTTGAAGTTTTTTCTTGTCCCTATGGCCTTGACTACTGCAATTCACCTCCTAGCAACTCTTCTGTATTTTACCCTCCACAGAATTTTGCATGACTCAAGTTTATGTCTTAATTGGCAGGTAGTCCTTCCTCCTACATCTCCCCCTGTGCTTATCCACCCACCTGGCTCCCAGCCGGTTAACAGCTTGAATATAAAATTCTTATCCTTTATTTCAAATTCCTCCATGACTTTGCCCTTGCATTTTTGTCATTGCCTCCAGTCCTACAAACCTCTAAACCTCCTCTAATTCCAGCTTCCTGTGCATTCTCAATTATACACGCTTCACCACTGGTGATCCTGTCCTCAGGTGCCCTGATCCTAAGCTCTGGAATTGCCTATCTGACTTTCCACATCACTTTCCTCCATTAAGATACTCTTTTAAAACCTATATCTTTGACCAAGCATTTGGCCAATCCGCCCAATATCTCCTGAGCTTTGGCAGGACTTTTTCTGTTAATGCTCCTGTAAAATGTCTCAAGATGCTTCTAGAAGTTAAAGACAGTGTCCAAGTATAAGCTATCTGTTTTGCAGGATGCTCAGGAGTTGCAGCAAATGGTGGCTCTTTAATCCAACAAGTGGCGCAGCCTGAGGTTCTGAGGAGAGACTGGGAAAAATGGAGTTCTGTGTCTGAGGGAGTATGATAGCTCAGTTGGGAATTGCAATATGAGTTTCAAGGTGCAAATACACACAGGAGGCAATTCTAAAGTTGGAACATCTTTGTTAGGTGCTGTCATCGGCAAAATGGAAGGTGCTTTGGCCTAAAGTAGGACTGACGTGCAGTTAAAAACCAAAAGAACTGTAAATCAGAAACAAAAACAGAATTTGCTGGAAAAGCTCAGCAGGTCTGGCAGCATCTGTGGAGAGAAAGCAGAGTTAATGTTTTGGGTCCGGTGACCCTTCCTCAGAACTCACCTGACCTGAAACATTAACTTTGATTTCTCTTCACGGATGATGTCAGATCTGCTGAGTTTTTCCAGTAAGTAAACTGACAAAGTATCCCTGAGATGGATGCATTGCAAGTCACAGCAACATAATGCATTTCACTCTCTCAGCTGCAGTCAGTGGAGATTGGGACTGTGGTAATTTTGTCAGGGGCTCAAGATCTGCCAATATGGATGTTGTAGTGAGGCCTTAAGATTTGGGAACACAGTGGACATCTAGATAGAGCATGCCCTCCCACTTTGTTCCTCATACCCTCCCTCCATCCTGGTTAATGTCTTCCACATGTACACAGTGTCGTCCAGAGCAGAACAACAGAATTGAGAATTTGTATTCACAAAGGAGACAGAAAAAGCTGGACAGTGGATACCAAGTTTGGGAAGGCAGCAGGGGAATATTCTAAAAGTTGTTGATTGTGGCAGGAGGTTTGGGGAGGCCACTGTAGTCTGATACTCCTCTTCAGCATCTCTCTACTACAGGGTTCAAACATGCTGAGCTGGGCAGCAAGTGTTTGGCTTTTCAGGGTGTACATTATGTTGAGATTTTATACATTTTTTAATGGGCCTTATTCTGTATCTTGTAGACAGAAATCAACAAATGGAAGTGATCTTTGTCCAGTAAAAGAATCACAAAATGAGCTCCAGTGAACCAGATATTAGAATTGAGGATTACGTTTGAGCACTGGGCATGCTGACTGGAAAAGGGCGACTTCCAGATCATTACCAGCTGGGTCAACTCATGGAACTTACATTTCTTCTGTGATGGCAGGATAGATTACTGGTAATTAGTCCACACTGTGGAGGCTACCATTATATAATGTGCACCTGAACCCAAGGACTGAAAGGGAACATAACGTTGCAGATTAGAGAAACAAAGTTTATCTTTTTAGTGGCACATGTGGATTGGGCCTCACTCTGTGCCAGCCATACCATAGCAATCAGAGAAGGTCACTGAGCGGGGGCTGAAAACAAAGGGAATTTCACCTTTGAAAAAAGGTGCAAAGGATGTACCTTGACAGATTTCTCTTTTACAGAAAACGTGAATTGAAAATGAGAAAGAATGGCAACTGGAAAGCACTTGACCTGAAGTGCCCACCTACCTACCATTCTGTGTTCTGCAGCGTGTCTTATCCCATTTCTCAGGTGGGTGGAAAGTAGCCTGATGGGTAACAGCTAAGTGCATGAGATTTGTGAATAATATGCAGTTTAAAGACGGCACCTGTCCAGTCAGTCAACGCATAGCAGAACTGCTTCTGTTGTCAAATTACCAACTCGAATGAAAATATTTGGAAGGGTCACATACAATTCCTTCCATAATCATATACCTTCAAATATAGATTTTACCCTAAATCAGGGCCTATTTTGCCCTTGGTTTGTTTTGCTGCCGATCTTCTAGTCTTCATACTCAAACATGTTTTCTGCCAAAATTGCCAAGCGGCAGAATTTGATTTGCCCCACTCAAAGTGGTGCTTTACCAAATTGTCTGCGTCTCTCAAAACATTATGCGCGGCAAACCATCCACGTGTCAAATGGCTCCTGCTCTTTTTGAAGATGCTGTTATTCAGGTCTGTAAGAGTGCAGTGAAAGATGCAAATCCTCTGAAAAACAAGGTGCTGAACAAAACATGTCATCGACAATAATTCAGGAAGGAAACCTATGTAATACAGAAGTGCAGCACCAATTTTCATTTATCAAAACTCTACAGACACAAATAAGATAACTCATTTTCGTAATGTTAGGAGGACATGACATGCTAGAACTCTGCTGTGCTCTCCTACTTTGTAACCAATAGTGCCACAGATTCTAACGCAATAGAGAGAATTGGTATGGACTTTAACGTCTTGCCTGAAATGTATCAGCTCTGACCACACAGCACTTTCTCAGCAACGCAGCTGTAGCATCGGGCTAAATTACAAGCTCAGATTTCTGAATTGGGACTTTCAGACCCAGTTTGCTGACCTAGAGATGAATGTGCTACCACTAAGCAAATGTAAGCAGCTACACTGCTGGAGCAATTGAAAGCTAACGTTATTTTTACACACCTATCCAGTGGGCAGGTTGCCTTTGTGACTGGAACAGTGTAAGAGTTAGTACAGGGCAACATCATCCACAGCAAAATCATGCACATATGAAGATTTGATTTGATACACTGCAAGTTCAAACAGCTCACAAAAGAGGAAAATAAAGTCCCAAGTTTAATAAAGCCCCTCCCCATGTGGGATGAAAAGAAAGCACAAGTGTTGATTACCAATTAATGGTCTTCCATTGTCCGTTTTGACAAATGATATTCCTTATCTGTGTCTTTTAAAGTATTTGTTTCCACACAGCTTTAAAAAGGAAAGAATTCAATATTTGGCATAATCCTCTTCAGCCTGAATGGTTAAAATCAACAACTAATACAGACGAGGACAGAGGGTTAAATGAGGGTTGTTCCAGGGGAAAGGAGAGAATTCCCAATGGCACACGACTTTAGAATTGTTTGTCCCAGTTAGAAGCAGACACTCCCTCTTATTACTCTCATAGATTTTATTCCAGAGAACACACAATGAACATTATCTTGGGATCAACTTCTTCCCTTTTTTCAGCAATAAAACGAAGAGTTGAAGAAAATTGCCACGACCAAGACATACTTGATCAATTTCAGCCAATTCGTTCACATAATTTACCAACTGATCATCTAGCGATCATTTTGCAATCAAGTCATCCTCCATTAGAAGGGTCCTGAAAATGTACTGAGAGCCTCAGAGAAACCTCCCCAAACCATCTGCCAGAGCTCCTTCACTTGTTCACGTAAATCTTCTGAGTTAATCTGTGTCACCTTCAATGGGAGTGCCACCAACACTCACTTCCCTGTGCCCCCCCCCCCCCAATGAATCCCACAGCTCCCCCAGCCCCACT